>NC_047668.1:34347613-34694338 GCF_011762505.2 Arvicanthis niloticus
CAAGGAAGATGAGTGTGATTGGGGTGCATGATATGAAATTCATAAAGAATCAATAAAAACTCTCCTTGACTATTAGTATAATGTTTTAAACTTTCTCTTATATTTATTTTTCTTTTGTATATTAGTATCTTGCCTGTATGTATGTATGTATGCATGCATACATGCATGCATGCTAGCTACATGTATGCCAGGTTTCTGTTGAGGTCAGAGGAGGGCACTGGATCCCATTGAACTGGAGTTACAGGTGGTTGTGAACCATCATGTGAATACTGGGAACCAAAATCCAGGTCTTCTACAAGAGCAGTAAATAGAATTTACCTGATGAGCCATCTCTCCAGCCAGTTCCCTTCCATACTTCCTTTTATGAGACAGGCTCTCACTATGTAGCCTTCAGACTAACAGATCCACCTGCTTCTGCTACCTGGGTGCTGAGATTATAGGCATGCACCCCCACACTTGGCTGTCAGTTTATCAAAATGCATAGTAGTCATCAAATATAATGCTCATGAAGACTTCCTGGACCAGTTTTAGGAAAGTCCAAATACAAATCTGTTCTAATACTATTCTCTGGAACAAACTAATCCAGTTACTGTTCACTGATTGGTTATATTTTGGAGAGAATCCTTGAGGAATTCTGATGATTAATAACAAACATGTAAGTAGAATTTATAAAGTTGATATTTAGGAGGCAAGGGATGCAGCTCAGAGGTAGACCAGTTGTCTAGCGTACTGAAGGACCTGGGTTTACTCTCCGACACCACTAAAAACCACAGTGGTTCTTTCCCAAAGGTACCCTTTATGCATTGCTCTTCAGGCTCATTTGGTTGTCCCGTATCTTTTTATTCTTTGAATAGAATTAAATGGAATATTTGTAAAATACACTGAAAAAGGCACCTGTCTTTTCCTAGCTTCTATATGTTGTTTATTCTCTTATATCTTCATATTAGCACCATTGGAGGTATAGGGGATAACTTTTTCATCGTGGAAAGGGGTGGAGCTCATACGGTTTGTTTTTTATTCTTGAACCACACAGGCTATTCATTATATTCATGGTGGAGTTCTGTAGAATATTTGAGCCTATCCTGCACTAGAGTCATCCCATTAGAAATGTTTCCTGTTGATAGGATGCTAAATGCATGGTCCTTTTACTTATGCCCCCAGCCTGCATAAGTTAACTTACGTAGTTGATATTTTATAGATCAGAATATATTAGATAGATATATTTTATAGTTGAAAGAAGTAGTTGATATTTTATAGACCAGATTTTACATGTAGCACAAGTGATAGGAAGAAAACATACTAAAGACAGACAATAGTGAATTGGTTACATTCTAAAAACCAAAGTTTTAAACATGGAAAAAATAACTGCTTAAAATTGATCCTCTAAAGGCATGTGAGTTCTAGCATAAAGTTTTGTTTTTCCCCTAGAGGTATTTTTTGGAACAGACTTAAAAAGAGTTGACTTTTTTTATCTTTAGTAATAAATCCCATGCAATGAGGAAGTCCTTCCTGGCCTGAAGCCCTAGCGCGCATTTGTGTTTTCCAGCAGCTCTCCTCCTGTAGTGAGCGTGACAGCTCAGTTACAGCTGCTGCTGGTTCTCGATTATGCAGTCACTAAACAGAGGAGAGGTGTATATGTGTAAACAAATCGTCTTTAGAAACATAAAAACCTATACAGAAGAGTGAGTCAAGTTTATGGCTATGTTCGAAATACCTCTCCTATTAAGGAACAGCAACATGTTTTGTGTAACTACTAGTTTTATAATGGATCATGTCAGTTTAATAGAATACTTGAAATATCAAACATGCTTATGAGATGTTACAGTGCTTTATAGAGGAAACAAAACAGCTTGTAGAAGTTTTTAGAATTGATAATTATATATTTGGGTTGACTAAGAAGCTATTGAATAAGGAGGTTTAAAGTAGAGTTTATAGGGAATTTATGGAGAAAGGGGTTTGTGGGTAGCTGATTCTTACATATTTTTTTGGTTGTGAGTCCAGCCTTTAATGGCTGAGCTGTCTCCCTAGCTTTGGATAGCTGATTCTTAAAGTGCTGCTGATAACCTTGGCTAGCATCGGACCATTCTAGATTAAATGGGTAGTGTATCTCTCTCATTTTGCCAAAGCAAGGTTACATAGTTCAATACCTTGGTTAAATCTGCATAGTAAAGTTCTGGCATGAATATAGTTGATTTGCGAACTGAATATTCACTTAAGTATCATTTAATTAAAGTTACTTAAAAGATTAATGACTAGCTAAATGATAACGTTTATATTGTTTCTTGTAGATGGAATGTGGACGGTTAAGTGTATTATGGCACGTGTGAGTGTGTGCGCACACATCTGTCTGTCTAGACAAGATCTTGCTATGTAGCTGTCTTAGTGTTCGGTTTCTGTGAAACGACATCATGACCATAAGGCTGTTTATAGAAGAAATCATTTATTCGGGGCCTTGCTTACAGTGTCAGTGGGTCAATCTATTATCACAGAAGAGAGCATGGTGGCACCCAGGCCGACATGGTGCTAGAGGAGAGCGACATCCTGGTCCCCAGTCTTCCGGGAGAGGGACACTTGCCTTGACCTGGGCTTTTGAAACCTCATAGTTCACCCCTAGCTTTACATGTCCTTCAACAAGGCCACACCTCCTAATCCTTTCAAACAGTACCTCAGCTGGGGACTGAGAATGGACATATAGGAGCCTGTGGCCAGCATTCTCATTTAAACCATCGCAGTAGCCCAGGCTGACTTCAGACTCAAGTTCTTCCTGCCTCAGCTGCCTCTGTGCTGAAATTATAGGCATGCACCACCATATCTGGGAATTTTCAATATTTTGGTTCAGGAAATAGTAAAATATTAAGAACAAATGGTTATTCTATTTAAAGTTTGAGAGAAATGTAAGGAAATGTAATAATTTGAATCAAATTATTTAAATGTAACTATTCTGTTTCAAAGTTTATAAGTTGTAATTCCTTAGAGAATTCTGTAGATTTTTAGGTCAAGAACTTAATCCTTTTGGTTTTTCTTTTCTTTTATCTTTTTTTCTTTTTATCTTTCTTCCTTTTTTTTTTTTTTTTCTTTTTTCTACTACAGGACTGAACTGAGGACTTGTGTTTGTGGCGTGCTGCTGGTCACACCACAGTGATATCCTCCTTCGTGACTTCCCATTTTAAAGTGAACTGTAAAGTTGATTTGGGTCTTTCTTCCACTCACTCTGTAAGCCTGTGAGAGGGAGTGAAAGAGAGAAGAAAATGGAAAGTGGAAAGGAGGAGATGGGGAGGCATCCTGCGTTTGCTCTCATCTGGTTTCCTTGTGGTCAGCACGGCTTAGTCACACAGTCTTCTAGTTTTCTCACCTTCAGAGGCCCTAGAAATCCTGTACTTTCCGTCTCCTTGACATCAGAAATGCTCGTGCCTCTTAGGCAATAAAATGCCTTACACATCCCTCTAAACACACATCCTAGCAGACTGGTTTTCAGGTTAAGCTTCCAAAGCCACTGAGCAGCATTGCCACTGCATTCCAAGCTGTGGGGATGCCATCAGACTTCGCCTCAGTAATGACTTCAGAACAAAGTACCAACTATGTTGAGGGGGGTATCCTTGTGAGGATGATGTGAGCCAGTAATGTCATTGAGAGCTGAGGATACCCATTCATATATGCTGGCCAGTCTGTCCTGACATGCAGGTTCTGTATGTCCAAGGATAAGGATCCTGTTTTAGTTTGTTTTCAGTCTAAAGTAGCCCATGATATAGTGGACAGAGGACATAAGCTACTTAAATTTTGTTTATAACATTAGTATTTTTTATAATTTTAATTTTTATTGAAAACAGAGTTTCTCATACACTTTCCTCCCTAGCTCTTCTCAGATTCTTCCCATCTCCCCACCCACCGAAATCCACATCTCCCCACCCGCCGAAATCCACACCCTTTCTTTGTCTCATTAGAAAATGAACAACTGAATAAACAAACAGAAAAAAAAAAACAGACTAGAACAAATCAAATGAACTGGGGTAGAGTGGTGGGAATCCCCAAAGAAAAAGCACAGAAACATAATGGAGGACTAGAGGTATACACAGACTTGCACACAGAAGTCCTATAAAAGCACAAACCAGAAACCATAATGTATAAACAAAAGATCTGTAAAGTTAAAAAAAAAAAAAGTTCCAACAAAGCAAAAATGCCATTGAGTTAGATTTGTGTTGGCTGCCTATTGCTGGGCATAAGATCTGCCCTTAAGAGTGATTTCTATGTCCAGTGAGACTCCCTTGGCGAAAACTAAGTTTTCATTCGTGAGTGATTATCAACAGGATAGTTTCAGGGTTAGAGTTGGGGGCTTGTATCTGCTTCCCCTCTCAGCTGTGGGACCCCTCCTAGCTTAGACAGTCTCTGTGAGTATGTGTCAGCACTTGTGTCTGGAAGGCTTTGTTTTCTTGGCATTTTTTCACCCTTGCTGGCTCTTTCAGTCTTTCCTTCTCTTTTTCCACAAAGTTCCCTGGGCCCGAAGGAGGGGATTTGATGGAGACATCTCATTTAGGACTTAGTAGTCCAAGGTCTCTGATTCTCTGCACCTTGTCCAGTTGTGGGTCTCTGTTTCCACCTCCTACAGGAGGAAGCTTCTCTTATGATGATGGCTGAGAAACAGTAATCTGTGAGTATAGCCAGACGCCCTTAGGGGTCAATTCATGGCTGCGTTCCTGTAGCAGAAAAGTAGTATTTGGTTTTCCTCTAGGTCTGTGGAGTATCTAGTCCATCGGATAAGGAATCTTAATCAAGAGGCGATTAGCCTTGTAGGGCATTTTCCTCATTGATGATTACTGTGGAAGGGCCCAGCGGCAGATGGTCCTGGATTCTATAAGAAAGCAGGCTGAGTAAACCACGGGGAGCAGGCCAGTAAGCGTGCTCCTCCTCCATGGCCTCTTCATCAGTTCCTGACTCCAGCTTTATGCCTTGAGCTCCTGCCCTGAAATCCCAGATGATGTACTACAAGCTATAATAAATAAACACTTTCTTTCCTAAGTTGATTTGGTCATAGTGTCTTATCACAGCAATAGAAACACCACCTAAGGCAGATAGTTATAGATGGCCGAGCAGAGATATATAACAGACTGCCACCATAGATGAGTATTGCAGGGAACCTGTGATATCATCTTGCTGCTTCCCTTCCTTGGCCAGAGCAAGTGCATTTCATACTGGTATTCTCAGTCTCTTTATCACCCTCCTTGTCTCTGAGATTTTACTGTAGATACATTGTGTATCTTATGCATTTGCTGTATATTCTGTGGTTTTCTTTCTTTTGATTATAAAGGGTAAAGTTTTTCTCAGATAGGAGGGCGTTTCCACTCTAGTAAGCTAAGTTTAGCAATCTTGAATGAGACTTCTGTTGTCTAATACACCTGTGCTTTTTATATGCACTTTATTTTAAACTAATTATTGTTTAAATATGTATGCAAAAATCTGAGTGCATTGAGAACACAAAAAATTAGCTTTTGTGCATTGTATAGAGGATAATTATTTTTCTAGATTAAAAGGTCTCTGAACCACAAAGTCTTTGTGTAGAGGCCATAGTCATTCTTACAATGAATATTTATGAAGGGCACATTGTGTATAATACAGCGTCAGTGTTGAGCCCCCAGTGCCTCATGGAGTTCTTTATTCTTTGACAACCAGGATGCCAGTGTGAGCTAAATTCTTGTCTCATGTCAGGTTATCTGACTATTGAATCTCAAACATAACCAGCAAAGTGAAGATGGATCTTCCTTTAAAAAAAAAAAAAAAACAAAACAACAACGACAAACTCGGAGTTGGCATAACCCTTTGTCTGCCACACTATAAATAGGGTGCATGAGAAGACTGAAGGCCAAGTTCGACAGGATGCAGAGTCGACACAGATCTTCTCTTTCTGTCTGTTCTGCAATCTGTGACAGTTGTCTGGCTACACCAGTGTGCATACTCTGTCTGCAGTGTGGGAATATGCTTCAATTCCTAGACCATTCTCAACAACCAGGAGACTATCCAAACACATATGTGCAGTATAACAGTGAAATTTAAATATATCTTAAGACTGTCTTTCTCTACTGTTTAGTTGCCAAAAAGTAAAGGATACAGTTTCAGGGTGAGTTTCAGATTGTCTAGAAGATACAGGGCAATTGTATTTCTGGTAGTGTAGGAGGCAGCACACAGGTTACATGGAGACTGTCCTACAGGCCATCCCAGACAGTCCAGCATTCATTTGTTTTACACAGATATTTACCAAGTTCCTTAATCTCTGTGCTTTTTAATGAATATGATAGAAGCCTCCCTTATACTTATTCTTTGTGTCCCCATTTCTTGAACAAATAACCCAGAATAGCTTATCATTAATCTACTTAGAATGTGTCTGAGAGTCTGTAACACTGGTATGCTACTGGAAGCTATTAGAAACAGTGTCCCATTCTCAAGGACCATGAAGATTGCTCATTAGTAAGTCTTTCTTATGTACATCAAACCAGGCAGCGTGCCCTGTCCCTTCTAGGGAACAAGAATACCCCATCATTCTCTATAGGGCGGCAAGACAAACACATTATACCATGTTTGAAAGAACATAGTATGTTAAGTTGTGACAGTGAGTCCTCCCACACTCTTGGAGGAGCACAAAAGGTCCTTTCTGAAACGAGTGCACCTAAATTAGCTCTGTGTGGGTGAAAGGTTAATATCTGCCCCCCACCCCAATTTGTGGGGTGAGTTTGGGGGGAATTTGTTATGGTAGAGATTAAACCTCAGGGCTATCATGGGTACCCTTGTAAGCCTGTACCACTGTCCCCATATCCACAACCCACGCCTCTTGATCTGACTTTTAACTTATGGCTGGAGAGAAAGGCTGGCCTGGGAGAAAATAAGGTGAGTTCTAGTGAAAGGAAACTGCAGGATGGCTCTGGGGACTGCCAGGCCCACTGTAGCAACCTTTCAGAGGTGCAAGTGTCATTTCGGTATAGGAGGTCAGTTCTAGTCAGTGAGACAAGAACTCCAGTGAAACTGATGGCCCAGCACAAACACACATTGATGATAAGATACTCACATTAGAGGGCTATTAAGTGATTAATGACAGGGACACAATTGATAAGCTGCTTGCAGAATAACAGATTATTTAAAAAAAAATTCCAGGTTGTTTTAGTTAGGGGATAGTGGCCAGCAGTTTGGAAACCAGAGGCTCAGAAAATGCTTTCTGTGAAATGACATTTAAGGTAACACTAATGAGGTAGGGGACATAAATTTCAAGTCATTGGAGAACCAAATAAGTTAGCTGCTTCATTTCCTGTTGAATATGTTGGTCACATGAGCTTGTCACATTCACAGCCCAAATGCCCACAAACGCCCTCCATTTGGATTAATTTTCTCCTTTGTCATCCTCTGTGAAGTCTGAGAATTTTGATAAAAAGGCCCTGCTTTCCTTTTTGCATTGTACATAGAGCCATCCCACTCACTATCTGGCTGTCATTCATGGAAGATGGAAAATTGCAGGGCCTCACCTAGAAGAGATTTTTCATCCCCTGTGGAAAGTTGTAGCCCATCCAATTAAAGTGTGTACGCTATATGATACAGTGTGTGTGTGTGTGTGTGTGTGTGTGTGTGTGTGTGTGTGTGTGTGCACGAGTGAGTGAGTGTGTGTGTGTGTGAGTGAGTGTGTTTGCGCATGTGCACATGCTCACACATGCTATTCAGCCAGATATTATTTGACAGAATCTTAACTTCCTGTTTCCTGATCACCAAGCAACTTCTTAATTATGGTTTGGCTGCATCTGTGGTTTTCTGTCAGGGAGAGAACTGACTGGTCATGCTGACTTCATACTTCATCCAGGAGGTTACTTACTAAACCGGCATTCTGCCTTTATGTATCATTGGAGGTCTTTACATATGAGCCTGCTCTCCGGAAACCCTGTTTCTGCTGGGTTTTTGAGACACAAGCTAAAGTCTGGGCATTGTGCTGGAACATTTGCCAAAGTCAACAGTGGTTGACCACAAGGGTCCTGGAGTCAAGATAGACAGTCCTAGGATCAAATATGGGTCCTGCCATTTACTAGGATGTGTGACCTTACCTTTTTATGCCCTGGTCTTTCACCTGTGAAATGGTCACATTAATAACTATTGTAAAAAAAAAAAAAATAGGTCAGGGCTTTTGAGTCTCAGTACTATCAATCTTTGAAGCCAGGTAATGCTGTTTGGGGTTGGTTTTTGGTTATGTGTGTGTAGAGGGGGTTGCTGTATATAATAGGCCTTTAAACAGCATCCCTGACCCAAGTCTACTATATGTCTGTGGCCTCCCCTAGCCTCCTACTCTTGAATGAACAGGTTGTCTCCAGGCATTAGCAGATTATCTTCTGTGAAGGACAATGTGGCTGCACAGAGCAGGGTCTGCAGGAAGATAATGATGGGTTTTAATAATAATGATGATAAAGGCACCGAGGAGGACAGATGCCACTTGTGATGCCATCCTGAGACCCTCGGGACCATTTGTGAGCCTGTCATTATGATCGTCACCATCATTGACATCATTATTAGTTTTGCTCTTTCAATTCCTGTATCTTAGCCAAGATAAACCCAATGTATGGGCACTTGGGTAAAAATGAAAACACCAACCTCTTAAAAAATGAAAGAGAAGTTTTAAATCTTTAGATTCACAAGTGAGAAAATGGTGTCCAAGCTCGTGAAGTGGGTATTTCTATGATGTTTAATGTTGGGGTTAAGTCATATTTTGGGGTACTTTCTTCTTCAACACACATCACTCTATTAAGCATAAATTAAAATTTTATGCTATTAAGCATAAAATAAAAATTTAATTATTTTGAGCAGTCTAACCATTAACTGATGTAAAAAGCTGACTTAGTCCAGGTATGGTGGTACATGCCTTTAATCCAAGTACTTGGGAGGCAGAGGCAGGTAGATCTCTTATGTTTGAGGTCAGCCTGATCTACAGAGTGGGTACTAAGATGTGAAAGCTACAGAGAGAGAGAGAGAGAGAGAGAGAGAGAGAGAGAGAGAGAGAGAGAGAGAGAGAGAGAAATTTCTTCTAAAAGGAAATAATATATTCCCCATAGATGACTACAAAGGAGATATACATAGCCAAAGTACTTGTAAGCTGTTCATATTTAATAATTTTTAAACATTTAAATTTTTCCTTTTAAATTGGCACCCAGTTCCTTCATGTAGCCAGTGAGCCTTTTCATATTCTTTGTAGAACAACAGATGGGCACAGCCTTTTGTAGAAAAATACACAGTAAATATGCTTTAAGATTTGTCATGCCTTTTAGATTCCCAGAATAACATTTGAAATAATGTAAAATGTCTACGTATATTTATGGTGAAGAAATTTATTGCAAAATTATTGTAATTAAAAAGCTAGTTAAATGCTCAGTATTAGGAATGGAGTTAATTATAGCGAGGCAACATAATTTGTGGTCCTTAAGAACAATATTTAGTGTTTCTGGTGACGCAAACATCCTTAGTGTTAAGTGGAAAGGAAGCAGGTTTTCAGGCTGCATGTGCAGTATAAATTCAACTCCAACAAAGACCAGGAGGAAATAGTCTCAATATATTAGCAGCATTTGGTACTGAAAAAGTGGATTATGAATAATTCATTAGTTTCTCATAGCTATATGATAAAATTGATCGTTTCATGGCAAGCATAGGTGTTTTTGTTGTTCATGTTTTTTTAGATATAATTTTAGATTATGCATATTTTTGCCTTGGAAATAAAGATTAAGAGGGTTAAGTTTTGAATAGGAATAAGCAAAACACAATGGCCAGTATCTTTAAGTATGGCTTTATAGTATGAAAGATAAATTATGATATATAAACAATTTTAGAGGATAGATTTCTTGCCTTGTAATTAGTGGCTTTTTACAACCATCACGATATTCTATAGATCATTAATTTTAAATTTCTTATTTTTGGTTGAGATTTTATATATAGTTATACCATTTTCACTTCCGTTTTCTCCCTCCAAACAGTTCCATGTTCTCCTCTTTGCTCTCTTTCAAATTCATTGACTCCTTTTTCATTGTTATTAACATAAGTGTATGCACATGCATGCACATTCTCATATGTGTGTGTGTGTATATATCTATATATCTGTATAGATATAGATATAGATATCTCCTGCTCAGTCTGTTACTGTACAATGTTACTAGTGATTATATGTCCTCAGGGCTCACCACTTGGTGGTGGGTAAACAGTTGCTGTGCTTTTCCTTGGGGAAGACTATGTTTCCCATTCTCAGCATTCCTTAGTTGCCTGTAGTTATTTGTGGAGTTGAGGCCTCCCAATCTTCCCCTCATCTGTGTTAGCATGTCTGTGGGCGTCATCCTTGTTCAGTTCTTGCTTAGGTTGTCATGTTGGAAATACTGTGTGCATAGCATCTGACATTGCTACACCCATCTGACATCATCACAGTCTTCCAGCAAACTCCCTGATCCTCTGTCCTTCACAGTCTTCCTGACCCTCCTCCTTCCACAGTGTTCCCTGGGCCTTTGGTGTGGGAGTGTTTGGTAGATGTATCCATCCTGACTAGGCTCCATGACTCTGCATTTTGATTGGTTGTGGTTTTCTGTAATGGTATCTGTTGCAAAGTGACATCTACTTGACAAGGAATGAGGACTGCACTTACCTGTAGGTATAAGGACACATATTTAGATGTAGTTATGAATTATGCTGGCTTAGTAAAATGGTGGTTGTAGATTCTCCTTCCATACTGATGTCTTCAGTAGCCCATTGGCTAGGTTTCCAGTACCAGCTGATTTTCCTCTTGTTGATAGGCCTTAAGCCCAATTAGACAGCGGTGGGTTACTCCCAAGTTGTGCCTGTGACTACTGTATCCTCAGGTCTACAGCACCATGCTGGTGGGCATTATGGTTCATAGGTATCATATTCCGGTAGGACTGCTGGTTGCTTCCCTCCTTTGGAAGCTTACATGGTGCCTTCTGGTATCATGGAACCTAGTCCTCAGTAAGGAGGTTTTCAAGTCAGTACCAGCTCAGGGGGGCCTCTGGGTCCTGTGTCTGAAGCACACTGATGATTAATTTTTAAAGACATTTATTGCATGTGTCTGATGAACAAATGTTTAAAATGTTCTCCTTTTATATTTGCAGTCTGTGCAGAAGCTTATAATCCTGATGAAGAAGAAGATGATGCAGAGTCAAGGGTATGTAGTTTACTGAACTAGGGGATGTTAAATGGATGCTCTCACATTATGTATGGCAGTAATAATGGAAGTATTAACAGACACAGGCTCTCAGCACAGACAATCAAAGGACTTATCTCTTTTCCTCATCATGTTTTAATCATCAAATTCTGTAGACTTATTTTTATAACCCCAGAGTCGCTTTTGGATGAAATGAAACAGGAACAGAAGTGCTCACTGAAGGTGCGGCTTCAGTCCTTTCACCACAGGCATCCTGAGGAGGGAAAATGTTTTGAGCTAATTTTCTTATAGCCATAGTTATTTGTAACAAGTGCTCCTAGTATAGAAAGATCCTAGTGAAGACCTTCTGCTCCTATCAGTCGGTAACAGAAGGTTCCTCTGAAAGAGACAGGCCTCGTAGCATCACAAGGAAGCTGCCAACACAGCGCTCACCACACTTAGTGCAGACTGGTTCTTGGAGGCCCTGATGACTCTGTAAGGATTTGCCTTGTGTAGTTTGATGCAGCTCTGAAGTGATATCCTTAACTTACTTCTCCTGTTAGTGATCTGGTAAAAAGCAAACTAAATAAAAGATTAATGTGCTTGAACATGAAGCTAAGTAATATCAGGTCTACCTACCCCTCCCTCCCTCCCTCCTTCCCTCCCTCCCTCCCTCCAACTCTCCTTGCCTCTTTCCTTTCCTTCCTTCTTTTCTTTATACATATTTTGGAAAAGTTTTCCTTGCATCTTCAGCCTTAAAAGGTGTTTTTTTTAAAACCTATATTTATAGCTCTAAGGAATACAGAAAAGAAGATAGTGGGCCCAGACTATAAGACTATTAGGCTCCTGAAGCGGATGCACATTCTCGGCAGCAGTCCGACTCTTCTTGCTAATCTGGAGCATGCTGTTACCACACTGTGTGATCTACAACCTACCTTGCTTGTCACGCGCCTCATCCATGTCTCTACAGGAAACAGTAGTGGATGACAGTTGAGGGCTACACACATACCTTATGCTTGTGGTTAGCTATATATGGTAAAACTGAGTAATCAAGATAATTTGAGGTAGTTTAAACTAGTTTTAACAATCGAAAACTAAGGGAAATAGTTTGAAAGCAACATTTGGTATCTCACTGACTTAAAAACTGAGACCTTGAGAGGAGTTTTAGCACCATTGAGTCTGAGTTAGTTAAGTAAAATGGCTTAGCTAGTTCATTCCCATTGTAGTTAATATTCACTTAGCAGACAGTCAAATGGAGTTAAACATAGAAAATACCAGTGTGAGCGTATAGGATACATGTTTGAATGTATTACCAATTCCAGAAAGAGTTCAGAGGTCACACCATAGACAGGGCCACCTGCCTTTAAGGTAGCAGTTCCCAACCTATATGTCATGACCCCTTTGGGGATTACGTATCAGATGTCCTGCATATCAGATATTTACATTATAATTTACAGCTATAACAAAATTGTAGTTATGAAGTAGCAATAAAAATAACCTTATGTTGGGGTCACCACAACATGAGGAACTGTATGAAAAGGTCCCACTGCACTAGGGGTCTTCACAGTAAAGGCGTAGACTTTGAGTGGTGTTAAGGACACTCACCCAACATCCTGTCCTTATTGCTGTCTTTCAGTTCAAGATCCTGGTTTCCTCGGAGCTTCTAATAAGCCCACGTTGACCAGTTAGGGCAGGGCCAGAAAATCAAGACTCAAGAGACCACTTGTATAAACAAGGACAGGCATTTTCTATGGAAGATGGGTGTGCTGCCTGGTTTTAAGTCAATTTGATATAAGCCAGAGTCAGTTTTGGAAGTGAGAAAATGCCTTTACTAGATTGGTCTGTGGGCAAGCCTGTGGTATATTTTCTTGATTGATGATTGATATGGAATGGTCCAGATCACTGTAAGCAGTGCCATCCCTGGGCTGGTGGTCCTGGTTTCTATAAAAAAAAAAAAAAAAAAAAGCAGCCTGAACAAGCCATGGGCAGCAAGCCAGCAAGCAGCACTCCTCCATGGCCTCTGCATTAGGCCCGGGATCCAGGTTCCTGCCCTGTTTGAGTTTCTTTCCTGCATTCTCTGGATGATGCACTACAAGCTATAAGATAGAAACAACCTTTTCCTCCCCAAGTTGCTTTTGGTCAGAGTGTCTTACTGCAGCAATAGAAACCCTAAGACAGTGGAGTCTGTATGGTGTGGGGACTCACTTTAAGCCTTGTCCTTAAGTTTCTATGTAATGCATTGATTACATATTAATGATTATTGTAAAGTGCTTAAAGATTTTGATTAGGTTGAGAATACTTTCTTCTAGATATTATTCTAAAGATTATATCTTGCCTTTGGCCTTAAAACTATAAGGTAAACTGTACCATAGTTCCTAGGAATGATTATTACAGATGTCAAAATTAGTTAGCACTAGATAGATGGGCATTGAAAAATATCCGTGAGGAAAATATATAGTATATTTTGATAGAGTAACATTTCATATTTTCTGGAATTTTTTATGATCATGAAATCTGTAAACTAATAAAAATGGGTATTTATCTTCATGTGAATTTAAAGAAAATCTAAATATGACTCATTTTGGAAAAAACTAAATAGGGTTTTAGTTGGAATACCAATAATAAGAGAATTTAAGGATTGCATATGTCTAGCAGGTGACATTGGAAGGAAGAGTGGTGTATTTCCTCATTCTAGCCTACAAAGATCTCTCAGACAGGTCCCTGCATAGCTGGCCAGGTGTTAGGTTTGCCAGGTGAAGCAGCCCCTGTCCTCTTTATTAGAGGCTAGTGGTAGATGCAAACAAGCAAATTAATGAGTAATTACAAAATAGGAAGTGCACAGCCAGACATTGTATAGGGATTAAAAGTCTGCAGTGACTGGAGTCTCCTTGAGGTAAGTAAGACATGAGGCCAGACAAGAGTCATGCCTGGGCTCACTGTTGCATCTGGGCCTGGGCAGCCACCAGGAACGGGGTATGAAGTTATGTTGGAGGCAGATGTGGCCAGCTCAGGGCTCAAACTAGGTCAGAAACAGAAAATGGAAGTGTACCTCAGCACAGTGTGGGGTCCACTGAGGTTTGCAGCTGGATAATGGAGTAATAATTGGGTGTTTAAGAGGTCTCCTTTATGTCTTACCAGAAAATGAAGTGGACTGTGCACAGGGTTCCCTCTGTGACAGAATATGGAGAACATGGCTAAGGAAGCCATATTAGTTGCCTTTCTGATTATTTTCCTTGAAAGGCAGTAGAGTTTCAGAGCAGGAGTTGGCAAATGCTTTCGTGGGGAATTTTTTTTTTTTGACTGAAAATTCACTACTCAACATGAATATTTAATATTTGGGAGCCGGAAGCTGTCTTCAAACTACTCAGCCCTGCTGCTGTGGCTCAAAATCAGCACAGGCAGTGTGCAAATGAAAGCATGTCTGTTGAACTTGAATTTCATCTAATTTCCATGTGTTAGAAAGTGTGTGTGTGTGTGTGTGTGTGTGTGTGTGTGTGTGTGTGTGTGTGAGAGAGAGAGAGAGAGAGAGAGACAGAGACAGAGAGAGACAGAGACAGAGACAGATACAGAGAGACAGAGAGAGACAGAGAAACACAGAGAGACAGAGAGGGAGAGAGATAGAGACAGAGATAGACACAGAGACAAAGGCAGAGAGACAAAGAGAGACAGTCACACACAGGTTGATTACAAAGGTAAAGCCACTCTCTTAGCTCAGAGACCATTCCGTACAGATGTGCTTGTGGGTGTGGCTTACTGTTCTAAGGTCTGAGTGTTCACTGATAACCGGCCTGTCCAGCATGAATCTAAGCTCTGCAGTTTACAGACTGTGAGATGAAGTCAACCGGGTGAGTTTATTGTCTCACCTCTAAATTGCCAGCTGTTTTCTGGGGTCTGTAAGTAGTTTGAAATGAATTTATATTTATGGGTCCCTTAAAATACTGCCTAGTACATATCAAATGCCACATACATGCCTGTTTAGCAGTATTTGTATCCTGAAATGAGAAATTTTAATAAAAATCAAAAGACCTATAGGCCGGTAAAAGCTCATACTCTGGGTAGATTGCAGAAGCATTCCAGAGACAAACCTCCTGATGTAGAGTAATGTCAAGCCTAATGGAAAAAGTATAGAAGCAGACGGGCATCTTCTGAGCAAACAAACAAACAAAAAACAAAAAACAAAAAACAAACAAACAAAAAAACAAAAAACAAAACAAAAAAACCCCAAAAAACAAAAAAGGCATCCAGGGTTGCACCTGCTCCCAGAATACAAAGTATAATAGGAGAAGGGTCTTAGGAAGGAGCTGTGAGGAGAGGAGGGGGCACAGTAGCAGTAGACAGTAGCCCGTGGAACACAGTTTAGACAGGTTAATTGGTCAGAGCAGAAGGGCCAGGGAAGAGTTGAGGCTTCCTGTTTAGACCTCATGGGAAGTGAAAGGGTGGGGAGGAAGGGGAAAGACTTGGGTTGGCAGCAGGGGTGAAGCAGCACAGAGTGGAGAGCAGACTGTGGGCTAGCATCTCCAGTTTCCCCTGTGGCTGCCCTGCAGGCACACCCTTGCTGTTGCCTTCAGAGGGAGAAGTAGCACTCAGCCTCATGTCTAGTATCTCAAGTAGAAATTGGTGAATTTCCATGACCGTGATCTAAGTTTTGAAGTTTTCTGTGTAACACAGGCTGGAGGCATTGTGCTCACCTCTCATCTTAGAGTCTAGGTTCAGATGGATGTGGGTCAGATAGTTAGCAAAGGTCTCCTGTACCTTTCCCCCTTATATAGTGACTAACCATATTACAAGGGGGAAAATGCCTGGCAGACATAATGCAAGGGAGTGAAGTTTGTTTGGGATCCAGTTTCTGGGGTGCTTTAGTCCATCAGGTGGGGGAGGGGTGGCTGTGACAGTGGCTTAGGCCTTGGTGGCAAGAATGTCACAGGGCAGCATCCAGGAAGAGGATGATGGTCTGGAAAAACAAGCAGCTATAAGAAGGGCCTGCCCATAGCCATGTGTGTCTGTGAGCCAGACCTTACCTGCTAAGGCCCCCACAGTCTTCAGAGCAGCAGCATGAACACAGCACTCTATTGAAAACCTGTAGGGATTTATTCACTAGCTAGTAGTCTTTTGTGTCCCCTGTGAATCACAGGTGCAGGCATGGTGCCCCAGAATCATCTCTGTGTGCTGTGATATCAGCTCTTTTAGGTTTAGGGTCCATTGGTTTTTGTTGTTGTTTGTTTAGCTATCTCTTCTGCTAAGTTAAATGTTCCTGTGAGTGTTGGTGTCTGTGTGGCCATGGGCTCATTGCTGTTTGGTTCTGGCTGCTCTGATGGGGACAGTGAGGCAGTTGCTCATGAGATCCTACAGTTATTCTTTGAATCAGTATTGGAATAGGAGAAGTAACGTGTTGGGTTTCCAGGAATCCACTTCACACCTGCTTTCAGGAGTATCTTTTACCTCGTTTTATATTCACAAACTAACAGTGTTCACAATAAAAAGCCTTTTGAGGGTAGGGTTATAACTCAGTGGTGGAGTGTTTACCTAACATGGGCAAGGCTTTGGATTCAGTCTCAAGCATTCCTATATCATGAAAAAAGAGCCCAACTTGTTGGTCCATTGAGTCTCACAGCGGGCCCTCTGGCTGCTTCATTGTCCTGGAGTAAGTGTTCAAAGAGAGTTTAGAACACCAGCCTCTCCTGATTTTATCCTTAAATGATCGAATCAGTATTTCTTGGAGTCATTTGCCTTGACCACATTTCCCTTGGGGGCAATGCATGGTTGCTGGGTCCCTTCTCTAAACTCCTTATCTGCTGTCAGGGAAGTTATCTGTAATTTTCCTAAAATTTTCTTTAATCTTGAATGAAGTATACATTTAAGAATTTATTTGCTTCTGCCGACATTATTAAGTTTTAATGGAAAGAGTTGTCTCCGGAAGAGTTTTAAGTTAAGTAACAAGGGAATGAAGACAGTGTCTAACTTTTCAGTGTAACTATGTAACAGCTCTGTCTCTTTGTACATACTGTATAGGCTAGGATGCACCTTTTCATAATGTGCCTGCTGGTCTAGGGGAAGGCTGTCTTTCCAAAAGCATCTGAGCACAGTGTTAATGAGTGCTTGCCACCTGGGAGTGGACTGGAGCGCTAACCATTCTTCTTTCCAGCATTCCTTTTTAGTTTTGTTGGATTTACCTGGTATTGACTGCTCTGTTTGCTTTCTTGATTTTGTTGTCTTTTCAGATAATACATCCCAAAACCGATGATCAAAGAAACAGATTGCAAGAGGCTTGCAAAGACATCCTGCTGTTTAAGAACCTGGATCCAGTAAGACAATCATAATAATAGAAGGGGGTCAAGAACTAGACAAGGACATGAGTGTCCTGCCCTCCAAGCTAAGATCACTCTGATCGTGGTGGAAGCTTAGTGTTTACATGTGCTTGCTGGTTTGAATCTGTGCATATGCCATGTTAAGGAGCTAAGGGAAGAGAATGCCATGCACCTCAAACTTAGCCCTGGGATAGGAGAGGCTAGACCCCTGCCTAGCCCTGGGATGGTACAGGGAGGGAGAGGCTAGACCCCTGCCTAGCACTGGGATGGTGCAGGGAGGGAGAGGTTAGACCCCTGCCTAGTCCTGGGATGGTGCAGGGAGGGAGAGGCTAGACCCCTACCTAACACTGGGGTGGTGGAGGGAGGGAGAGGTTAGACCCCTGCCTAGTCCTGGGATGGTGCAGGGAGGGAGAGGCTAGACCCCTACCTAACACTGGGGTGGTGGAGGGAGGGAGAGGTTAGACCCCTGCCTAGTCCTGGGATGGTGCAGGGAGGGAGAGGCTAGACCCCTGCACTCTCTGTATAGCTGGAGACTCTTGGAAGGGACCTCTCTGCTGCTCCCAACAGCCAGTAAAAGGAATTCTATTTGAATGTAATTAAACTCAACTGTTGTTCTTATTTTAAATGGAGTGTTTTACTTGGCTTAAGGCAAGGGAATGTTTGATTCTTTGAAAGAATTTTGACATCTCTAGTCTCCACAGAGGGTGTTTCTAGAATACTACTTGGTTGGGCGTGAGTGTTCAGACTTCACCTCACACTCTTGAGTGTTCTGCTTTGTCATCACAGATAGTGCTTTTGCTGTCTAGTGATTGAGAGAAGAACTTCTGCTTTATTCCAAATGGGAAGAACCAACTTTTGTAGTTTACTTTAATCCTAAGTTTTTCACATGTATGTCCTAGTTTTCAGATTGATGTCTGAGAGCATCACATCCTACTGTTTTTAAGAGAAGGTTGCCCCCCCAACCCCAGACATTTTTTTTAAGTACTAAGGTACCGCATCATACCATTTTATATAAGGTCATATTTATACCCTGAAATGTTCATAAGATCTCCGGTGGCTTCTTGCAGAACCTTTTATCATGCTCTTCAAGAACAGGATTCATATTTGGACTTTGGAGCAAACAGTAAAAAAATGACATGTCATCCCTAAGTTAAGATTATCATCTTTGACATTTCTGATTGACTATACAAGAATCTATATGTTGCTTCATGTATTCATTTCTTGAGGGTAGAATATACATCTTTTTCTGCTTCATTTCTCTCTTTAAGTAGCATGTGTCCCCAGTGCCTTCTGTATGTATCAGTGTCTCAAAAAAAAAAAAAAAAAAAAAAAAAGATGGCCTGAAACCAGAACATTCTGAATTCCCATTTCTTCTTTATCTAGGTATGCATACTTGGTAGTAATATTTTAGATAGATTAGGTAATTTTAATAAAGTGCTGATATTTAGATACTGTCTAGGACTGGGGATAGATGACCTCATGAATAAAATAGCCACTATGCAAGCATGAGGACCTGGGTTCAGATCCCTAGTACCCATGAAAAAAAACAGATGTGGCAGCATGTGCCTGTAACTCCAGCTCTGGGGGAAAGAGGTTGTTGTGTGGGAGACAGGTAGATTCCAAAGGCTTGCTGACAAGCCTGTTTAGTTCTGTATTCAGTCAGAGACCCTGCCTCAAAATATAAGGTAGAGTGTGGTAGAAGAAGACTTTTAAGGTTAACCTCTGGCATCTACACACACACACATACTAGATAGACAGACAGACAGGTCATCTAGATCAAGTCTCATTAAAACTTACCTTGATTTTTGATTGCTTCGAGAAAGATGCTATTTTTTTCCTAGACGTTTAGCCACCCCATGCTTATGCAAAGAACCTGAATTTAACTTAGTGGGTCACTTAAAAAAAGTATGGGGGAGAAGGTAGGAGGAGGTCTCGCTGGGAAGATCCTCAGAGGAAAGGGGGTAAGAGACAGTAATAGGGATGAAACAGGCCAGACTCTTCATATATGTGCATAAATCTAGCTGTTAAAAAATACAAAGGATCTGACCCACTTGAAAGTTAATAGGAACAGACAAGTGTAACTAAAAAAAAGTTACAGTGCCCCTTGACTGGAGTCCCACTCTTCTGGTTGGTGTCATCCATTCAGACTGAGTCTGTCTACCCAGTCCACTGACTCCCTGTTTGCTCCGTGCATCACTGAGCCATTGATATTTAGGGGTGGGCTTATTGTTAAGGATTCTCTACCTTTTCACTAGGATTGCACATGGGAGAATGTCAGCGCCTCCCATGTTTTAATACAACTGTGGACCATCAAGAGCTGTTAGTAAATTTGGAGATCTCAATCCAGCAGGTCTGAGTGAAGCCAAAGAGCCTACACTCTTCACAAGTGTCCAGTGATGCTGAGGTTTCTGGCTCACATACTTCCAGTAACAAGATGAGAGCATGGTGTGACCATGTATGCGGTCAGCCATGTTCTGTCTCACATGCCTGCTTTTCTAATGACTGAATGAAACAGTCACTAGTTAAACACAGAAAGGGTTTCCTGGCAATGAGGCAGGGGCAAGGAATACCACAAAATTGATACCAGGCAACGTACCTCACCCTTCCTTGCGCCCAATAATTGGGCACAAAGGAAGCGCAGAATGGCTGCCTCTGAGTCAGGATGAAGGCAGAGACAGGCCAGGCTGTGATGGCCAGCTCTATGGGGATAAGGCACATGTGAGGGGAGGAGTCATGTCGTTAGTGATGACTGTTAGTGGGCCGTTGGTACTGAGTCATGGACGGTGGTGTGGGGGAACTCTAAGGAACCTAATTTTGGAAAGTGGGCAGTTCTTTGTATGCCCAACATAACCATTCCCAGGATGTTGTCTACTCTAACCTTTATTAAATTTAAATTGGTAATTTTTTGCATTTGATCTATGTGTATCAGTGTCTGTCTGTGTGCAGATGTACACTGTGGGTGTAAGCGTCTACATGGATATGAGGGCACACCAGAGGATAACCTCAGAGGTCTTTCATCAGGAGCCATCCACCACAGCTTTTGACAGTCTTCCTTTTCTGTTTCCCTTCTTTCTACCCACCGAGTCAAGTTAGTACTGCCTATATGCTCAGGGGCATGGGGTCATCCACTGGCACATGGGGGAGCCTTCGGTGGCCAAAGCTTCCAAAGGAAAGTGGCTATTCCAGTAGCCATTAATCCCAGTAGCTTGTCTATTAAGGGCGGTGCCTGCGCAAGTGGCCACAGCTGCTGTGAGTTCATGTGTGTGATAGCCACATCATGTTTAGAGGATAACGTTCCTCCCCATCCCTTATGTTCTTTTTGAACATAGTGGGTACACCTGAAGTGTTCAGAGCAGGGGATTTATCAGCCTTATTTATTCCTGTTGGCAGTTAAAGGGGAAATGAGGAGAAAGACATGGGCTAGAACGAAAGAGTGGAGCCTGTGAAGGAAGCAATACCATGATCTAGGGGAGAAATGGGCCACAAATAAGGTGTGTGTGGGATGGCTGCTCCATATGCAGGGTTTCCATGTTGGGCCACTTGTTGTGGTTAATATTTAAAAAAAAAAAAAAAAAAAAAAAAAAAAAAAAAAAAAAAAAAAAAAACGCCACTGCACGGCCAATTATCTAAACTGTGGCTCTGCTTAGCTCAGGCCATGTGCACTAAAACTAGACCCCCAAGACTTCGGCTCAGGCTGGCCAGAAGCACCGGCCCTGGTACCCATGAGATGCCAGCATGGGAGATGGCTCTGCCAATCTCCCATGCTGTCTCCACAAAGCTTGGCTGAGCCTAGATAATGCCCACCATGTCCTCTGTACCCGGTAGAAATGAGGACTCTTACAGCTTAATGTTATCCAGTTGTCTCGTATATTTAGGAATGCTCAAATAACAATTTGTCCACGCAATTAAGAGTTGTTTTCCAATATCTAACCTTAAGATATAAATCATTACTCAGGACTGTTCTGGACCCATGTGTGGGTCTCCATGGCTGCTACATCTCTCTTGCTCCTCCTAGCTCCTCCTCTTCTTCCTCCTTCGCTCCTCCCACATTAGCTCCTCCCAAATTACCGAGCTTTATTGTAAAATATAGCAGCAGTAGGAAACCATCCTGCTACAGTTTCCAGACCTTGGAACTCAACAGTTGGCCTTCCTGGGCCTGAAGGAACAACTAGGATGATTGCCAGTGTCCAGCTGCATTGACTGTGACGGCAAGACTGTTCTAGAGCGAGGACAGCCCCACAGATGAAGGGGAAACAGTAATTACCAATTAGCACAGAGTAATGCCGTCTTTGTAGCTACTGTCTCATCTGAATTTATTTCCTGGAGTCATTGTTTAGTTTGGAAAATTTACACTTCTCAGACCTCAGCACATTTCCCCTTTGGAGTACTGTATATTTATATTTTGAGGCACAGATTTTCTAATTATTAGCGTCTTTGAAGATACTCTTTTCATGAATATTTTAATGCTCAACTCAGTGGGCCATTTTCCTCCTGAAATATTTCTAATTTGAGACTAACTGGAGCAGTTTTCCTGGGCTATATGGTAGGCTCTTCCATCAGTGCAGTGAATTGTTGCGGCCTCAGTAACTCAGAGCCTTTACCGAGCTCTGTCTGCATTCTGTGAGAGAACTTGATGTGGGTTTCCAACCGTGGCTGTCAGAGCACCGTAAGCCTCTATGTATTAAAGATTTCCTAAGTTCTCCGTACTCTGTGGGTAATTACAGGGGAAATTAGATTTTGAGTGACTAGAGCAGACACCTGTCACATAGAAAAGATTTAAAAAGCAAAATTCTCTATTTTATTAGGAATTTTTCATATACTGGCATGAGTGCTTTAGCTTTATAATTAAAAAACCATGTTTCATGTATATATGCATAAAATGGAGCTAATTCCAACATAACCAAATATTTTACTATAGCAATTTATTTCATTTTTCTCCATCTGACATTTAGAGTCAGAACTAATCAATAAAGCTGATCTTTTTTCACTACCTGCCCTCAAAGAATCATAACAAGTAAACTACAGCATTTGTACAGTATTTGTAAACCATTTAATTAACCTTCAGAATTTTGATAGGTGACCATATGTTGCCTGAGGGTGATGAACTCATTTGGGTAAAAGCTCCCCGTGGGGCTAATTAGCACCATGTCAGGAAATCCTGCTTTATTCCATCCTGGCTCCATCCTCAGCCCTGGCTACTGCCCATGAAGAGGAGCCAGAGCTCACCCACAACCAGGAAGGAATGCAAACCCTTACACCCAGTCATCGTTATTTCCTCGTGCTTCTCGTAGTCCATTGGAAGATTCAAAATTTTGTTTTCTGTATAGAGTTTTTTTAATTAAGAAATTTTAATTACTACACATAAATTTACCAAAATCCACAATGAACAAAAGTTCATGAAAAGGAACTTCCCTGCAAGTCTGTCTTCCAGCACCTCCATTTCTCAGTAGACAAGTTTTTTGTATTATATTTATTTCCCAGGACTATGAAATGCATATACAAATGTATTCTATTTAACATTTTAGTGGCAGCAATATTTAGGCAGTGCTTTGCTCTGTCCTCTTCTTACTTAATGCATTAGATACCATAGAGATATATGTGTATAGCACCTCTACTTTTTACATGTTTTATTAGTTCTTTACAAGTTTCAAGTTTCCTATACTAGGTGTTTCAATCATATTCAGCCTTCCCAGATCCACCTTCCGTTCCCTAAGCCACCCAACTGTGTGTGAGAACAAATAACCCTCCCAAGACCAGTTTGTGATGCCCAAAATATCCTTGGCTGTGTGGCCTGCTCCTGGAGTGTGTTCTTTCGTCCAGGCTATCCTCTTAGGAAAAATTGGTCCTTTCTTTTCCAGCATCTAATAGGCGTGGGATTGTGTGCCCAACTTCCCTGTCTATGCTGAGATTTGATCTGGCCTCAAGCTTGCACAGGCTTTGCATGTCCTACCTCAGCTGCTTTAAGTTCATCTCTGGAGCTGCCCTGCTGTGTCTAAAAGTCAGGAGTCACCCACTGCCTCAGGCTTTTATACAATCCCTGCTTTTTCTTCTGCAGTGAACCTTGTGGGGGTGGTGCAGTATAGACCCTTTAAAGCTGAGCATTTCGAACCCTCTTATTCTCTGTCTGGTTAAGGTTCATGTTTGTCACCATCTACTTCACATAGAAGCTTCCCAGGAGAGTTGATAGGTGCATTGATTTATGGATATCCTGACCACTCAGAAGCACAATAGTATAGGTTCTCCCCTAGGGCTTATGAGTTATGTACCCATAAGCTCAGCTTGTGGAGTGAGGTTTAAATCCAATCAGAAAGTGATCGGTTACTTCCATGGGCATGTCGTGCTAGGTGGGCTCTTGCTGCAGCTTGGGGAGTTCAGATGATTACTGTTCACTTCTAGTGCCTGCATAGCCCCTTCTAGCACTGTGAAAGCTAGCTGGTCGGGATTGAGTTTCTAGGTCCATACCTTCTTGATCTCCTCATGTGTTATGGCTCAACTATGTCATGTCTTCAGCAATACATTCTTATTGTCAGGTTCTAGAGGGTAACCAAGAACAGTGGTAATAGCTTATAATGTTTGAGTGTCTATGAGACCCCAGTGCCCAACAACTCCAAAGAAGAAACCATCTGTTGCATGTAGTTTTTGCTACCACACTAACCAGCCCTACCCAGGTTTCCTTGGATCTGAGGATCACACACACACACACACACACACACACACACACACACAGAGGCAACCTTATTTTTATATTGCTTTAATTAGTTCAATGTCCAGGCTCTTCTAAGCCTTCCTCAGCTATTGTGCCCTTCTTTTTACTCCCAGCTCAGCACCCTAAATCTGCCCTCAGCTTAGTTATATTTCTAACCTCCTGTCTGATACCCCAGGCCCAGTCGGGAAAACAGCCAATGACCACTCCACCCAAGATCCCACAGGGCTGGTGGCTTTTCTCCCTCCAAAGCACGTTGAAGAAACTCTTTCACCTCTCATCTGCTAGCCTGCCTGCAGGAAAACTCAAAGTCCCGCCTATTCCACCCAGCTTATTGGCTTCTAGCATCTTTATTGATCTATCAAGAACTAATTAGGGAACAGGACCTTCAGGGTTCACACACAGATTCCCAATCAAGGCATCAGAAACACTCCCTACAACCATTCCTAGAGTTGTTAGTTTTTGTTGTCTAGGAGGAGCATTGTTGCCCTGTTATAGGATAACTCCATATCTGCATCTTAACTCTGTGCATGCGTGCGTGCCCGTGTGTGTGAATACTTATCATTCAAACCACCCTACAAGATGAAGTACTCCTGACCTTGGATTTAGCAGTGGATTTTTAGATAGCAAAGCAAAAATGAGAAGAGAGAGACACATTGCACTTTGTATCAACACAACATTTTATAAGTCACAGGACATTACCCCCACTTAAAAAAAAAGTGAAAAGACAAGCTATAAAATGAAAGAAGATATTTGATGATCATATACTTTTAAAATGTCTGGTGTTCAAAATATTTAAATAATGCAAGATGTCAAAACATCCGATTTTAAAATGAGCAAAGTACTTGAATAGCTTTCCTCAGAGAAGACAAATGCCAAGCAAGCAGATAGAAAAATTCCTAGCGTGGTTAGTCATTAAGAAAATGCAAATCAAGACCAAATGAAACACTACTTCATCTCCACTAGGATGCCTATAATTAAGTAAAAAAAAACAAAACAAAAACCCAACAATAACATGACAAATGTTGAAGACATGGGGCATTAGAACTCTTGCACGTTGCTAGTGGAACGTAAGTGTTTCAGCTGTTCAAGGTTAAATGTTGAGGTCCTGTTCAGTTCAGAAATTCCTCTTATAGACATTCAGAAGGATTGAGATCAAATACTGGTTGAAACAAGTACTCATATACAAGTATTCCTGTCAGCATTGTCCACAGGAGCTGGACGGAGGTAGAATCGATGTAAATGTCCATTATCAGAGTAGGATCTGGGGGCGGAACTCAGGTCATCAGGCCTATGTGCCCTCTATCCATTAAGACGTCTTCCTGGCCCAGTAAACTGATTCTAAAATTTACATCTAAAATAGATAAATCTGGAGAGGCAAAGTCCCAGAAAAGCCTACATAGAGTTGAAAGCTAGTCAGTGAACTGATAATGACTTCAACACTTAGTATAAGGTATGATTCCAGTACTGGCATACATTGCATACATTGAGTATCAGAGCTGAATACAGCCCAAGAATAGCTCCACGGGAATCAACAGGACAAGGGGCAGAGGTAACAAGTGGCTCTGGAACAAGTGGATGCTGCACCCCAAAGAATCCAGACAGGTTTTATACCCCTCACAGAATGAACCCCAAACGGATCAGAGACCTCAATGTAAAATGTTTAAAACTCTTGAAATTTATAAATACCTAGATGATCTAGACTTTGATGACTATTTAGATGGGGTACCAAAAGTTCAGTGTATGAAAGAAGTGATAAGCTGGACTTCAGTGAAATTAAACATGTTTGAGGCCAAGCATCCTCTAATTCCAGTAGTTAGCAAGCTAAGGCGGGAGGCGTGTGAGGTGGAGGGCACGTGTGGCTGTGAGACCCTGCTTCAAAAAGAAAAAACAAAAGCCAACTAAAGTTCCTGGACTTTAGAAGATACCATCAACAGAATGAAGAAACAAGCCATAAGCACAGAGAAAATATTTGTAAAAGATACACCCGGGGGCTGGAAAGATGGCTCAGCAGTTAAAAGCACTGGCTGCTCTCCCAGAGGACCTGGGTTCAATCCCCAGCACTCACATGGCAGCTCACAATTGTCTGAAACTCCAGTTCCAGGGGATCCAGCATACATGCAGGCAAAACAGCAATGCACATGAAATTAAAAATAAAATTTTAAAAAAGATACACCTGATAAAGACCAGCTAAACAAACATATTATTATTAATAATAATAAAAAAGCCTTAACAGTAACAACCTGATTGAAAATTAGATCAAGACTGGTGAGAAAGGTCAATAGGTAAAGTGGTGTCACACCACTGGAATGTTATTCAGGCTGGGAAATGCATGTTATTGATTATGCTGCAGTGGGGATGAACTTCAAAGATATGCTAAGTGGAATAAGCTAGATCTAAGACAAACACATTTTATCATTATTTTATATTGAAATATTGAGAGAATCTGTATCTACATAGAGATAAACGATTCATGATTTCTAAGGAGTTGGGGGACCAGGAAAGTAGCAAATGACTGCTTAATAGACACGAGGTTTCCTTCTGGGGTAATGAAAATTTTTTGGTACCTCATAAGGAGGGTCTATGCTCAGTAACCAGTGTCACTGGAGAGAAGCACATCAAAATCAAAAACAGTGAGATATTGAACACCCATCCAAAATGACCAAAAGTCATAGACCCTGATCCCACCAAATGGTGGTGATGGCGTGGGAGCAACGGAGACTGTGGCTCATTGCTCTGGGGATCCAGAGAGGCTTACCCTCTTTGGAAGTCGTTTGTCTGTCCCCCTACCACACTTACTTCCCCACCCCAACTCTTCTGCTCCTCTTTATTTACCGCACAGGAGTCAAAAAACCTAATGTTCACACACAAAACCAGGATACAGTCGTTCATAGCAACTTTACGTATAATTGCCCAGTGTTGGAAGCCACCCAGATGTTCTTCCGTGGATGGATGGATAAACTGGTACATTCAGACAGTGGAATATTAGTTAGTGAAAGGAAATGATCCGTGGAGCCATGAAAAGATGGAGGAAACACATATTAGTGTTTGCTGCAGTCTGAGGTCAGTCTGAAGAGGCTAGCCCTACCTGAATCTGTCAGACATTGTAATAGGAAGTGATGGGGCCAGTAACATGGGCTCAGTGGTAACCAGGAATTGAGGGACAGAAAAGATGACCAGCTGGCTTCAGAATCTTCCTAGAGCAGAGAAACTGTAGCCATGTCCTTTCGCTTGAAACCTGGGTGGTGGAAATGGTTTATCTGTAGGTTCAAGGCAACAAATGGAGCTCTTTGGGGGAGGCTTGTCCAATTATAGGGGCAAGTAGCTTATGGGAAATCTCTGTAGTGGCTAAAACATCCTCTGAGGATGGAGTTGGAATTGACTCTTTTGTAGACTGAAGTTTCTCTTCATGAAGCCCTGAGCTCAGCACAGTTTGTAGAGCACTTCTGTGCATGGGGAGTGTGCGTTTCAGCACTGCTGCAGCTGCAGAAGTTTTAGCAGGACAGCTCCACGATTGCTCTTATGCTTAGGCAGGCCTTTAGGCTGTGTGAAAACCTCCAGGAAACCCTGTGGTTCTCATGCTGAGCTTGGGGCCTGACCAGTGAGACAGAAGATGGCTGATATATCCATACGTGGGTTGTTTGTTTTTCCTCCACCCATTCCTCTAAGCAGGCTTTCACGCTTCAGTTGTACCCTTCCTGAGAGTCTTGCCAGTCGTTGACGTCCCTTGGAGGGTGGATGTAGGAGAATCCCCACATATGCTGAGTGTACGGGAACATGGTGGGTATATTTACCCTGCACCCTAGGGAGGTATCAGTTTTGTTCCCAATCTTTTGTCAGGATGATGCTGTGAGAAGTGACACAGCATCTGTCACCTCACGGTGGTCAGAGAAGGAGTGGTCAGAGTGGAGGTCGCACATTTGAGATCTTAGTAAATGTTGCCACGATGCTTATTCCATTTGTACTTTTTCATAGAAGCCAGTGAGAATGTCCCTCCTTGTGGCGCCTCTAGTACAGCATGCTGTTCTCTACAAGTGAACGTTGCTAAGTGAGAGGAGTGGTATCCTGTTTCAGTCTTAATTTGTGATTTTCTTTATTTTGAGAGACGTTGGGTATCTTCTTTCCAAAATTATTTTAAGACACACCCTCCTCAGAAGTATTTCGGATCTCTTGATGGTGTTTGGTGGCCACTTGAGAGCCTGGATTTGTTGGTTTAATTAATTGGGCTCCCTCATGTTCCCTTTCAGCCTAAAAACTTGTATATTCCAGTTCTGGATATTTGTTTTATACTTTATTTTCTCTGTTTCCTCTAGACCTCTTTCCTTTCTTTGTGACTTCATGGTTTGGGTTTTACTCTTTCTTATTTTATATACTTAAAATAATCTAGTCGGGTGGCTATGTGTCATTTGATGTTTGTCATACCTATAGAATGTGTAATGCCAAGAACAAACCTTGAGGTAAATGCAGGCTGTGGGTTCTGCTAGTCACTTGAGTGCTTATGGGTTGTAACAGACCTACTACCACGGTGCTGGGGGATGTCCGGTCTTAGAGGTAGGCTGAGGAGTGGAGCACTATGGTTGTTTCAGTGCACCTGTGGACCTAAGACTGCCCAAGGCGTTGACTTTAAAGGAAAGCAATAGCAGTCATGTTTTAAGTTTTTTGTCTTTTATTATAAAGATCCCTTTTATTATGCCTGTGGTGAATAATGCCATCCCAAGCCATCTCTGAGTGGATAAGCATCACTGTCTAAAAGCTCTGCTCTGTTCCTGGGACATCTGTGGCATGGGGTTGTGTAGAGGCTGCCAACAGAAAGCAGATTGAGAGACCTGAGGTCGGGCATCCTGTGAGCCCGGCAGTGAAGGGCTTGTTTCCCGGCACTGGGGTTTGATGCATCTATCCTCTCTCTCTCTCTCTCTCTCTCTCTCTCTCTCTCTCTCTCTCTCTCTCTCTCTCTCTCTCTCCTATTTTCTTTCTCTCACTCCTATTCTCTCTCACTCACTCCTATTCTCTCTCTCACTCCTATTCTCCCTCTCTCTCTCCTATTCTCTCTCTCTCCTATTCTCTCTCTCTCTCCCCTCTCCCCTCTCCCCTCTCTCTCCCCTCTCCCCTCTCCCCTCTCCCCTCTCCCCTCTCCCCTCTCCCCTCTCCCCTCGTCCCCTCTCCCCTCTCCCCTCTCCCCTCTCCCCTCTCCCCTCTCCCCTCTCCCCTCTCCCCTCTCACCTCTCCCCTCTCCCCTATCCCCTCTCCCCTCTCCCCTCTCCCCTCTCTCCCTCTCCCCTCCCCTCTCCCCTCTCTCCCCCTCTCCCCGCTCCCCTCTCCCCTCTCCTCTCTCTCTCTCCCCTCTCTCCTCTCTCTCCCCTCTCCCCTCTCTCCCCTCTCTCTCTCCTCTCTCCCCTCTCCCCTCTCTCCCTCCCCTCTCCCCTCTCCCCTCTCTCCCTCTCTCCCTCTCTCTCCCTCTCTCTCTCTCTCTCTCTCTCCTCTCTCCTCTCTCCTCTCTCCTCTCTCCCCAGCTTGTTTGATTTCTTTCTCTGATCCTTGTCTGGGAAATTAAGTCAGTCTTGCTGCTCAGCATTGTCTGGGGTTAGAGAGACTTTTATGGGAAGATGGTACCCCCACCCACCGGCCCTTTAAACCTTTAATTCTCTGGGTAGAATTGTGGTCAGCTGGTAGTTAGAACTCTCTAGGCTCCCTTTCCTAATCATGTACGAACTGTGCTGTGCATTTCTTCTTCCTTCCCTTTGTTTTTTCTCTCTTCCCTTTTTTGATCTTTGTCTTTTGGCCTCACCCTGACGGATCATAGAATTTTAGTCTGAATGGCTTCCATGTTGTCTGCATTGGCCCCTCCAGCACTGTTAAATGCGCTTTATAATTTGTAAAGATCTTTCCTAGAGATGTAGATGTTGGTCTTTGAAGAGAAATGTAATGACAGAAAAGACAGTGACAGGTTTTGCTACAATCATTTTGTTGTTTTGGTTTTTTGTTTACCTCCCCCCCACTCCACCCTCAGTCTGAATTTTGTTCTGTTTTGTTTGGGGCACTGACACAAACTGTAAATTGAAGTTAGGAGGTAATTTCACCAGGTATTTAGGGAACCTCCACACTAGTTGTAGCCATAAGTAGAAGAGGTTTTAAGAACAGATATCTTACAGAAATTTGAAACAGTTCTTTAACACCCTAGTTAGTTTAGTTTTTAAAATTTTTTTCCTCAAGATATATGATGGTTTGGTAGTTCTTTTCCGTGTGAAGTGGTGATTCTTTCAAACGTTCTAAAGTAGGCCAATTATCATTACTTTCCTTCAGATGTTGAATATGAGAATTAATAACCTCATGTGTATGTGGTGAGGGGGACTAAATGGTATTTTTCTGATAAAACTCAATGGTAATGATGTTTCCATTTTTTTGAAATCTTTCACAAAAATATAAAAATTTACACGATCACTTGAGGGACTATGCTCAAGATACACATAAAGTTATTTTATCTATTTAAAAAACAGGAGCAGATGTCTCAAGTATTAGATGCCATGTTTGAAAGATTGGTCAAAGAAGGGGACCATGTAATCGTTCAAGGTGACGACGGTGACAACTTTTACGTCATTGACAGGTGAGTTTTAGCCGGCTTTACTACTGAAGTTTAAAACACCTACTGTGTAAAACCTTAGCACTTGATATGACAACTAGCAGGTTGATCGGACAGTTGTTTCTTTTCAACCTTACTGCTGTATGATATAAATGCTTTGTGAATATATACCATAAAGCTGTGCTAGGTCATGCAAGGAGCCATAGTTTATAGAAGAAGTGGATCTGTAAGTCACAGTCATTAATGCGCCTTGATTTGCTAACTTATATGTGGTAGGTAGAAAGTAATATTGCTGTATAGTAGATGCCAGTCACAGTGAGAATTGGAGTTAGACATGGTATCCAAGAATCTAAGTGGTGGTGTAGCTCACTCGGTATTGCCACGTTTTCACAGCGTTCTTATTATTAACTATAAAAGAACTCAGGTATTCCAGAAGGCATAAGGTAAGGAGGAAGCCTTTTCCCCTGCTGTTTTAGCATCCTTTAGTCAGTAGAGTGAGCAGTTCATGAGTCCTCGCAGAAATTGTCTAGTATTGTATTTGTCTTTTAAAATGTTTCAGAGTGGTTTTTGTTTTGTTTTTGCTTGTTTGTTTGTTTTTTGAGACAATGTTTTACTATGTAGCTCTGGCTGGCTTGACACTTGCTGCGTAGACAGGCTGGTCTTTAACTCATAGAAAATACTGTATTAAACAGAAAGGATATGCACTTATTTGTATTGACAATCTAATTTCAGAAATCTCAGACTGTTTTACTTAACCAGAGAACAATGTGGTGAATAGATGAACCTCAGACCATCCTTAGCACACGGGCAGGGTGTTCACCTTTGTAGAGTCAGATGGGGTTTCTGTGGCAGTTGGTGTCCCTAGCTGCTCAGTTTTGTGAGGAGCACAGATCATCTCCCTACCTGATTGGCTAACAGTTGATCCTCTGGGTAGAATTGTGGACAGCTGGTAATTAGAACTCTTGGGGCTCCCTTTCCTAACCTTGGGTGTGTGTGTGTGTGTGTGTGTGTGTGTGTGTATGAACTGTGCATGTGCTTTTTTTCTTCCTTTTTTTGTTGTTCTTTGTTTGTTTTTGTTTTTCGAGAGATTGGGTTTCTCTGTATAACCTTGGCTGTCCTTGAACTCACTCTGTAAAGCAGGCTGGCCTCGAACTCACAGAGATCTGCCTGCCTCTGCCTCCCAAGTGCATTTTCCTGGTCAGAATGCTGCCATGACTTTCAGTTGGAGCATTTACTCATTTCTCCATTTTCCTGTCTTTGTGCCCTAGTGACCTTCCACTGCAGTGCTAGCCAGGGTTAGGGGTAAAAGCGTAACCCCAGTGCACCCCTGTTTGTAAGGCAGAGTCATAGTTTTGATGTTACAGCCTTCCCTAACAAAACTCTTAGAAATCCACTCAATTTTTTATTATTATTTTTAATTGAATCATAGGTGGGAGCTCCAGGTGCAGTCCTGTTCTTTCAGTGGGTATGTTTTACAACATTCTCTTCCAGTTAGACTCTCATCACCCATTGGCATATGAAACACTCCAGCTCACAGAGCGGCTGATTGAGGTCACCCACATAGTCAGTGTGTGTGGCCCACAGCCAGATCTCCTGTCACCAGCTTCTGTTCCTGCTCATTGCTCTGTCATGTACTGCCTGAGGCCTCATAACATAACGTCAGGGAGGGAATCAGTGTGAAGAGCAGCCCTCCTGTTTAACAGACTTCCCACAGAGGCCCTCCACTGGGCTGGCAGAGTTTCACCCTCACCAGGTTGCTTTGTTTTCTCATTTTATCCTGTTCAGAACGGGAAATCTAGAAAGCAATGTCAGTGACAAAATAAAGGGTATAAATGGCAGGGTTTAAAATAATAGTTTAAAACTAATTATCTGTGGAACAAATTCTAGGGTGTAGCCTCAGGAGCGTTCATTCTATCCATGAATTATATTTAAAGGCAACAGTTTTCTCCCTTATTCAGTAATATCTGTTGTTTCTGTTTCTGTCAGTTTCTTTACTAGTCACAGCCCTTTTCTAAGCTGTCTCTGTCAGGTGGTGGTGGCACACACCCCAGCACTTGGGAAACAGAGGCAGGCAGATCTCTGTGAGTTTGAGGCCAGCCTGGTCTACACGGTGAGTTCTGGGGCAGCCAAGGTTATACAGAGAAACTCATGAAAAACAAACCAACAACAAAAAAAGCCTGTCCGCCTTTGCACTACCACATCTTTGTCCAGGATTTAACCAACAGAATAAGCTAAAGAACTTCTCTTGTCTGCCTCCCAGGTACCCCAGCTAACCTCAGAACCATGTTCTTTCTCTACTGAGTACAGAATGTGGGAAGATGGCCTGTGCAGAGGAATAGCTTATGAGTGTAGGGCCTGGCCACCTGAGCACGGGGACATGTGAACAGAGTCTGTTTGCCTGCAAAAAGCACCTCAAGGGAAAGCCAGCACAGAAAAATCTACAGAAAGACCAAGGCCAGAGGCTTGGTCTGAATCTCTCCCACTTTCTAGTTTCAGCCTGGAGTTGACCTAAAGTGAAGGGTCAAGGAAGGAGTTTAAGGCTTTGTGGTTCAATATGATCTAAGAATTCAATTCTGCTTGTAACCCAAACCATGTATAATAGATAAAGACCTTTGTTTGTGTTCTAATAAGACTTTATCAGCAACTGGCCTGGGGGCCAACTCCTCCTATAGTTTATAAAGGACTCATCAGCAGATTGTTAGAGCTGTATTCCTTAAAAAGTAGCCATTTTCTTCTGGTCTTGGAAGCATATATATTTCTCTTTAGAAACATAAAGTATTAAGTTCACAGTCAGTGACCTGATACTTCATGGTTCCTACTGTCTGAGATAAGTCCAGCTAGTGTCTGACATATATTCCAGAGATGACTTTCTGCACACTCTATCACTGACTCTAACTTTGTTTATGTCCGACAGAGGAACCTTTGATATTTATGTAAAATGTGATGGCGTTGGAAGGTGCGTCGGCAACTATGATAATCGTGGGAGTTTTGGAGAACTGGCCTTAATGTACAATACACCCAGAGCAGCTACAATCACTGCTACCTCTCCTGGTGCTCTGTGGGGTTTGGTGAGTAAGATATTTGCTTGACCTAAATGTTATTATTTTTGAAAATTGTCATGACAGTAGATAGGCATATACTCCAATATTGTATTTTAATTTTAATTGGTGGTTTCATTTGGGATCACATTCATTGGCATTTGTTAGGCATCTGCTAGATGCTACACTGTTAACTGTTAAGCACAAAGTCTGTGCTGAACCAAAGATGGATGTGCTGTCTCTCAGGAGCTTGAATACACTGGCCCTTGGGAATGACCTCAGATGCTCCTCTCTTATCCATGATTTAAAAACCACAAGCCACAACAGCTGGAGAGATGGCTCAGTCAGTAAGGTGTCTTCCAGACGAGAATGAGGATCTGTGTTTGGATCCATTCCCAGAACCAATGTAAAAAGTTGAGCATAGTGGCTCATGCCTGTAACTCCAGCGTCAGGGAAGCAGGCGTGAAAGACACGCAGATCCCCAAAGCTCATTGGCTAACTAGTCTGGCCAATCAGTGAACTCCAAGTTCAATGAGAGACCTTGACTCAGAGCTGGAAAGCAACACAGGAAAGAGATCTGACATCAGTCTCTGATTTTTATATGTATATGTGTATATGTGCATAAGTGTCCGATCACACATATGCACATACACTCAACTAACAAGTGTGAATACTGTAACACACACAGACATTCACAGCCTTTTTCTCAACTAGATCCTTGAGGTAAGTAGTATAGTCTGTAAATCAGTGGTTTTCAGTGTGACCAACTGAAAGTCACAATTGGGGAACCTCTTAGAAACATCCCAGGCCCCCCAAAACTCCTACACCAAGAACTCTGGAAAGGGGGTACAGCAATCCTATACTGTCAGAAGCATTCCATGTGATTCTGATATGTCCTGTACTTTGAAAAAGCATGCGAAAAAGCAAAGCAAAACAACAAAACAACAAAACAAAAGAAAAACAGTTCTCTTGGTGGTATCCGTTAATTGGCAACGTAGAGTAAAATACCTGTTCTTTTCATTTTGGATACTGGAAAAAAAAAATCTTGCCTCGATTCTACCCAAATCTAAGCATTCTCTTTGGGTGGGACGTGGAGGCTAGGATGGACTGAACATTCCTAAGCTGGAAACTCAAAGCTTGAAATGCCCCAATCCAGAACTTTTTGAGCACCAAAGTGATTTCCCATCTGTAAAATTCTATACCTCACCTAATATTACAGGTCATTCAAAATGCAAGGCACATTACAATACTTATGCTTTACCTTTAGACCATGTATATGAAATATATATAAACTATGAATTTTATGTTTAGACCTGAAACATGCTCCCAAGCCACTTTGTTAGGACCTTTCAGAATCTGGGCAGTTGAGGTGGAGGAGGAGGGAGGAGAACAGTGGTGGGTTGGCGAGATGGTGTTTAAAGATCGCTTCTGGTCTCAAGAATTTCAGACAAGAGATTCTCAGTCTGTATCTTTAAATAAATGTCTTAATGGTAGAAATTCTGTTAAGTGTTGGTTCCCAGACACATTGGCTGAGGAGCTAGAGAAGCTGTGCGGGTTCTGTCAAGAGGCAGCAGAGTGCTGAGCTTGACTACTAACAGCTGACGGGCTCTAAGGTGGGGTTCTCGGTCTTTGTTAAGCTTGCAGGCTCCTGCCTGTGATCTAAGGTGAGCCTGGACTTGCTTGGAATGCTCCCAGGAGTTGTCCCCACTGCCTGGTGTCACACTTCACCTCAGGCAGCACAAAACAGTACATCCCATGCTCTTGACATGAAGGTGTTAGGTTCCCCTCAGCTCTTTGTGGAAGAGGTTGTAACTGTCGGGTTTCAGAGGGTTGCTGAGTTACAGAATGTACACACCATTCATCTCAGCCTTCGACTCATAAAACATCTCACTTGAAAGAAGAAACAGGGTACTTAAAACTTCTTTTTATTGGAGCCAAGCAGTCATTGTATGCCTATTAAATGAGTCGTTTTTGTAAGTTATAGGATTAAAAAATGGAGATTTTTCACGTAGAAAGAACCACATCACCCAAGTATGTTAAGGATGCCTTAAAACCAAGAGAGGACAGGCACATCAGAGCAGACCTCTGGTGCAGGAAGGAGCCACGGGGTAGGGTTGGGGGCTAATCTTGTGTCCACCATGACCTGCCCATTACAGAAGGTGTAACCTAACATGGAGCAGTGCCACTGGAGGTGCCAGTCGGAGTCAGGGTGTCAGGCAGTAACAAGGCGTCCTCAAGAATCTGTGGTTCAAGATCACACATTTTCAGATCGCCCCCCACCAGCATGGATCTCTTGAGCCCAGATGCTGCTAATGGTAACTAATATGCAAAGGGCTCAGAGGTTTTGTGTTCATAGTTCTTAAGCTTCTAAGAAAAATTTCAGAGACTTCTGTTGGTACTCTATACATGTTAATGACATTTATAAACAGTGATGATTTCTGAGACATGCATAAGTGCAATATCTTTAAAATGACAATGGGCATAATTTCATTATATTTGAAACTTGCCTTTTAAGAGCAGTTTGCATACCCAGTCCCTTCTAGGGAAGGCAGAGTGGAAATGTTAGAATCCACTGTCTGCAGCCCATGGTTGGAAGTGCAGGGGTAAAGAGAAGCAGTTGGCAGAGAGGAGTCCTCATCCTAGAGTACCACTCTGGAAATATCACCCTCAGCTCTTAGCCCTGAGAGATTACTGAAGACATGGCCACTCCAGTGGCTCAGAAAGGCCATTGTGGACGTGACTGGGAAAAAAGCATTTGAAATTGGGCTTCCTGGATTTGTTGGGTCATAGTGGGTTGTGAAATCGTGTGCCATTAATAGACATTTCTTCCTGAGATACACAATTCATGATTTGTTTCTAAACGGCTGAACTGTTTCAGGCCTTCTCTGTTTTAACAACAACAAAGGTCTGTCTTTAAAATGTACCTGCTTCCCAAATCTGACTGTATATGACAATTACATGGGCCACTTTTATAGATGTACATTATTTCACTGGACATATAGAGATTTTGATTAAAGTCTTTAGTTTTAAAAATTATCTCAGCAAATTTTGATATAAGCCAGGCTTCAAAAGAGCTCAGTATTTTTGTGAATTAACTCATAAAATTAAAAAATATGCTTTATTATATGTACTTTTTATTTTGTGTGTATTGGGGGACCCATATGTAGAAGTCATTTGTGTCCTGCTGATCAAAGGCAGGCCCTTAGGCTTGGCAGCTGGTGCCAAAGTACAGCTGGCATCTAAATGGTAATAAACGAACAAGATGTTTAATTTCCGAGTCTCATTCTGTCTGGCTGTTAGCACAAACCACCAAAGATGGCAAATGCACTGACATCTCACTGATCTGGAGGTTAAGAACTCTTAAGATTCAGGCACAAGAACTTTGGTGTCTGGCAGAGGGCCAGTTCCTAGATGCCCTTATTTGGTGGAAGGGGCAAGGCAGTTCTCAAGGGTCTTTTATCAGAATTACCTAATTCTGTTTATGATAACTCCACACTCTCATGGCCTAATCACCTATTAAGGCCCACCTCCTAAGGGCCATGCTAAGGGATAGTATTGCAACATACGGATTTGAGGACAGACACATTCAGTTCAATATGTCTAGAGGTATACCCATAGTATATTGGAGTAAAAAAGTATTGAATAAGTAATATCCAGTTTTAATTTCACTGAAGTGGTATAATTATTCATTGGTGAATGCCAAACTATGTGATTATGTGATTACATAAGAATGAAAACATTTTATGAGAATTTCTGGAACATAAATTTTGGGGGAAAATAGCTTTTTGAGCTGTTTTGTGTAAATATTTCTGTCATACCTAAATTAAGTTCTGCATTTTCTGAGATCATAAAAATATAATTAGACTGTAAACATGGTAAACTCTGGGAACGACCCCAGTCAAGAATACAGTTTCTTTGCACCTTCACATTTTCAAAGGAAAATTCTGATGGTGTGTGGGTATGAAAAGGAGCCTAATAAATGTGTGCTTTTACAAATGATTATTTCTGGATGAATTCTTTTCAACAGTGTTTCTTGTAGTTTTCATTTCTATTTATTTTTTATTTATTATATTTAATATTATATTTATTTATATATATATTTTTATATAAAAATTCAGGTCTGGTCCTGTCTACTTAATTGAATTTGTAACACTGCCATCTACAGGGAGGAAACGGTACTGAGATAATTTTTTATAGTGTGATACTGCCTCCTTGTGGACATAGAATCCATGTGCTGGTCAAAAATTTGTCTCAATCAGTGGTTCAATCCTTTAATAATTATGTTGTGGTGACCCCCAATTCTAACATTATTTTGTTGCTACTTCATAATCATAATTTGCTACTGTTATGAACCATAATATAACTATCTCATATGCAACCCCTGTGAAAGGGTCGCTCAAACCCCCAGAGGGGTCGTACCCACAGGTTGAAAATCACTGGTCTAAACTGAAAAAAAAAGAAAGAAAATTTTATATGGTTTTATAGCAAATTTTGTGCCTAAAGAAATAAAAATATGGAATTTTATTAGTTGAGATTATAATATGCTATAATTTTTACTTTTAAAGTGTTTAATTATTACATATTCCTTGTAGGGAAAGAAACAGTTTGTTGAGATTTTAACTGCATTTTATTTGCTGCTCTCTTTAGGACAGGGTGACCTTCAGGAGAATAATTGTAAAAAACAATGCCAAAAAGAGAAAGATGTACGAGAGCTTTATTGAGTCACTGCCATTCCTCAAGTCTCTGGAGGTGAGTTGTGCTTTATTCCGCTGTGGCGGCTGCTTCGTTAGGAGCATTCATTTCCTGAAAAGTTCTTGTGACAGTCTTACGAGGGCAACCGTGCTGGGAACTTGGGTTCAATCCTCAGAACCCATATGAAGATGGAAAAGTGTCTCCTGATCTCCACACAGAGTGTGTGCTATAGTACCCTACAGTAATAACAGTGGTGGTGGTGGTGGTGGTGGTGACAGAATAATAATAACCTTAAAGTATATTTATATTTTACTATGCAAAGAACAGATAGTGACATAAGACTTCATTGCTATTTCTTTTACTACCAATAACCACATTTTATCCTGTTTTTTGGAAATACGGTTCTTATCTAGACTTTTTAGCAAGTCTATAGGTGCTATTTATCTAATAGCAGGTGTAAGAAAGTCAGCATCCACTCAGCTTTCTCCCCACTAGAATTCAATGTGTTGAAAATCTTCTCTCCCTGTCTTCAGAATATCTGCAGCATCCAGTCATTTTCTGTTAACTTCACCAGTCCCACCTTCTGTCTGTACCATCATTACCTCCCGTATGGCTTTTATCAGCCACATACAGAAGGATCCTTTTAAACCTCAGATCAGTGCAGTCTTGTTAACAATCTTCCAGGACTGGATAACTTTGAAGGCCACTGAGGTCCTGCCCAGTATCCCGAGCCCCAAGTCGGACATTTCTAACTGTTCCACTTTCATCCTGCTAGAGACATTAGCTTCCTGCTGTTGCAGACACATGCCAGGCCTCACTTGAGACCTGTGTACTTGCTGTCTACATACAACAGCCTCCTTCAAACTCCATGGCTCCTCTGCAATTCTCCTTCATTTCTTAGCTCAAATGTCTTCTCAGTGAGGCCAGTAGTTTCTTATCTTTGAAGGTAGACACTTGTGAAAGAATTGTTACCTTACAAATTTGGCTTTGCCATAACTCATTGTGAAGTGTTTTTCTAGACATTTTATCTATAAATCAATAAAATAATATAAAATATAAATAACAGATAAAATATTATTGTCGTAAAATAGCAAATGCCAGTGTGATAGTGTCTCTGTGAGTTGCTGATTTATGCCCAGGAGAATCTTGGCCACGTGGTAGAATGCACAGGCAGCTGATCTTTAGAAGCTCCTGTCCTCAAATAGAATGCATCAGGGAGGTAATCCAGTCAGATTGAGGCATGTGACGTGACAGAAAGCAACTCAGGAGGGACTTCGGCAAATTGGAGAACATGTGCTCCCTCTAAGGGAACAGCTGCCATCCTACCATAGCTTTATTGCTGCCATATGGAAATTTGGGCTGGGAGCTGGCTGAGTCTTCTGGTATTTTACAGGAAACTAGAAATACAATTTTTTTTTACTTCTGGATTCTAGCAGTTAATGTAACAATGACACAAGTGAAAACTGTTGAGTTTATTTAACTGTATAGGCCCACCCCTTTTAAACATGTAAAACAGGCAAGATTACACAATTGGTCTGTGTATTATCAGGGTTCTCCAGAGGAGCAGAGTTTATATGATATATACATGCATGCATGCCATTTATTAGAGTGGCTTACAGGCTGTGGTCCTGCAAGTCCAACAAAGGCTGTCTCCCAATGGAAAGTCCGAGAATCCAGTCGTCCACAAGGTTGGCCATCTCAGATGGTCTTCAGCGTACTCTAGAATCCTGAAGAAGTAGGCTCTAATGCCAGGGCAGGTGAGAGCAAGCAGGCAGAAGGAGCAAGAGCTTCCTTCTTACACATCCTTTATAGAGGCTGCAGCAGAAGGCGTGCCTCAGGTGGTAGGTGGGTCTTCCCAGATCAAAAACTCTGGATTAAAGATGTATCTTTCCACCTAAAAGCTCTGGATTTTAAAAATGGGTCTTCCTACTTCAAGTGACTTAAGGAAAAAAAAAATCCCTCCCAGGTATATCCAGCCATTTTGGGTTTTAGTTAATTCCAGATGTAGTTAAGCTGTAACCAAGAGAAGTCACCACAGTCTCTAACTCTAACACTATACTCTTCTTTGTAGGTTTCTGAACGCCTGAAGGTGGTGGATGTGATTGGCACCAAAGTTTACAATGATGGAGAACAGATCATTGCTCAGGTATGATACTGAATTCACACTGATATTCAGTTTAGGGTTACCGTCCAGAAGGTCTTAGAAAGCCTGTTAAACTTTGTTTTCATAATTAGTATGCAGTGTTGGGTTAAATGAATATTACTTCTACCAAACAACCTATTAAAAATGCTTTTACATCAAGTAAGTAATCTGGATGTTTTTGTTTATATAATACACTCCTAATGACTGCATTAAACCATTACCTAGCTGAGTAGTTTTCAGTTTGTAACATGAAATCCACATATATAGAGGGAGAAAGATGTCATGTGTAAGAGGGGAAAGTGGTGGCTCAACCATGAAACTAATAAGAACCCAGGTCCACAGACAGATGAGTTTGATGTGATTAGTTCTTGAGATCTATTCCGGATAACATTCACCAGAAAAACCTCACATTGTATCATATGCAAGCATTGAATACATTCATAAAAATATCTTCTAACCTCATGTTTTTCTAAACTCCCAGTGGGAACCAGCTGTATTACTATACCTGTTAGCCAGACAACTCCTAAAAAGTGGGCTTTATACATAGTTGAAAGATGCACATGACTTGAGTGGATGTCTAACCAGAGTTCATGCAAAAACCGGGAATACTGGGTGTGTACTTTGAGAGGGTATAGGCTTTTCAGTCCCAACAGTCTTTTCAGAGCCAGAAGTACACTATCGCAGACTGATGTGTCAGCTTGGTGCCTAAAGGCTATAAAAGTTCCAGAGTCAACAACTATTGCTTCTGAATGCTCCCAGGTTCTTTAGCTCCTGGCAAGTCTCTGTGCTAAGGCTGGTAACTTTGGGCAGACACCGGGAGCACAGTGCTACTTTCTGAGGGTCACAGAATGTACCGACACAGCCTGCTGATGGGAGGGGCTGCTGGGACACACAGCGGCGCTACCCTTTCTTGTGTACTGCTCAGCACAAAATTCAGGAGAAGATTCCTAGTCTGGGTTACTTGCCATATTTTCTGGTAGAGAATGTATTATTTTGAATGTCTAAGATGTTACTATAGAATTATCATAACCTCAGGATATAGACTTTACAGATTGGAACCTGTAGGCCAGTTTCAGAGGCATGATTTTAGAGTTGCTGTGGAACTTGCCTGTTCACCCTGCATTCTTGTTTTACTAGGGAGATTTGGCAGATTCTTTCTTCATTGTAGAATCTGGAGAAGTGAAAATCACTATGAAAAGAAAGGTAAACAGTCCCAAAATTCCTCACATTCACAAGGAAAATATTGGATTTAAAAAACAAACAAACAAACAAACAATCTCAGACTTTAATGTAACTGATTTGTTGTCTCCTTAGGGTAAATCAGAAGTTGAAGAGAACGGAGCTGTGGAAATTGCTCGGTGTTTTCGGGGACAGTACTTTGGAGAGCTTGCCCTGGTCACCAACAAACCTAGAGCAGCATCTGCACACGCCATTGGGACTGTCAAATGCTTAGGTAGGGGCACGGTGGTGGGCTGGGTTATGTCTGTATTCCAGGCCTTCCTATCATATGGGCCATTTTGTTCTGTTCACAAGTCTCACAAAGTATGGCTAAGGTTTGGACTTTATTGAAATAAGAGCTCCTAGCTAACAAGTTTTATATCTATGTAGTCAACAAAATGCCACGTGTTGTGTTCCCCAAAAGAGAAGGATAAAATGGCACGTTTTGTGCAGTCCATTATTAAGTTACAGTGCCAGTGTGGGGCGTATTGATCCTAGCCCAGGACTGGCTTTAGGTCTGTGGGAGCATAGCCAACTCCTCCTGTTCAGCTTCTTCTTGCTCTCTTCTACCTGGGAGCCTGGCAGGAATGCCACGTTCAGTTGGTATCTGTGGGGATTTTGTGTCTGAGAAATCACTCACTTTGGTAATGAAAAACACAGTTCAGGAAATAGTAACATAAATGACATTTTAAAAAAAAAATTGGTTCGGCGATAATTATCCTCTCCACACGCCTCACAGTTCAAAAAGATGAAAGTTAGTTTCAGTGCTTTTAAGATTCCCAAGGATCCTCAGAATTAATTCCTTACAGACTCTCTTTGTGAAAGGTTTTCAATAGATGCAATATTAGTCAAATGATACTTCAGTAAAAGAAAAGGGGAAAGCTGACAGAAATTCTCAGCACCCTTGGATGCCAGAGTGAAGGTGACGCGAGAGAGGTTCATCCTGTAATAGTTGTATTAAAGGGTGTGGGGGAAATACAGGACGTATAGAAACATGCAGAAAAAGCTGCGACATGTCATGTCTGCTGTGCTTTCCACCACTCCAAGTCCCTCCTCTTTGATCGGCATGTGTTTTCTGTTTTTAAACGTGTTTCCACTATAGGAATTTTTATTAATACATCACATTTTTACATTCTATTAGGTAAATATATGCACAATAAATTTTCTAATCACTCGCTGCTAAATGTTTTACGGCTTTGGGTCCAATGTGTATATACATACATAGATGGCTTTTGGGTTTTCCTTATAAATGGTTTTCTGACCAGGTCTTCTTAAATGATTCTCCTTAAATAGTACATATCATGTCTATAAATGACACTTTCACGAACAGCATGGGTTTTGCATACTCCCCATCATTACCCTCTCCTCTCTGTTGGTACCATTCTGCTCCTCAAATAGGCCTCCCTCCGCTTTCTGGGAAAGTTCTGAAGGAAAACATACAGCATCTATTTCACTTAACATGAGATATCCAAGCTTTGTTCTTTTTTTCTGCAAATGATACAATTTATTTTTCTTTATAGCTGAGTAACACTCCATGGTGTATATACATTTTCTTTTCATTTGTTGATGGATACTTAGGCTGATTGCATAACTTGGCTGTCCTGGATAGTGCAGCAGTATGCACAGGCAGGTGGATAGCTCTATCATATGTTGGCTTTGACTTCTTCAGACATGTGCCCAGGACTGGTAGAGCCTGGATAACATTGTAGGTCTGGTTTTAATGAGGAACTTCTATACCAGTTTCGTAGTAGCTACAGTAAAGAATACTCAAGAGTCCTTGCCAGCTTTTATTGTTTCTTGATGACAGGGGTACTTTAACTGGCGTAGATGGACATCTCAGTGTAGTGCTGGTATGATTTCTCAGATGGCTATTTTTTTTAATCTATCTATTGGCTATTTGTTTAGAGAAGTAGTTCATGTACCTATTTGGTGACTCAGTACACATGGCTAGGCTGCTTTTATCTTCACTAATGTGCCTGTTGCACCATGTGAGAATACCCATGAAGCCTTATAAACCTTCCCTTCTAACCTTTGCAAATTTGAGAGATAGAGTTTGATATGTTAGAACAGTGTGATGTTTAACACTATGTATTATAAACTCAGTTTTAAAATTCATGAGATAGCCCGGTCTGCTGTCTCCTGTCTGTAATTCCAGCACCTGAAGCGCAAGGATAATAAATTCAAGCCCAGTTTGTTCATGGTCAGTGTGAACTACATGACTAGGTTGCCTCAAAACCAAACACTCAAAATACACGAGGCAGACAAACAGTGAAGCATTCGGTGATAGAAGCAGGTGAAAGCCTTGTGCCATCACTTTTGAATTACATCAACAATGGTCTAAATGTGTAAAACTTCATGGCATGACACTGTAAACTCTGAGAACAGGGTAGGAAACAGTCTTGTACCACCTTTGGGCAGTTTATATTATTAGGGTGAAGCATTAAAGTTTATCTTGCCCTGTAGAGACCTTCATTTCCTCAGCATGGATCAGGACCCTCCATCAACTGCATCACAAGGCCTTCATCTGTCAAAGCATTTTAGACCATAGCCAGAGATGTCCCTGTTTTTTTTTTTTTTTTTTTTTTTTTCTAAAGTAAAATATTTTAACTTTTTTCCATATCTACCTAAAATTCTCTTGCATTGTTAATATATCAAAACTGCAACATCATAATAGAATATCATAGTAGAAAAGAATGACCTAGCAATTCCTGAGTTTTACAAGGAATGGTATTTTTAATTTACTTTTTCTCTTTTCTTAGCCATGGATGTACAGGCATTTGAAAGGCTTTTGGGACCTTGCATGGAGATTATGAAGAGGAACATTGCCACCTACGAAGAACAGTTAGTTGCGCTGTTTGGAACAAACATGGATATTGTTGAGCCCACTGCATGAAGCAAAAGTATGGAGAAGACAGACCATTAGTGAGACAGTTACATAGTAGTGGTTAGTCCACTGAGAATGTGTTTGTGTAGATGCCAAGCATTTTCTGTGATTTCAGGTTTTTCCTTTTTTAAACAACAACAACAAAAACATTTACAATATATCAGTAAACAGTAGTGATTTAATAGTCAGTAGGCTTTAACATCACTTTCTAACGGATAGTTCATAAATTAACATAATCATAAAAATGACTTCCATAAAATTTACTGAAAGGTTTATCCACATGGTTATAATATATTGAAAGCATACATGTTTAAGAAGATAATCAAAAGATGTACTCATAGGTCGATCTGTGTGTTTGGATGATTCAAATATCGTATTAGTGACTATGCCCCTTTAAGAGGGAAGCTGGCAGCGGCTCATGCACTCTGTCGTATCACATTCTTTTTATAACTCGTCAGACAGTAAAATGTCAGTCATTTCATTTTCTACCTTTTCTGCTTGATAAGTTGTGTGTTAGCCTTGGCCTATTGGTAAAACGGTGTGAAAACCATATGCAATTTTTAAATTTTTTATATTTTTGCAATAAAGTACGTTTCAACTTCTTTGACAAATGTCAGTCAGCAGCCTGGGTCATTGAGTGGCTTTTGAGTCCTGGCCATTTAGTTGTTAGATGACTGGGCAGAGTCTTTCAGGATGACAGACCCCACCTGGCATCTTTCATTATCAGCTCTGTATCATCACTGCTTCCCAGTTTCCATTTAGCAACATCCTGTACTCTCTATAAATTGCATTTTGATGTTTAACATCACAAAGGTTGTAATTTCTTTCAAGGCAATTTAATCTTAATCTGACTTTTTTTTTTTTTGTCCTCTAAAAGTCCTGAATTTTACATTTAGAAAAAGGAAATGTTTCCCATCACTATCAGAAGGCATCTGGGCTTCTTACCCACATGCCCACAGAATATGGCTTTGCTCCATACAGTCCGAGTGCTGCAGCCCTGTGCATGTGTCTCTGCCCACGGTCCTCTGCTCTTCCTTGTCCTGAGCACCAACTAGCAAGCTCATTGATCAGCAGCCAATCAAGTGTGTTTTGTCTTTTCCAACCTTCAAAAACTCTACTGCAACGGTGGAAATAAGTTTGTATATGAGCAAAGCCGTACATAATGATTAATGGAATTTCTGGCCTTGTCCTTAGCTTAAAGGTCAACTCAGAGTTAAAAGTACAAAGTACGAAATTTTCTTTGGTCAACAAGATACTTATTTTTATGCCAAATATGAATTGTTATATACAACCAAAGCAATCATACTTTTACATAATTTTTAGGCCCCATGACCAAATGTCTAGAGACATTAATTCCCACGAGCTATTCACGTTTGAATGAGTAACTGTATTCTGGGAAACATGTTTCTGAGGAACAGAGGTATCTATGTATGTTAAATTCATCTATGGCTGTCACAATCTAATAAGAGACCGTTTATAGTCCTCCTTGTACATGAAAACGTGGCTACAAGGTTAGATGGATGATATATAAAGAAGAAGTTAAAGTATGTTATGCTCTTAGCTATACTTTTAGCCATGTTTTGAAATATTAGTAGTTTTGCAAAATCTTTCTGTAGGAAAAAGAGCTCTCTCCACATGAAGGTAACATGTTTTCTATTTCAGAGTTCAGAAGCCATGTGTTTAAACAAGGAAACAATTCCAAAAACAGAAAACAAGAAAAAAAGCCACCAAATGCCTGGCCCATCCTTCTGTGTTCTTTACTCCACTTTTCCGAGCTCTCTTGTGTGCATTGCAGAGGCTGATTGTTGATGTTCATGGAACAGGAAGCAAATGCCTGTTGTTACAGGAACCCAGCCAAGGCTATAAATGCAGCTATGTTATTTTCAGTATTGTTGGTTATATTTAAAATTTCCTTATAATAAAGCACACTTTTATAATAAATGTTCCATACATTATTTTCATCTTTATTATGGCTTGTCTGGTGTATAAATGCAACAAAAAAAACAGGAGCTACGGTTCATGGAAGCTGTAACCTCATAGCATTCAGCAGTAAGAAAGTACAGTTCTGCACTACTATGGGGCTGTGTAAGATTTTACTTGTTAAGTTTTTAACTATTGTGGTATGTCGCACATTATTTTGGCCAAATATGACTAACTGGTAAATTTATGTGGAAAGCTTTTCAGTTAAAACACCTCGTTTGCCTTGTAGGTGCCGTAATTAAATCCATAGTTAGGAGTCTTACTGTTTGGGAATTCATTGATGAAGCTTTTGTTCAAAGATGGCACCTCTTAAGTACACATGTGTGGCTAAGGAGAGTATTAGGCAGTCTTAGAGAACAAGATTCTTCATTTTGTTTTAAATGTTTAGAAAGGTATGTGTGTCTCCTGCTTATCAGTCTGAATTTGGGTTTAGCACCTATGTTTTAACAAAACTATTACCTGCAGTAGAGGTTGGATAAATATATTTGGGATCCTGTTCACATTGGCATCCAAAACACATAACATGTTTTGTGTGGAGGCTGCAGAGAAATGAGGACTTGGGATTTTACTGAGATATGTGAGGAATTGTTTTCATTTTCAAAGAATACTTAATGCAGATAACTTTTTCAAGAAGTGTTATGGTGAGTAGATAGCTTTCTGTGGTCTTCAAACACCATGCAAGTTTGAAGGCATTGCGCTGGGGCTTCGTTAAGCAGCTAACAAGGGACTTCTCATAGATTAAAACACTAGCATTCCAGAGAGGAGTAGGGATGCTGGCTTTTAAAGTTTATAGTGGTGTGTGGTGCAGACTAGTGAAGAGGAAGAATTTAGACAGCTTCACCTGTTCCAGAATAATTTTACAGGCAGCAAAACTAAATAATTAGAAACATAGTTGTATTCACAACTATTTGAAAACAGTAATACTCAGGCAGTGGCAGCTCACACCTTTAATCCCAGCACTGGGGAGGCAGAGGCAGGCAGATCTCTGAGGTTAAAGCCAGCCTGGTCTACAGAGTGAGTTCCAGGAGAACCAGGCCACATAGAGAAACCCTGACTTGAAAAAAACAAAAACAACAAACAAAAAACCCAACCAAACACACAAAAAAAAACCCAACCCAAAACAAAACCCCTAATATAAATAAATCTTATCATTGTAATTCATGAATTGTGAAAATGTAAGCAGTCTAATATATCCTCTTTTCAGAGGACCCTTTGTATCCAACAATAAGATTATCTCTGTTCAGATGCACACCAAGGAGAATCCATGACTTTACCAAGACGTCAATGGCAGAACTCAGAATTGAGATTTCATCTTTTCTTGTTAAAATCTTGGCCTGTGATCCAATTAATGTCAGTTATAAGCCTAGTCTTATTTAACAGTCAATTTTGCAAGGAAAAATTTTTAGTAACGTGGGTCTTTATTTTTTTGTATATTGGTAAATTTACAAACTTAAAAAAATCCCTAAAATTCTTTAATAAGTATCTGTATATGGTAATGTGATGATCTATTTATAGAATTTATTGTTTATATTAAAATGAAGTGCCACCTACTTGAAGATTTAACTATAGCCTGAATCTTAACATTCTCCCAGACATAAACATTACAATACAAAGTGGTATGTGGATGTATATGGAATATACACATAAGTGTACCCACATTTACACTTATTTTGCAAGCACCAATTATAATTGTTTCATGGTAGCATGTTAGCACATTTTTTTACTCTTAGCTGGAAAAACCAAAAATGACTCCCATGTACAAGGAAAAGTTAGAGAACAAGTAAAATGAGGCTTGGCTGTTTTCTCCTCCATTTGCCACTCGTTATTAGACGAACTGGGAATACAGCAAGTAGAACCACCCATGGGGAATGGAACACAGATGCCTTCCTGGAGTCCCAATCTTCTCGATGATTTCCCCAAAGGGTTGTTTGTAGATTTACCCATTTCCTTATAAAGGAGGAGAGGAAAAATACTTGGGAGTCCTCCATTAAATGGTGTAGGGATGAAGGAATAGTGGTCCTAACCAGCCTAAGATCCCTCTAAATAAAATTTAAAATGTGTGTGTGTGTGTGTGTGTGTGTTGGGGGGGGGGGGTTGGTGAGATGGCCTGAATTTAATCCCTAGCTCTCACAGGAAGGAGATAACCAGTCTCCTGAAAGTTGTTTTCTAACCTTCATGCATGTAACATGTAAAACACAAAAGTATGCACAGACTGATCAAGCTTTGGACAAACAAGAACAGTGGATACTCAGCTAGTAAGTTCTCCACCCTGCCTTGTCGGCAACCACCCTGATAGAGAAACCGAAATTGTCTCTATTACCTAATTTTGACTTCTATAGACTTGCCTTGCTGTGAAGCCTCAAGTGGCCTGGAACTCAGGGTCCTCTTGCCTCAGCCTCCAGAATGGCTGGGTTATGGGCTTTACCCTGCCTGGCCTTCTTTTTCTTTCTTTCTTTTTTTTTCCTATGGTGTTGGGGATCTACCCAGGGCAAGAACTTTACCACTGAGTTTCATTTCCAGACTGTAACATTGTATATTTCCTGTGAAAAGCCTTACAAGAATCCTTGAGTAATTTAGTTGAAATATTGAATGAAGTTACTTTTTTAAAAAGATTGATTTTATATATACACGGGAAGAGGTAATCAGATCCCATGGTCACAGGATGGTCGTGAGCCACCATGTGGTTGCTGGGAATTGAACTTAGGGTCACCAGAAGACCAGCCAGTGCTCTTAATCAGGGAGCTGTCTGTTCAGCCCAATGATGTGTATATATGTATGTGTATGTGTATGTATGTATGTATACACACACACATATATACTGCATCAGTGTTTCGCCTGTGTGTATATATCTGGGTGAGGGTGTTGGATCCCTGGAACTGGAGAACTGGAGTTACAGACAGTTGTGAGCTGCCATGTGTGTGCTGAGAATTGAACCCAAGTCCTCTGGAAGATCAGCCGATGCTCTTAACTGCTGAGCCATCTCTCCAGCCCCAGATGAAGTTACTTATAATTTGTTCATTTTCTATTTCTGTCTTAACTGGACACCAACCCATGTCTTACTGTTCAACAAGAGAATCAACTGCACAACCCTGGAACGTAAGCTGCCTCTTGTAGGCCAGCATTCAGTCAGTATAAATGTGCCTTCTTTTACATGACTGTGTGCTTGAAATGTGAACAAATCATTTTTCTTTTCTTTTTTTCATACCTTTTTTTCTCACCCCCCCCCCCGCCCTCTTGAGTCAGTCTGAGTTGCCCAGGCTGTTCTTGCACTCTTGGCTTCAGGCCATCTCTTGATCTCACCCCCCAGCAGGTAGGACTACAGGCAAGTGCCACTATTCTCCATTACAGATGACAATGTCCAGAGTGGCATATTTAATTATCTTAAGATCAGTGTCCATTATAAGGATGTTTCCCCTTCATAGCTGTTCTTTAGAGCGCCACTAGAATATTGTCAACACCAAAACTACAGTGCATGATGATGATCTATGTAACTTGGTGCTGAGGTGTGAGAGTGAGGTACATATTCTGTTTGCATTATTGACATGGTGAAGGAGACAAAAATGGTATTTAACACAGCTGGAAGCTGTTCAAGTCCAGTATCTTATCTGAAATGCCTGGGACCAGAATTATTTATGGTTTCTGATCTTTTTGGAATTTGGAGTATTTTTCATAGGTTAGCCACCAAGCACAGATAATTTGAAGATGTGAGATCTGGAAAATGCTGCAACCTAGAAAAAATGTTTGATACGTAAATGATGCTTAAAGTTTCAGACTCCACAGCACCTAGGCTTTCTTGGTTAGCGCTGCTTAACCTGTACCGGCTACACAGAAGCAGCATATGGCTGAACGCATATAGCAAGTGTTTTAAAATGTTCAAAACAGCACGTAACTTACGGGATACATTAGTAAAGCCATGCTGCTTGTTTCCCTTATCATTCACTTTCCACCAGACACCTACTTCCTTGCCTATTTGCCAGGCCAAAAGACAGTTACAGGGATGGAGAGCAGCAGCCGTGAAGTGACTGAGGGAGGGCACATTGTTAAGAAAAGGATTAGTTTATTAGCATAGTGTTAGGAAAGCTGTGAACACAGAAACTATTCCTATGGCTTTGAAGGGTCTTTATGAAATGCAGTTATCCACAGAATGAAGTACTTTTCGCTAGCAAGGAAAAATGTATACTGAACCTCCAAACAAATGTCAAGACTATTGTAAGAACTTTGTGTCAAGTAGGCCAGAAAACAAGAATTCTCCATTCTAGGAAATTAAAAGACCTAAGAATTGTCTTTACAGCTTGAGTTTATAAACCAGATGTGAGATGAAACAGATTTATTGACTACTCTCATTTCATTTATACCAAATTGGGCAAGTCTTTAAGAACTGTTTGAGAACAATGATAGCCAGAAGTAGCAACCTTCATTTTCTGAGGGTCCTCACCCATCTTTATCGACTTGTCACCTTTTAAAGCCCAAAGGAAAATGAATATATACAAAGGTTATAGGTTCTCTATAATCAAATTTCTTGCCACCATTGCAAGCTTGTCATCTAAATTCAAACCCAACCTTTCCCCTACTAACAGGACCGAAATCTCTCCCATATCCTGTATTTAATTGGGGAAATGAGTAATCTCAGTTATCCCAACAAGAAACCCAACAATCATCCTTGCTTCAACTTCTGTTGATTCTTCTTCCTGATAGGGCTTGCTTTATGGTCACCTGAACAAAATCTAAACTTCTAGTTGCATCATCAAAGATTTGAAGCATGTTGTGACTCAGCTCCAAAATGACGCTCATTATCTTCTAGGCATTTCCACAAGTTACATGGATACTTTGAACTAAGTTAATTATAAAATGAACCTGTTTTCAAACAGTAAGATAATATGGGGAGCTATTTGTGTGAATTTAAATATTCTACTAAAAAGCTATCTGAAACTTTGGTGACAGTATTTTGAACTCTCATGGTTTGGTCTCAGTTTTAGTATTTGTTGAACCTTTTGATAACTAGATGAGTGGTTTCATAAATATTCAAGTAGATGCCATGGGCTTTCTCTTCTGGTTTTGTTTAGTAATTGTTCTAGAGATGGTGAGATCCAGGGATATTGCCTAATTTCACTTGTAAATAGATAAAAAATAAATTCTCAATAGTGTTTCTCTAATTTTTAAACTATTTTTAAACCATCTTAACAAACTAAAACTTGTTTAAAACAAAATTTCAAACTTTTGTTATTTTGATTTGAGTTTTTTTCATATTTTAGCATAGATTTTATACATGTGTACAATACACACAGTAACCAAGAGGAGGCATTATGTTTTGTTTTGTTTTGTTTTTTATTGTTAATCTTAGCCTGAAAATGTCTGAAGAACAAGATTTTCTAAGATCTTATTGATCTTTGTTCTGGCTTTTGAGCTGGCTGCTTTTATTGGTTAACTAAGAACTAAATGATCATGTTAAATATGCATAAGGCACTAAGGTGTTCATTTAGTTCCCCAAGGAAGTCAAAAGGATTAAATACCTGCTACAAGGTGTGTTGTGTTGGGGGAGGGGAATTCTAATAATTGTATTTATCTCTGATTAAAGTATCTGAATCTAACGTATTTAATGACATGGACATAAGATAAAGTATGACAGATGTTTTAAATCTTTGTATTGTTTTCAGTAGAGGGGGTTGATAAATAGTATTAAATACACGAATAAATGAGAAAGATCTACAAATTTAGCAAGGGGTTAGACTTCATAATTAGTGTGCAATACCTTTATCTGAAGTCAAATTTATTCTTCCCATGCAGGTAACTTACAGCTTTAAAACAAACACAAACAAACAAACAAAAATCCCACTATGGATTTCAAACCTAGAAGTGTGGTTTTTTCATTCTCGCCCCCACCCCTTTCTTCTCCTAACACTCAGGGGAAGTGGGTGTCAGAGCTTACATACTCAAGAGGGACAGATAAATCGGTGGCTCAAACTTTTCAAGATTTTCAGTTTTGGAAAATACAACTTTTTAGTTTCGAGAACATATAAATATCACTGGCACTAAACTTAAAAATGTTAAGTATGTATATTCTAAGGATAGAGTTTACTATTTTATTTGGGTTAAGAAATTAATATTGGGCCGGGCGGTGGCGGCGCACGCCTTTAACCCCAGCACTTGGGAGGCAGAGGCAGGCAGAGGCAGGCAGATTTCTGAGTTCGAGGCCAGCCTGGTCTACAGAGTGAGTGCCAGGACAGCCAGGGCTACACAGAGAAACCCTGTCTCAAAAAAAAACAAAAAACAAAACAAAAAAAATAAATAAAAATAAAAATTAATATTGGTGTTTCTGTTTTTAAGTTATGGATCTTGATGGCATTCCACTAAAGAAAAAGTACAGCAAATGGAAATGACTGAAACACTGTCATGCTTTTGGGACTTAGTCTACAGCATCTGAAAGTTGTAAGTTAGAGTGTTGTTGTTGTTGTTGTTATTATTATTATTATTACTTAGCGGGGGAATTAGGCATGGGGGGCGTTCCTCTGGATTATTTTGAGGAAAACAATGCTTGATTGCTATTTGTGAACAGAATATCAATCCCTCCTCACTTTTGTGGGCTATTTTACAAATAGTTTCCACTTTGAGGTAAAAAACAGAACTCAAGGGAATTTGAAACCTTGTTTTAATCATATACAAGTAATCTTTTGTTTACTGACTTTGTTATGTAGCTTTCAGGCACATTTAAAAATTCAAGAAATGTGGGCAGTTTTAAAGAAGGATGACTTCGAGCTCTTCCCTAAATCGACTTTAGCAGAAGAATTCTTACTCCTTTCCTTCGATTCTCAGCCACATTTCTAATAATCGAAAGAAACAAAACCTAATTCACAGCTTACATGATTAAGCACTTCAGGTTCAAAGAAAAAAGCCTCAATAAGGCCTACAGTAATGCTTATAATGTGAATAGTAAACATGCCAATTACAGACTAGCTGCACCCAGATGCTATGAGCAACCTCCTTTAAAATGAAATAACTAAAGCAGAAAAGTCACTCCCCACTTTTGGTCAGTGCCTTAGAAAAATCAGGAGGAACTTCTAGTAGAAACAGAGTGGAAAGACAGTTTTCTTTCTGAACGCTTCGGAAGGGAGAGACACAGTTAAAATATTCACCAAAGACACAAGTAATCTAACAACTAAGTTCGGACCATACAGTCTACCTACAACCCCTCTGTGTGAACTTAAAGAAAATGTAGGCCAATATGGAAACATCTCTTCAAATGCCTCAAATTCAAAGCAATCGTTCAGTGCCCCTAACAGCTGTGGAAAATCTCGAGCCTGATATTGTCTCATTCTTAAACCCTACAGAACACCGCACTTGGCTGTTTCTCAACGAATCCTAGTAAATCTTTTACATTGGTAAATCTTCCCCAGTTGTCGTTGGCGTATTGAGTCAAGGGTTGGTTGAGGAAAAGAATCTATCTAGCTCATCAGCTGCGGGAGGCAGTACTGAATCAACCTTTGTAATCTCCAACATGCCTGGGCCGTGATTTGTAAGTGATCATGTCCCTGGCGAGCCTGCACTGCTTCCGCTTGTGCAGTCATCTTCTTCCCCTCGCACTAAAACAATACCTTGGCCACCAGCCAAACTTTGAGCAGCAAGCGATTCTACTGTTTATGGCCTGGAATGGGTGCTGTAACAACCAAACAAGGACGCTCTGAGCCCTCTGGGAGGCCAAAAGAAAGAGAGGTGGCCCTGGCTTTGAAACACTCCTTTCCTCCGCCCCCTCCCTTTTGTCTCAGACACCAAAACAAACGAGCTGATACACGTGTCCCTATGACTCTTGTTTACTATCAAGACTGCGTTGTGCGCGTGCCTCTGGGATATGTAGTTTAGTCAGCTCCTTCCTCCGGCAATTTCCTCAGCAAAGGAGCAAGGCTGAGACTACTAACCCACAATCCATTTCGATAGCAAAGTTTGGCTCCTGTCCCCAGAGTCTCGGCAGCAATCCAATCCAAAGCGCTTTCTGTAGTGATTGACAAGCCACCTTCTCCAGTAAACACAACAGAAAAGTCAATACATGCCCGCCCACCGAGACGGACCACGGCACTACCCAATGGAAAAGCGGAACCTCAGAGTGGCAGTTCTTCAGACCAATTAAAGACGAAAAAGGTGAACGAAGGCTCAGCCCTCCGGGGGCTTCAGGGGAGGGGGAAGACGAAGCTTGAAAGACTTGGTAATGGCGACGGGTTTGGTAAGTAGGAAAGTTTCGGCTGAGGAATAAACGCGGCGGTGGGAGTCGCGGCGCGCACCAGGGAAGTGGGCAGCCGTCGGGAAACGCGCAGGCAAGCTGCTGGAGACGCTGTCGTGACAGGCGGCCGGCGTCCTGACTCTCTGGTCGCTGGGTTCCGAGGGGTGGGGGTGGGTAAGGGAGGGGCTGGAGCATCGGGGACGGGTAGCGGCGGCTCGAGAGGCGACCCTTGGGACGCTGGGCACTCTATCCCCTGCGGGGAGCCCGCCGTCCAGGTCTCCCGGATGCTCTCCGGGGCAGGACAGCCGCGGCGCCCAGGGTTCGGAGCGGTGGGGGTGGCGGAGCTCGGGGTTCGGCCGCGCTCGCGGTGGGGGCTGGCGGGGCAGGGGCCGGGGTAGGGGAGGGGCCTGGCGTTCCGGAGGGCTCCGGAAAGTTTGACTCGCCACTCCCAGCTGCGGGGTCGAGGGACGGATGCCGGCCGCGAGCCCGAGCGGGCCGGGGGCTCCAGTGAGGCGAAGATGCCTCTGGGGCCCGGGCCGGGCGGGGGAGCTCGCGGAGCCGTCGGGCCCGGGGCTCATTGTTACGCAGTTCGAATGAATGGGCTCCGAGGCGCCTGCGCGGTGGGGCTGCGCCGAGGGGGAAAAACAAGCCTGGCGTCCAGGCCGTGGTCACATGATGGGGGGAGGGGAGGAAGCGATGAATGGCGAAAGAGGTGGGGGTGGACTTGGCCGGCTCCGGGAGGCGCTGCTCGGCCTGACCCGGCGACGAGGCCCGCGGGTGAGGCCAGGCTCCTCCCTCTGCAGGCAGATTTAAACAAAACAAAAAGGAGTTGGGGCGAAGCCGGGTTCTGTAGCCTCGCTCGCTCTCCCGTGCTCCCGGCGCTGAGCACTGGAGTTCACTCTCTGGAACTTCTCAGCTGGACTCGGGTGAAAGCACTGACGGCTGGGCGGACAGGATTCCTGGCACTTTGTACCTGCTGCTGGGACTCAGAAGGGCTTAAGGGAGCTTTATCCTCTGGGGAGAGGGGTTTTAGAATGAGTTACGGTTTAAGAATTAAAATGATTTTTAACAATTACAAATACCTAGTCTTAACTACAACAGTGATTTTGAGCTGTAACGTTGTGTTTTGGTTCCAGTGTTTCATCTCTCCCTTTAATTCCCAGCTTTGTCAAACTAAGACTATTGGGGGAAATTGAGTTACATCAAAAGAAACTTAGACAAGTTTTTGAGTTACCTTAGGCTTTTGAAGAAGAAATGGATATTTAAACATTACTTCAACTCGACTAGTAAATTTCAGAATTTTTTTTACATTTCATTTTATAACTCCCAGCTTAGTTCTATAAACCTAGTTGCCTGGGAAAGCCCTCCCTTTGTTCATTTCCCTGATTTACATAAAAGAATGTCTTCTCAGTGTTTTTTGCCATAGTTTCTCAGTTGTACTTGCATGACAGTTTGTTCCATCTTAAACAGTATGCCATCAAATTGTCTCCACTGTATTTAGATTCTTACTCCCAGTGTCCAGGGAAGCAGGCATATGGTGTAACCTTAGATTCTGGGCCTGAAGGTTCTTTGTGTGCATCACAGTCTAGTCTGTGTATTGGTTGGAAATAAAGATGTCAGTACTCTTTTACTCAGAGTTATCGTAAGTTATTCCCTAACTACTAATAAAACAAAGGCAGATGTTTTATATTTCACATGTGTACTAGAAGGGGAAAACAAATCACAAATGTAGAAGGGACAAATACCTATATATTCACATAATTAAGGGAATTTGAAACATATCCATTATAACTGCCCAGAGTCAGTAATTATTCCATGTACCTTTATATTTGTCTAAGTTTCTTTTGATGTAACTCAATTTCCCCCAAATTGGAAGTCATGGGAGTCATGATTTATATTATATTTTCATTATGGAAGTTAGACTTTTTTTAGCCATACCTGGTCTGTAACCCCAGCACAGAGGTAAGTACAAGCAGAATGGGTCATGTGACCTTGGCCACATACTGAGTTCCAGACCAGCCAGAGCTACTTGGAAAAAAAAATGAAATTTAAAATTTAACCTCTTATTAGAGGGATTTTTTTTTGGGGGGGGTGGTTACGTGTGTGTGTGTGTGTGTGTGTGTGTGTGTGTGTGTGTGTAGACAGATGGCATAGTCTTAATTGAATAAACTACCTGTCTGAAGATTCTGAAGTCTAATCCAGGCTAGCCTTGAATTCCTGTCCTCCATCCTTTGCAGTCATTGAAAACACAGAGCCATTAGTGCTGCTGTGAAAATGCTGCCTTGCTTGCTTGGTGGTCTGTAACTCACTGTGTGGACCAGGCTGGACTACTGCCTCCTGAGTGCTAAGGTTAAGTTTCACCATGTCTGAACCAAAAAAGAAAAAAAAAAAGGCTATTTCATAGGTTGTAATAATATGAAAATGTTCAGGATTATAATTTAAGTTTAGTAAAATAGTTTCTTTCACATAAATTTAGATGATTTTAAGTTTTTATAAAATGACTTAAACATTGATTTAAATTTTTTATTTTATGTGTGTGTTTTGCCTTGTCTCTGGTACATGCCTGCAGTACCAAGGAGGCCACAAGAGGGAGTGGGAGTTACCATCTGAAACTGGAGCTAACAGACCATAGTTAGTTAGCTGATGTGGGTGCTGGGAGTTGAACCTGGGGCCCCTGAAAGAGGAATTGATTATCCCTTGAATCTTCAAAATGACTTGCCTTAAATATTACTTGAATTGACAGTACTGTTCATGGAAAGTTACAGTCTGTATAAGTGTTTCATGTTGACTGAACATGAAAATAATTTTCTTAGATGTGATTTGTAATGTTCAACAGAGGAGGATGTGAGATGTATTTTTTTTTTTTTTTGATAGCTATAACAGTTTTAAGGAGTGGCTAAATTTTAGTTTTATAGGAAATAGGTATCAGTGGCTAGACTGTTCAAGGCGGTGCTTACTAAGCAGCAAGTGGTAAGCTACAGCGGTGTAGTTTACCAAACCCACAGTGTGGCTTCTTGTTTTCATTTTTTAGCTCAGTGGCAAGCTAGAGTAGCAGAAACACTTGTTAAAGAAGAGACATTTAAATATGTGAAGGTATTCTAAAAGAACTGCAGTAAATTCTCCTGATTGCTTTTGATATGGAAAGTTGAATTTAATACTTATTTAATATTTTTAAAATATTAAGTAATATTTGATAGTTTTAGTACCTTTTGTAGCTTGTAAGCATAGAACTCACTTTAAATACTTTAGTTCCTCTTGTCACCTCTGGGTGGCATATGGAAGTCCATGGAGGGCCTTTCACTAAGTTGGTAAGGATCACTCAACAGAGGTAGGAATCTAGAAAACAAACTTTTTGGGTGTTTGTTTTTTTTAGACACGGTTTGTATGTGGAGCCCTGATGGTGTTGATGGAACTCACTCTGTAGACCAGGCTGTCCTTGAACTCAGAGATCCACCTGCCTCTGCCAGGACCAAAGGCATACACTACCACCCTCTAGCTTAGAAACTCTTGAAAGACAGAGTCTAACATATTTTGAGCTAAATGTTTGTTTAATTTTTTCTCATTTCTTTAGAAGAAAAATGATCCCATTCAGTGGTCAGAGTCCGTAATGCTCACAGGCTGTATGAGTGACTGAGATGTAAGGAAGTATGTGGCCGTGCTCTGAAGGCGGGCGGGCCTGCTTTCTCACGAGTCTTGTGTTCTCTCTTAAGAGGTTGTGGATATTTGCTTCTGAAAGTTTATAACAAAACATTAAATTTTGAATTTTTGAACATGGAATTTTAGGTACAACTAGAGAACTAAACCTTTGAAAATCATTGACTTAATGAAAAATTGACAAGTACATATTTAACTTACATATCTGTTTGTAATACTTTGGTATTAGAACATACAAGTCCTGTTGCATGTTCTAATACCAAAGTAGTGTGTACAGCATGAATGAACAATAGGCTCAGCCCTACCAGGAGGTGTTGAGAACTGAGTTTGTTCATCAGAACACGATCAGTTGCTATCACCTCTGTGGGACTGTTTTTGAGGAAAGACTAAAGTGGTGTACCTTTATATTTTCTGAGGGTTTGCTTTTCCCCAGCATGGATTATAGAAGACAGACCAACAGTTTGTATATGTGTGTTTTCATGTACTTTATTCTTAACTGGCCCTGTGTCTACATATCACTAGGAGTGTGAAGATAAATTAGTGGTCACAGATTATGCAACCAGAAGAGTAAAATATGAGCTCTTTGTCTGCAAGTTTAGACTTTGTTTTTCTGAGTAGGAAAAAAAAAAAAACCTTAAAAATCAAAACTTTTAGAAAACAATGACCCAAAACATGTAAAATTAAAACCCTTTATTTTAGCAAAACCTATGTAAAAACCAGATTCACCATAAGTGATGCAAAGGGCAAGTGTCCAAAACAGTACATATTCACTTGGCCTGTTAATTGTAGGTAGTTCAGCTTTAAAATTAAGGTTAGGGTTGCCTCCTCCCGATTATGTTGTGATAAGATAGATGGGCAAGTGCTGAAATTCTGAGTGATAGAAATTCTAAGTTAGTATACTGTACATGATTATGGTTGGCACTGCAGCCTGTTGATTAGGAGAGGGGAAGACCTAGTTGGGAAGAATTGCAAAACTAAAGCTCGCTCTCTGCACGGGAAGAGAAATGAGACAGCTCCAGACAGGATCCTGTGGACTCAACAGCCCTGCTGAGACAAGGACTAACTGAAAACGACAATGAAGTTGGGATGTTTCCAGGTGCAGCTAGAGCTGAAGTCTGGTTCAGTGTTTGAAACATAGTACAGATGTTCAGAAGGATTTGAAATTATGAAGATAGATTGAATTGCATTCTTTAAAGTGTTCAATAGATCTCTATAAATTAAAATCTGTGTGATCCAAACTGTTGGTATTAGCTGTTCGAGAACTGTTGGAAAGAATAACTAGTTCCTGTGTCTTAGGGGTGACTAGATAAGGAGTCTGCCTGCATTGTTACTACTGTTACCTTTTTCAAGAGCTTGCAGAACATTCTGGAAGCAGTTGGCTTAGACAGAAATTGAGGATGAGCGCTCTTAAAACAAGCCCTGCATGTGTTACACACCTGATCTATTCAGAGAGTGTTTTAATGTGATTTGTACAGACTGAAAGATGCTGTTTGTAGTTTTACTCACATCTAATCTCAGGTCCACAGATCATCAGCGGCTCACTGTTGTTTGGTAATTGTTAATAACACCAACCATTTCAGATCAAAGATGTGATTTTTGTGCTAGTATTTGAAATGTATTTTGATATTTCTGAGTTTTTATGACAACAATTGAAGTATGCACTATTGATTCCAATTTTAAAAAACAAACAAGGCAAAGATATTAAAGTGGATTGTTCAGAGCACTTAGCCTATTGACAAACCTGGTTTATAGCCCATACCCTTGTCTGTTCTTTCATTTCCTTACATTAGGATTAAGACTCACTCACCTCACTTTACAGCTTTAGTATCCATGAGCACATAGTGCTCGGGGCCACATACATCCTGGTGATGCTAGTTTCTCTATTTTCCTGATATCATTCAGTAGCACTTTACCAGATCTGTTTGCTGATGTGAGTGTTTTCTTGTTGGCAGTCTACCTTTTCCCTATTGACAACTTAGCCTTATTCTAGAGACTAAAGCCTATTCCACTAAAGCCTAGGTTCCTTGGTGTTCTGGCTAACTGTTCACTGTTGCAGCTATTGTAGTGCCTTGTATAATACTCATTAAATTAACTTTTTATGATTAAAAAGGAAGTGATGTTCTTGTGCTGAGGACTGAACTCTAGTCAAACATGACAGGCAGGAGGTATACCATTGGCTCTACATTACCCCAACTTGTTAACAATCATTTTTTTTATCCCAGCAATTCTTAGCTCACCACACTTGGGTTTTTGGAAACAAATAAAAACCAGTTAACACATTTTTGATACAAATCATTTGGTCAGGAGATGGGACATGGGCATCATTTGTTTTTAGCGTATGTGTGACTCTGCTGTAGAGTTGAGTGAGAATCTCTAATTATGGTAAAATTGCTCAGTGTTTCAGGGACTGGGTAGAGAGAGGCACAGAAGGCATGATTTAATAGTTGAGAAGTCACATTTAATCTGGCCATCCCATTTATGGGAAATTACAACCCAGCAGTGTTGGTGTAACTGTGGGCTAAGACTGATGAATCACAATGTTATAGCAATCAGGAAAAAGCAAAGATGTTTTGATGCACCGTCTTGGGCTTAAAAACTTTTTCAACTTTTTAAAAACTTTTTTCATTCATCTTAGAACTACTCAGATAAAGTAAGGCAGGTTGTATAGTCATGAATTTGATACTGACTTAGCTACAAGTTCAGTCACTTGGTTCATTAAGTGAAATAGACTAATCAAAAGCCATGTTTTCTTCTCTCTAAGCATCCTTCTCCCACACTGTACATGTCTTACAGTTGATCCTGAGGTGAGCCTCTGAAGCAGTGCCCAGGGTAAGGGCCAGTGTTAAAACATGGATTCCTGTCACATACCAAGGTGCGCTGTGGGGGTTACAGGACAGCTTCTGGCAGTTGGCTGTCTCTTCCCACTGTGCCTTTCACCAGTCAAACTATTTTGAGGGAAAGAACTATAGATTTTTGGAAAGTCAAGATTTGTTTTGTTTTTTTTAGAATTTCCAAAAAATAAAATTTGGAGTAGGGCCTGAGGAGTCAGCCAGCATCCCTGTGCTGTGACTCAGTTAGTGTGTTAAGATACTAACGGAGTTGCAGTCGAGACTGAGAATGTGGCAGAGACAGTCACATGAGGACTTTGCTGAGAACTGGAGTGTGCGTCTGTACTGTCTTCCTTGTGATAACTTGGCCAATGCCTTCACAAAGAATCTCCATAAAAAAAGTTAGCTGGGAATTAAGACTGAAATCTTTATCTCCAGTGTAATTCAAACTTTGAGTTTCTTTGGAAGAAAAGGAATTTTTAGTGGCACTGGTTTAATGTGAAGGAAGTTTTAGTAATTATGTATAAATTTACTATAGTTTTTTTTTTTTTAATTCAACTTTCTGGGAATAAGTTAATACAGAATCCATATAGAATGCTCCCCTTTTCATTTTTGAGATAAGGATTCTTTGTGTAGCCCTGGCTGCTCTGGAGTTCTGTATACCAGGCTGGCCTTGAACTCAGAGATCCACCTGCCTCTGTTTTTCTGAATGTTGAGACAAAAGGTATGTGCTACCATGTCTGGCTTAGAATGACATATCTTTTGTTTGTTTGTTTGTTTGTTTGTTTATGGCTAAGTCCCAAATCTGAAGAAAATTTAAAAGCATTTTAATTTCTTATAAGAAATATCGTATAATACAGCCATTGTAAAATTCAGAAACTCTTAATTAAATGTTCACAGAGAATATAATTTTAAATATGTTAAAATTCCTCAGTTTCAGAATATGAGGAAGCAAAGTACTGAGCAATAAATAAAGACGTTAAAAACAGAAGAATTGGATTATTCTTTGGGGTTTGTTTGTTGTGGTTTTTTTTTTTTTTCTTCTGCTTTTTAAAGACAGGGTCTCACTACGTATACACATAGTTGGCCTGGAATTTGTTATGTAGACCATACTGATCTTGATCTCAGAAATCTGCCTGCCTCTGCCCATTGAGTTCTGGAATTAAACGTGTGTGCCACTACCCCCAGTCTTTTAGTCTTTTTACTTCAGGAAAGTTGGTTGGGCTTAATTTTCTTTTAATTTCTGAAATATGAATTGTTAGTATTTATATCTGAAGAGAGTTTCTAATTCAGAAAAATGAAAGCATGTATAAGTTTGCTGTTAATTATTAATGGGGAAAGATTTGAATTAACAATGATAATCCTTTGAGATTTGTATATGATTCAGTTTGAGCACAGTTGTGCAGTTGTCCTGAAGGAGTTGAGCAAAATAAAATGGTGATGTGTAATTAATTTGAAATGCGTCATAGTGCTGACCTACTGACTGACTTTATATTTGCACTGTCCAAGTCACGTGACACTGTCTTTCTTTCATTTCAAGTCGGAGCACCATAACATGGTGTGGGAAGTGAAGACAAATCAGATGCCTAATGCAGTACAGAAACTCCTGCTGGTGATGGACAAGAGAGCTTCAGGAATGAATGACTCATTGGAGTTGCTTCAGTGTAATGAGAACCTGCCATCCTCTCCAGGATATAACTCCTGTGATGAGCACATGGAACTTGGTAAGCAAAATGAAAAGTCACTTTACATCTCACTCAGATCCAGATCAATTACATATTTAATCAGCTGCTCTACGTGCCTTGTCTCCCTAAAAAGTATGTAAAGAGCGTGTCTAATAGGAATGTTTAACAGTCTTGTGACTTGAGTGTGTGTGGAGGTGTAGCATGTGCACACATGCCCATACTCTGGCCCACGTGAATGCTGTGGAGGCCAGGGATGTGTGTCGCGTCTTCCCCTGTCACTTTCACCTTCCTTTTTGTTTACTCAGTAAACTGAAGAGCTCACCAGTTGAGCGAGCCTGGCTAGCTAGCAAGGGCCCAGAGCATCCTTATCTCAGCGCCCCAGCCTCCCTTCGGTTACAGACAGGTCTTGTCCTGCTGTCTATCGATTCTGTGAGGTAAAGCTCTAAATTGCTGTTCAGCCCGAGGAGGAAGTCCCTTTTAAATACAGCTGAAAACAGTGTGAGCTGTTTAGGTACTCACAGAGATTTAAATTTTGTTGAAGTAAATAATTTTATTTTGTGTATCAAGAGAAACTATTACATGCTTTGCTTTGAAAACTCTGCCATGTGACTTTACACCTTAGTGAACTCTCTCCATGGTTGTTTGTTGGTCTGATATGGAAATGAGGGTACCCATGAAATTTGAGGATCACACATTTGTAATGATTATTTTGATGAGCTATTCCGGAGAGATGTTTTTAAGAATGTCTAAGTTTATTGATGAATGATTTTAAGTTGTATTGCTTATACATTGCTGTTCTGAAGTAGCGTTAACGAGGGCCTTTGGCTTGCTGCTCTGCTTTTCACCATGACTTTGTCTTCATGTAGTTGCGTTGAATGTTGATAGAAACTAAGAGGGTGTGGCACATGACTACCTTGGCTTTACAAATGGTGGTGGTACTGTATGGTTGGGAATTTGGGGGTCCTAAAGGTCTCAGGACATACTGTATATAATATATGTATATAATAGCACCTATTTTCTGGATCCTAATACTTTTTGAGTAGTGGTCACTATTGAGTAAGGAGCACAGCTTTTGGCAGTTGTTGATTGTCCATTGTCATACCACATGTTCAGAGGAAATCAGGCCAGGGAGTGTGCCCCATCTGTCCTTGGCTTCATTTAAAAGGTAGTTTATTTTCTGAATCTGAAAGACAGAAACTTCATAATAAAGAAGTGATACATTTAAAGGCAGGGTGGTTGACAGTGATGTAGGGAAATAGTTACAGCAGCCTGAAGATTGCCAGTTGGAATCTGGTTGGTCCTTTTCTCAATGAAATGGATTCTGTGTAGTCAGTGTTAAGAATGAATGGATAGCCCCAATTACTACTTGAACTAAGACCCCTAGTTTTAGGGATACTTAGTTGAGTAGAAGACGTTTTGGGGTGGTTTGGTTTTTTTTTTTTTTTTTGTTTTTTTTTGTTTTTTTTTTTCCCTGTTGTATTGGCCACTTTTTTGTATTCTTCATTGTCTTTCGGAAAAAAAAAACATTATAGACTGGTGTCATCAAAACCATGGAAATGTGTGGATACTACTCCATGGCATAGAGCAAAACAGTGTTCACAGAGGGACAGTACAGAACATGTGTTATTCTAGAAGGTATAGTGGAAAAGATTATTTGAGATTAGATTCTACTTTTTCAGTAGAAGATTCAAAGGAGGTGCTGGCACAACTTTATAAAGAATTTTCTTTCATTAGTGATATTTGTAAGTAATTTAAAAGTTTTTCTTTTTTATCTTATGTGTATGGGTGTTTTGCCTAAATATATGTCTGTGAACCATATGGGTTCTTGGTGCCTACAGAAACCAGAAGAGGATATTAGATCTGGGCTTGGAATACAGACCAATTCTTACCTCCATGTGGATACTTGGAACTGAACCTGGGTCCTCTGGAAGAGCTGCCAGTGCTCTTAACTGAGCATCTCTAGGACCTTAGGAGAGCTTTTCCAGACTTGCATATTTAAGGGACCCTGCAGATCTGTAGAGAGCGGGTGGATGTGTGTGAGTGCTTTTTTCGAGGAGATTTCTGTTACTTTTGTTAGTTTGTTTTTGTTTTTTGTATTTTCTTTTTCTGAGGCAGGATCCCTATCATGTAGCTCTGGTTGTCCTGGTTGTCCTAATTGTGCAGACCAGGCTGACCTGGAACTCAAGACATCCCCTTGTCTCTGCCTTCTGACTACTGGGATTAAAGACTACACTACCAAATGGCCTGTGAGATTCTTCTCCTCCTCCCACATATCTTTTAAAGAATTTCACAATTTTTGGTAGTTTCCTAGTTTTCCCTTCTGTGATCTACCTTTGGGGTTAATGCACTGGGAAAAAGGTAACACTAAATATAACTGAATTGGGAATACCACCTTACACTGTTTTGATCTAGGGTCTGACTGTATTGTCAGGCTGACATTGAACTTAACCACAGCTTGCTTGCTTGCTTTTTTTTTTTTTTTTCCCCCTCACATTTCTGTATCACTGATGCAAGATGTCGCAGGACTTTTTCTTTTCTTTTAAAGACTGAGTATCTTATATAACATTTCAGTAGACACACGTATGCTACTTTTTCCCTTGGGTATTTTAAATAATGCTAGCATGAACACGGGTATTATAAAAATTTCCCTTTAACCACAGCTTTCTATATTAGCTTCTTAGATACAGGTTTACAGCCTGCAACAACAGATCCAGCTAAATAAATAAATTGAAAAAAGACTTAATGGAATCCATTTTCTTTGTTTCTTTGTTGTTTTGAGTCTTGTTGTATAGCCCATGCTGGCTACAGACTTGGAGTTCATCAGCCTGAACCTCCCAAATACTGGAGTTTTAAGCATGTATCATGATACCAACTCACAAAAAGTAGATCTGTATTAAGTAGTACTACCTAAAACTTGATAGTATGCTCTGTGGTCTTACTGTTAGGAGTTGCCTTCAATATTGCAGTTACTTGTTTAACAGGTCAGTAAAGTTTATACATAACAACTATACGTATATATTAAATGACCCTTCATTAATCTGTTAATGTAGGAACATATCACTGGTATATAGATTATTCCCAGATGAGGTATAGAAAACAAACTGAGCCTTGTTTTTCAGGCTCTGACCTCTTGTAATTACATGGTTCAGGCAGTGAACCATCGCTCTATTCACATCCATTGTGTTTATCTTGCAGGTTTCCTAGATCCACATAGACAGGTATTGCTTAAGTTGAAAAATTTTTATGTCAACAAATGACTGATTTTAATTTTGAATTTATTTTCCTTGCAAATTACTTAAATATGTATATTCCTAACTGAAGTTACTGTATTATTTATTATAATATTTTTAAAAAATAATCTTGGGCTTATTTCCAGATGATCTTCCTGAACTTCAGGCTGTTCAAAGTGACCCTACCCAATCTGCCATATACCAGCTAAGTTCAGATGTATCTCATCAAGAATATCCAAGACCATCTTGGAGCCAGAATACCTCAGACCTACCGGAAAATACTCACCGTGAAGATGAGGTGGACTGGCTAACAGAGTTAGCAAATATTGCCACTAGTCCACAAAGTCCACTTATGCAGTGCTCATTTTATAACAGGTGGGAACATTGATTATGTTTGCATTTTAAACTTGTATCATTAGGGCCAGCAAGATAGCTCAGAGGGTAAAGGAGCTTGCCACCAAGCCTGAAGGAGCAAACCTGAAAGTTGTCCTCTGATTTCATGCATGCCGTAGTGCTTGTGCACACACACACACACACACACACACGTAAATGAAAAAGAAATTTCAACTTAATTTCAAAAAGTTAGTCTGAAATTTCTCAATTTTACAGTAATGGCATTAGCTATTTAATGGATGATTAATATTTAAAGTCACTGGAATTAATATGTTTATAATGATCAAAGATGAATTCATTGTTTTGAAAATCAAATAATATGAGAAAAAGTATAAAATATTTGTGTTTAAAGGTCAAAAAATTAGTCTAAGGAATACATTTTTACAAACTTTTAGAAACAATTATATTTGTATAAAGAACCGTAATTGAACACTGTATTTTAAACTTTTATCAACTGTACATTGTTTCATTGTGTTTATAGTTATTTTACCATTGTGGGTGTACCTTGTTTATCTTTGCTAATTCTAAGGTTTGCTAATCGTAAAGTAAGAGCTGGAGAAGTAGCTCTGTGGTTAAGACCACTTTTTTGGTCAAACCTCTGGACCCAGGTTTGATTCCTAGCACTGACATGGTAGTTTACATCCAACCCTCTGTTAATTCCAGTTCCAGGGAATCTGACATCATCTTCTGATCCGCTTGGGCACCAGGCATGCACATGCTGCACTGACAGACAAGCAAAACACTCATACACATAATGGAAGTAAATCTAAACATTAAAAAAACTAAACCTTTGATTCCCAGTAATAAAATCACTTCATATATCTAGACCAAAGGTCAAGAAAATGGCTTAATCTGCATTGAAATTAAAATCCCAGTTGCTGTTCCTAGGGAGACCTAAGTAGGTGTCATTTTACTAAATATGACAACTTGGAGAAATGCCCCCATTTTCACTCTGTTGGAAGAATTGGATTAGAATGTGCTAGCCAAGTAAGAGGAACTCTGGACTTTGGCATTGGTCCCCAGTTGTACAATACTGTACTAAGGCATGATATAAACATGAAAGCCTAGCTGTCTTGCATCCTATCAAGGTATGCATGGTTTAATTTGCAGGAGATTGGTCTTGATAGAGCAATTCAGTTCAGTTAAATTCTATATAAATTTCCATAGGGAAGGAAAATTTTCTTTCAGAGTAATCATTTTCTCGGTATTCTTATTTTTCAGTTACCTGTTTATCCTAGGGCATTTTGCATGCTAGGAAGGAACTTGACTAACAAGCTGCATCCTGGGTCCTTTACTATAATCACACATCAAAAACAAAAACCCTGATTTTAAGTATGACCTTCCCTTCATCTTCACATTGAAGTTACAGTTTATAGAAGGGCTGAGGCACAGCTCTGTAGAAGAGTGTTCACGGAGCATGTGCAGAGTGAACCCGAGTTTCTCTGCAGTGCTGCAGAGAGAGGGAGTAGGGAGGCTCCTCAGAAGTAAGTGAACCAGGAAGAGAGTGATTGTAAATAAAGGTAGACGTTAAGGGACTGTCGCCCTGGCGATGTAGCTTTATCCTTGGAGGTGTTTTCTGTACTGCTCACCGGAGTCGTCCTGCCTTCTTCTCTGTGCAAGTGCTCATGAGTGTTAACTATGCAAGCTATTGAAGGTGGGGTCTGAAATGTTCTGAGCTTAGTGTGTTCCTGGGATCCCTGTGTGTTTGAAAGAGCACTGCTCAGGAGAGACTTTGCTAAGGAAAGGAAGAAGGTGTGAAGTGATCCTTGTGGGAAAGTCACTAGACTGTCTGTATGCTCATGTGTAATTGCTTCCAACAGGTTTGTATTAGAACACAAAAATAATGTCTCCTTACAAGAAATGGAAGCAGGTTTCTATTAGTAGTTTACTTAACTCGGTTCACCCAGTGACACATGGCTGGACAGTTTAGCACTGTTGAGTTTGTGGATTTTAAGGAGATGGCTATTTACTTCATAATAATTGTATATTTATCTGTATGGGAATAAAGAAGATGGGTATCAGGTATAGTGTACATGTGTACAATCCCTGACCTTAGGAAAATCCTGAGTTTTTTGCCACTTTGAATTTTTAAAAAGTTTAAGAACATGTGATGACTCTGCAGTAAGAAAGAATACTTTAACATATACCAGTGAGTTTGTATGTGAGGAGAGTTAATGATACGTTTAAGGGACAGCTTGCTGTCCTTACTAGAGCTTTCCATAGTTGTCTCATGTGTAACAGCATTGCCACTATGCTGTTATCCACAGAAAAGATGTTCTTTACGGACCTACCTACACTGATAATAAAAACTGCTTTTTTTAGATCATCTCCTGTACACATCATAGCTACTAGCAAAAGTTTACATTCCTATGCACGCCCACCACCTGTGTCCTCCTCTGCAAAGAGCGAGTCAGCCTTCCCTCATGACCACTGGAAGGAAGAAACACCAGTAAGACATGAAAGGGTGAGTTTATTCATGAAGCCCAACTTCTACAAAGTTTATATAGTGGTTGAAAAATATTACCTTTCCCCCATCTAAGAAGTTCTTTTGAAGAACATATAGATGGACAAAAATATTTTATTGTTCATTAATTATTTGCACTTGATTCTGTATTTACTTCTATTTTTAAGAATGTTTGTTTCAAATGACAGTATTTAAAACTTCAAAAAAAAAAATCCTTGAATAGTGAAAGCTTACTTTCCTTAAGCTTACAACTGAGTTATATTTGAAAGCTGGAATTTAAAAGATCTTTAAAAAGTACTAAGACAGAGGTTTCTGTTTTCTCTCTACAGGCAAACAGTGAGTCAGAGTCAGGCATTTTCTGCATGTCCTCCCTGTCAGATGATGATGATCTGGGCTGGTGCAATTCCTGGCCATCAACCATTTGGCACTGCTTTCTGAAAGGTAAAGAAATAACCTGAGTGTTTTGCGGCTGCCTTGGGCATCACACTAGGCATGTTATCTGATTCCCTTCTCTCTGATTCAACTGCAGGCACACGGCTGTGCTTCCATAAGGAAAGCGATAAGGAATGGCAAGATGTGGAAGACTTTGCTCGAGCCGCTGGCTGTGATAATGAGGAAGAGATCCAAATGGGCACTCACAAGGTTCATTTAAAATACTTGTAAAGAATTTCAAACTGGTCAGCCTTAGGGTTAATCTAGAGGAGCCCTCTACTTGCATTCTTGTTTAAATGGCACCTTGCACTCTGGGTAGGGAGTCTGAGCGCTCACTGCCTAGTGCAGTAGGTAGAACCATGACTGTGTACCACGTCTGGTAATGCTTCTAAGGTGGGTAGTCTGTGTTGTGTGGCAGCTTTATGCTTTAAACACTCTGTTCTGGAAAACTAAACTGTCTTTAAAGACAAATAGTAAACTAACTAAAACTTTCAGTTCTTAGGGATATAATGCAGTCCATTTCCTTCGTGGTTAATTGGGATTTGTTGTTATTTTCTAAATGACCCCAGGAAACTACCATTTTCTACATTTGTAAGTAAAAACAGTAGTAAGGAAAATTAGAATAAATATTTGCTGACACATTTTACTTTTAAAACTTTTAATCTTTCTATCTCTGTTGCAGGGAAAAATAAATAAATGAATAAATAAAATGGGAGAATATAAAATACCAATTAAAAATTCCTTTTTGGAGCTTACTGTCTCCGGTTGAGTTTATTGAAAACAAGTCTTACTTTGACTATCTTGAGCATAGTGCCTCATCTTGATGTTACTCTTTACTTAGGAAAGTGTGCAGTCTGATTTTGCTTCTCCTACTTCACACAAAAGTTGTTTCCTAGTTTTGAAGTCTGCAACATTGCTACATTGGGTTAGTTTCTGACGGTGTCTTCCCTTAGTTTACACAGCAGCAGTATCTAGCTCTCAGCCTGTTGCTGCCAGTGTGAGTGTCTTCTCCTCACAACCCTAGTGACCAGGGCACTAACAGCACCCCGGGCATCTCTGTAGCGAGCACTCTGAATTCAGTCTAGCCTCCAGCAAGTCTTATGTGACTGATGTGAAATAAGATTAAAAGCTTAGTAGCTTAAAGAAAGGCTAATTTTTTTAAGATCGATTTTATGTGCACTGCTGTTTTGCCTTCATGTGCATGTCTGTATGAGGGTGTCACATCCCTTGGAATGGAGTTACAGACAGTTGTAAGCTACCATGTGGATGCTAGAGATTGAACCCAGGCCCTCTGGAAGAGCAGCCAGTGCGCTTTACAATGGAGCCTTCTTTCCTGCTCTAGAAGACTAATTTTGACTATTTGTTAATCCGTCCTTTACTTTTCCAGTTACATGTTAGACATCACTAATGTGATGATCAATTTTCCACACTCAGCTTAGCATGACTTGGGTTACATTCATCTCATTCTTTTTAATTTACAGCTGTTCCTTTAAATTAAAATTCCTTTAAAATATTTTGCAGACCACATTCAAAATTATGATATTGTCTTTCATTGTGTTTCCTCTCATCCCTTAATATTCAGTTTACTATTCCATAAGGAATCACCACATTCTTATCCCATTATTTATTGATCACCTACTGTACAACTGGGTGCTGTAGCGAGCTGTGGTCAGGTGTCTTTCTGTGAATGCAAGGATAAACATCATGGTTTTTTTTCTTTTCATCTTGTTCATGTGTTCTATAAGCCCACCACCTGACATGTATTACTCAGTAAATATCCACTGAATTTAAATTTCATCTAGTTCTTCTCTCATTAACTGTGGACTCAAGATGTACAATAAGTACCTCATAACCTCAGATCACTAACATACAGGGTGGGAAGATGGCGAGAGTAGTTGCTGCCTTTGCAGAGCCCTGCACATGCAGGTACTAGAGCTTATACGTAAATACAAAGAAGTCTTTAAAATAACGAAATATTAGAGTCCCCTTCTGCAGCACCATGATCTTAAAGTTGACAACACATGAAGAAAAATACTTTCATTGACTTCCTAACACCTTCTGAATGAGATGTAAATTTCTTGCCTCCAACTGGCCCACTTTTAGCCTTATTTGCATAGGTCTGAACTTAGCTTGTTTTTCCTTAGTTTTTTATTTTTAAGCAAATACTTAGCATTACTCAAAGAAGTAGTTACCTGTAACTTTTCTTAGTGCAGGCATTTTCTTTTCTAAATTTAATCCATCTTCCATCTAGCTTCAAATGACATTGAAAGTCCTCCTTAGTCTGTCTTACAATTAGTCTTTGTTATTAAACTTCATATTATTACTTATATTTGGGTTAAAATGCATATTCCAACCTGACATATTCTGTAGTCATTTATATGTGTGTGGTTCTTTACTACGTGGTTGAAACTACTTTATAAAGCTGGAAATACCGACTAAATTTACCTTTTCCAATCAAGACATACATTGGGAGTTTTACTGTGTTGAATTGAACGTTTCCAATTTACACATATGCTTTCAGGGCTATGGGTCTGATGGTCTAAAGTTGTTATCCCATGAAGAGAGTGTGTCATTCGGTGAATCTGTACTGAAGTTGACATTTGATCCTGGTACAGTAGAAGATGGCTTGCTTACTGTAGAGTGTAAGCTGGACCACCCTTTCTATGTTAAAAATAAAGGTAGGGCTTCAATTGAATTATTATTGTATAAAGTTTATACAATCTTTACTATTACTTTCATGTGTGTGCATGTTTTGCCTGCATGGATATCAGATCCTTTGGTACTTCAGTTAACAACTGGTTGTGAGCTGCCAGGTGAAACCCAGATTTGTAGACGGTCAGGCCAGTGCTCTTAACTTGAGCCATCTCTAGCCCCAAGTTTAGAAAAACTTTAAAGAAAAACTTCTTACATTTTGTGGCTTTAAGAAAAATACTGAAAATTTATTTCAAACCAAATAAGATTCAATAGATGTTTACAATTACATTTAATAGTGTTTAAGTGTCTTAGCCACAATCAGAAAAAATGTCCCTGTGTGTATGAGAAATGTCATTTGTGTAGCATACTGTAAGCTCTCAGGTATAATGTGAAGAGTGGTTGACTCAGGAGTCAATATTTTTGTTTGTATTTACCAAGTAGGCTATTAAACCGGAGTTGTTCTTTAGAGCTTTATTACAGAAATACCATGTTAAACATAATTTAGTAATTCATAGGCTATTTCATAGTTTATTACTAAACTGTTTGTGCGGATTTTTAAAAGTGGTCAGTATCTGATAGAAGTTTATAAATAAAATACTGAATTAAACTAGCTGTGGGGGCTTTTACATAGCCGAAACAAAGAGGTTAATTTAGGAATGGTTTTATTTGAAAGTGAGAGACTTGCAGTGTTAGACTTAAGTAGACTTGTTCTTTTCACCATGTGTTTTCTAACGGGTGCTTTGTGTCATTCCTCACTTTCATCTGTTGTTTAACTCCAGGTTGGTCATCGTTTTATCCAAGCCTGACCGTGGTGCAGCATGGCATTCCATGCTGTGAGATTCATGTTGGTGACGTATGTCTACCTCCTGGACACCCTGATGCCATGAACTTCGATGACTCAGGTGTTTTTGATACATTTAAAAGGTAGTGATGCATTTCTTTCTGTTACAGTTTATTCCCTAGTGATTGCTGAGTCACGGCTGAAGCTAAAGCTTAAAGGGTTTAAGAATTTAAAGAGGTTGAAAACTGGCCCACTTGCTATCAGAGTACACCCATCCCCAGAACCCTGTGATGGCTAGGTGTGTGTAGTAACCTGCCTGTGGTTCCAGCATTGGGAACAAGGAGGCAAGGGCCCTTAGAAGCAAGCTGGTCACCTAGTCAGTCCAATTGAGAGACAATAGAGAACAATTGAGAAAGACTCTTGTCTACCCACTGAGCCATCTTGTTGTCAAGAAGTAAATTCTTGTAAATGAGTGTTAAATTATGCAAATAACTTTGTAACTGAATTGTTCACAAGCCATATCAGTATTGCTAAACCGAATTGTACTAGGCAGACTCACGAGACACAAATGTATGTATGTTCATGTCAGTTTATGATGGCAGAAGGATATGAAGCAGTCAGGAAAGGGAAAACCCCAGAAGAAATAAGAAGTCCTATTTTTTGGAGTCCTCACTCAGTATATCTTCACCTTCCAGGAATAAATAATACAAACACATGAAATGTTTTTTCCAGAGAAGTTTGTTAGACTCTCATGACATAGGATTTTTTATTGAGAGCCTGGCCAAACAAGATTTTCTTCCTGTCACGTACCAAAATTCCAGTTTTAAACCGACCCCATGTGCTCACAGTTGAGGTTTACTAAGCTGCTCTTAGAAGTTGCTGGGATGAAGTGCAAGGCTGGACTGACAGCCTCGGGCCTGGCAGGAGCTCGAGAAGCTCTTCCGCCCTCACAGCCTCCTGCCTGCACTGAAGGCTGGCTGTGGAGGCTTCGGCGCATTGGCTTTTCTGTAGTTTCTGGTTTAACTCATAAGACAAAGACAGGGTTTTTAAAGTAGTTATTAATTTAAAAAGCCGGGCGGTGGTGGCGCATGCCTTTAATCCCAGCACTTGGGAGGCAGAGGCAGGTGGATTTCTGAGTTCGAGGCCAGCCTGGTCTACAGAGTGAGTTCCAGGACAGCCAGAGCTACACAGAGAAACCCTGTCTCAGAAAAACAAAAAGACTTGAATTAAGACATGTGACTTGATTGTAGAGTTTGTTTTTAATAATGATGAAGCAGGTCGAAGATGGCTCAGTGATGAAGAGCACTTCCAGAGAACCCAGGTGCTGGTCTCAGTACCCGTACCAGGCAGTAACTCCAGCCCCAAATTGCTTCTAGCTTCTATAGGCATCTGTGTGTGTACATGCCAAATACACAGTTAAAAGTAATAACTAAATCCTTAAAAGAAGAGAGTAGCTAAGCATAGCAGGTGTTTCAAGACTAACATGTACTAGGATCAAAGGTGGTCCCATGGTAAGAACAGGTGCTTACAGAGAGGGTACAGCAAGACATTTATCTGCAAATATAGTCATTGCTTTAACTGTGTAGTTCTGGGTACAGTTACTGAGTTTATGAAACCAAAATAATTTGTATCTTCAAAGAAACAGATGACAGATTTCTGTCACTAGATGGTGGAGTATTCAAATTTGAGTAACTAGATTACTGTATTCTATTGTTAAATTTACATAATTTTTAAACTTCATTTGGTAAGGGCTTAAGATAGTTTAAGACACCATGAGACTGATAATCAGTAGAAGTCAGTTTTACTGTTGGCAGTTAATGGTGTCGACCTGCTTTGTTATTGCGGCATCTGAGTTTTCAGAGACTTTCTGATCTCTTGTTCACATTATTTCTACTTTGATGTTACACCAGAATTTCTGTTTTAGAGAAAGTTGCTAAATAACAGGTTTTGTGCTGAGAAGAAAATATAGTCAGAAAGAGTCAACAGTTTATCCAAAAGGATTTGGGGTGCATTTTTAGGGTGTGGTCTATATTAGCTTTGATTGTCAGCGAATTAATTCATATGGTGATTGCTTGATTACTTTAGAATTTGGCCATTGGAATTATGAAGTACTGATAGGGTAAGGAAAAGGCTTTGGGTCCTAGGCACTGTCTTTGGGTAAATGGCACTGAATATTTTTGCTGGCCTTTCTTCATATAAAGGGGGCCAATGGACTTCCCCAACTTGAGGCGTGCCTGTTTGTTTTGGTGCTTTGGTGCTTATACAGATTGAACTTGTGTAACAAAATATGGGCTTTACTGATATGGGTGGGTTAAGATCTAACTATACACAGGTGGACAGTATATATTGCAACTTTTTGTATCTATACAAATTCTCAAATTGCTATACGTTTTAAGTTATCCCATTCAATAGCCAATTTCGAAGACAAGGTCTCATCTTAGCCCAGGTTGGCCTTGAACCATTGTGTTGCTCGGGCTTGCCTCTGTGGAGATCTATCTGCCTGAGCTTCCTGAATGCTATGAGCATTAGGCTGAAGGCTGCCCTCTAGCTGGCTCTTGCCGTTCAGAGTTGTTAGCTCTCTCTCAGGCCTGGAATACAGCCGCTCCATTTTTGTTTCCTAGGTCTAGACTTCTAGTCAAGAAATAAGATGAGCAAATGTTAGAAAATGAGTCTAGAACAGTGAAGGACATGATGGCGTCTGTAGGAGTTACCTGCTGTGAAGGAGACAGGCTGGTTATGACTTATCTTGTGGGACTTAGAGGTTGCCTTTTTAAAAGATATTTTCAGTTGCACATACGAAGTTTCCTTCTAAGCGTCCTGACAGAAGCTGTTATAGCTGTGCTGGTAATGACGATGGATCAGGTAAGGGGCAGTGACATTTTTAATCACATGGTAGGTTTTTAAATTTCTGTCTTAGATACTTTATAATCTCAGTCTAATTCTGTTTGTTAATTTTCTAGCTATGACTTCACACCTATGGACTCTTCTGCAGTTTATGTTTTGAGTAGTATGGCTCGTCAGCGCCGTGCATCTTTGTCTTGTGGAGGACCTGGTACTGGTCAAGAGTTTGCAGGATCTGAATTCAGTAAAAGCTGTGGTTCACCTGGATCATCACAGCTCTCTTCTAGCTCTTTGTATTCGAAAGCTGTCAAAAGCCACAGCTCAGGGACTGTGAGTGCCACTTCTCCTAATAAGTGCAAAAGACCAATGAATGCCTTCATGCTTTTTGCCAAAAAATACAGAGTTGAATATACTCAGATGTATCCAGGGAAAGATAACAGGTAAATAGTAATAATTGAAACTACTGACTTGTCAGGGCAGTTCACAGTAACTGCCTGCAAAAATAAACTTCAATAGCTTTTGTTGATTTCCTTCCATTTTCTTACATTGACTTTACATATATTGTTTTTATTTATAACACATAGGTTATACTATATACTTCCTTTGAAAACATTAAGTTTAATTTACCTACTAGAGTACAAATAAATTTCTTGGGTCTGATTTGGTGGGTTTCATATTCGAGCCTCACTGTAGGACATTGACAGTTTACATAAGATTTGTCAAAACTTAGCCAGTAGAACGTCAGTCCTGTTTGCTATAGCCTTACTTACCTCAGCATTAGTTACTGAGTTCAGTCTTGTACTTCATGTGCTAAATAATAAAGGTGCCTTCTTGCAATCTTCCTGTTTTTCTGAGAATTAGTTACCATTTCCTTTGTCCTTGGGATCACAAGTAAAAACACTATATAAACTGTATTTTCAATTCAGATTGTAATATCTTAAAAAGAATGTAATTTTTTATGTGCATTGGTGCCTTCCCTGCATGTTTGTCTGTGTGCGAGTGTCAGATTTTGGTGTTACAGACAGTTGTGAGCTGCTATGTGGGTGCCAGGATATGAACCTAGGTCCTCTGGAAGAACAGAGCAGTCTTTGTTCTTAACTGCTGAGCCATGTCTCCAGCCCCTCAAAGGATGTAATTCTAAATACTACCTACATTTAAAAAGAAGAACATTGCATCTTTAAGAGTTGATGTGTTTTTACAGAATAGCCTTGTCCTAGTATTTAGTGATTTCTTTAGAACTGGAATTGAGGGTAGCCAGAGCTAAGTAGTGAGACCCTGTAATTTTTTTTTTTTTTTTAATTAACATTGGAATGATCTCTGGTCAGGAAAATATTACAGTTTAGCAGAAAACATACTTCTAAAATTTAAAAACATTTTAAGAATGACTTAGGTCTACTCTCCCTCACCCCCCTTTCTGTGGAGGTCTTCTTGGAGACTTCCTGACAGATATGGCCTGTGTTTCTCTTTTCATACCTGTCTGGTACTTGGTTATTAAATATGTCCTCTGACATCTAGAAAAGGGTACTTGTGTTCTTGTGTCATATTAAAAAGACTTTGTAAACACTGGAATGAGTGCCAATAGGACTCTGGGTTTACTTTAATTCTGGAAAAAAGGACTTTCCTTTAGTAGATGTCTCATTTTCACTTTCTTGTTTTTCTATTTTAGGATCAATTTATCACAATAACTTCCCTATAACTCATAACTCTTTCCTGTGCATTTTCGCATTTTTTCCATGTGAGTGAATGGGAAACGAGTCAGATGGACCTTTGTCCAAACTCACAAGAAAAACAGTTTGGATTTTTTTTCTATAGAGGTAGATCTTTATTCCACGAATAAGGAAGTTTTCATTAGAGGCGGAAGGTAGGCTTAGAGAGCTGTTAGGCCAGTTGGCATATACATTAGTCCGGTTGAAATTTGTGGGGCAGGAGTAGATTCTAGACTTCATCATAGAGCAACTCATACTGTCCACCATGTTTAACCATAGAGAAAACAGGCATGTATCAACACCCCATTCAAAACATTTTAACTCTGGGGGACTGAGACTGGCATATGTCTATTTCCTATGATTTAGATGGCAGATATGTCCGCCATTATATGCTGTCTTTAACCAGAAATATATGTAAGTTGGCTTTAAATAAAATACAGCATATTCAGTTGTTTGGTTTGTTGGACCTCAGAAGACAGACACACTTAATATACACTTTAGTTGTGGCTGCTGGGCCCTGCAGCATCGATGTCTGTATCTTCTTACCAGTAAATACAGAGACTACTTACCTCAGGAAAAAAAGTCTCTTTTATGGTACCGTGTCATGGCTAAAAGTTAATCCTATGATTATCTATCTGTATATTCTCAATGTATATTAATAATGTATATTAATAGTTTTGGTATCTGAATGACTAGAAAATCAAGTTTGTATAGGAATATGTCCTATCAACTCTGACTCCCCCCACCTATTTCGATTTAATCCAGTGTCTCATGTGTTAAGTACAAATCTGATATAACATGTATTTTTTAAAAAAATGACTAGACATAAACTCTAAGGCAGAGACAGTCTTTCTCACTTGGCTTGCACTGTGTGTGGGAATAAAGCTTTATTATTATAACCACAATAGCTTGATTAGCTGTACACACAGAGTGATTAATACAAACGGAATGCCTCATGCTGACATTAAACTTTCCTTTGGAAAATAGCTGATTTTCTGGCAATTTTGGATGTATTGGAACAATTGTAAATACTGTCATTATTCCACCAAGATTCTGGTAAATTCATGCATATGACAGGATTTTGTTGAAATGACTGTGATAGTCTTAATCTTTCTCCTTCTGTTTTTTTACATTTCTGCCTGAAGTGGCAGCAGTTACTACGCATTTTATGAAAATTTACATTATGTAACTGTTTACTTTCCAGAGCCATAAGTGTGATCCTTGGTGACAGGTGGAAAAAAATGAAGAACGAGGAAAGGAGGATGTACACATTAGAAGCAAAGGCTTTGGCTGAAGAACAAAAGCGTTTAAATCCTGACTGTTGGAAAAGGAAAAGAACAAATTCAGTAAGTGTAAGCAGTAACTGTCCTGATGTGATGATGCTCTGTGTGTCCTTGTGTTCACGATGCAATGTCAGAGCCTTTAAAGATTCCTCAAAATTATTATACTTCAGACCTAATAATGGAGTCTGCCTTTCCTGTCATCAAGAACCACTTGTGTAGTACAGCAAGCAGTATCTCAAGCTAGCTGAAGAATGTACCAAGTGCTGAGGAAGTTTTAGAGTATCCAACTTCTGATATGATTAAGATGGACACCATTAACTCATTACAGTAGAAAATCTCTTAATTTTTGGTGGCTTGCCTTGGACTTAGTAATGGCTTTGCAGATTTCTACTGCTGGCAGAAACTACTAGGTTAAGAATCTGAAGAAATAGGAAGGATGGGAATGAAGTTTCACAATGCTGTCTTGGTTGGTAGACTCCATTTCTTTAACTGCTTAGGTTTTAGACTACTTAGCACAAAATAGATATGATAGACTAGAATGAGTAAAATGAAGGTGATGTGAACAGTTCGGGAAGAAGGCTTATTAAGGGTGTTTTAGCCAGTCCTATATAATTTATAGGTTAAATGGCTCAGGGATTTATTTTAAAGTTGGAGTTACCCACCAGAAGTAGTTGAACTATAATGTAGAGATTTGTGCTTTTTTGGTATATGTGTGTGTGAGTCAAGGTTTCATGTGGCCCAGGCTGGCCTCAGACTTTCTTTTGTGCCCAAGGATGACCTTCAACTTCTGATCCTTCTGCTTTCTTAATTCAGGGATTATAGGCATGCAATACAACCCTCAGGTTTTGTATATGTGTACATGTTTGTGTGAGTGCAGCCATGTACATTAAAGTCTCAGGACAGGTTCAAGTGTTGGTCTTGCTGCCTTCTGCTTTGGACATAGAATTTTATTTATTACAGGGGTTTGAACCCAAGGCTCTGCGCTTGAATGCCAGCTATACCTATGGAGTCACATACCCATTCCCCACACATTCTCTAATGTCTGGAACTTCATTTGGGACATTACCACTTTCTGTGTGTGCTGATCTCACATTTGTTTAAAAAGCCATGAGCCATTAGGAAACTGAGAATCCTCCTGTGAATTCATGAACGTCCAAGCGTAGTCTACAGCGTTACTTACTGCATATACAGTGTTTCAAATATACAAAAAGCGTTCACTATTTTGTTTCCACAGGGCTCTCAACAGCATTAAAGCCGATGCTTATGTTTCTAAGTCTGTATCTGCATAAGTACTGACTCTGGATGGAAAAGCTTGGAAGACGACCTTGGTCTCACCATTTGTCCTACATTTGTGTGACCATAAAATGCTGGGAGCATTGAGTTTTGTAATGATTTAATGGGTGAGGATTGCTTTCTCCATTAGAGCATTAAGTAAGCTACAACTATCAACATTGTAAACCAAATTGCCTTATTTTCCTTCCAAACTTCATATATGTCTATCAGGTAATATAGGCTTGAAAATTGATATCCTGTGGTGCTAAAGTACAGTAGAAAGAGATGTGTATACATGTTTTATTTTAAATTGTACGAAGGGGAATTTAAAAATATGTAACTGCTGTTTATACATCAGCTCCTGACTGCTTATTAATCTGTATTGTACCCACGATATCAGGAATGAAGCAGAAGCTGGCCTTTCCACGAATAGCCACCACATGGCCCAGCATCTCTGCCAAACACAGTTGCTTCTAGTCTGGCCAGTGCCAAGAGACATGGCAGGTGGATGGTGTCATTGTCTCAGCTCAAAGAGCCACCTGCTTCAAATACCACGGGCATGTGCTGAGTTGATGCACCAGGGGGCAGCATACCTCCATGATTTCCAGTGGGGCCCAACCCAGGCCAAGGTGCAGTCAGTTAGTAGCATTGGGACAGTCATTGTAATGGTGCTGTTATCAGTCGACACCATTGTATTTTACCATGTTCCCTGTCCCCTCAGCCACAGATCCCATATCTCTGTTGTCATTGTCTCTCTATGGTGGGGGCAGACTTTGCACTTCCTGCAGTGCGACACTTGCACTTTACTCCCTCCGGCTTCTAAAATAGAGCAAGGACTTTGGCAGTACAGCTGCTTTTGCTCTGAGCTACAATCATGGCTTCTCATGTTACTTACCAAGTGGTATTTTTGGTTAGCAATCACAGCTGTAAAATTGATTTCAGTTCATTACACTTTTATTGCCCCTCAATTTTGCACACTATATTCTTGTATATTATTTCAAATAAAAGGAAAAAAAAGGTTATCTCTGATTTCTGATTGACTGAATTCATGTATAGCTATCAGCATAATCTAATCAGTAAATGGAAAACAAAATCTTTTTTTTTTCTTTTTTGGGGGTTTTCGAGACAGGGTTTCTCTGTGTAGCCCTGGCTGTCCTGGAACTCACTCTGTAGACCAGGCTGGCCTCGAACTCAGAAATCCGCCTGCCTCTGCCTCCCAAGTGCTGGGATTAAAGGCGTGCGCCACCACCGCCCGGCTAACGAATGTTAATAATGGAGTAAAGACAATAGAAAAATAAGGACTTATATTACTCTTTATAGAAAATCTTTGTAGAAAGGAAATCAACTTTGTTGCAAAGCGCTGAGTGCCTGTTTTTAGTAAAATGACAGTGTAAAGAAACCCTGACTTGATTTAAAGCTGTAGTGAGATCAGTAAAGAGCATTTAGCAGTGTGTCTGCCTTAGCTTTGGGTTCCACCACAGTTACTGGGCTGGACCACTTTGGGGTAGAGCTGCTCTGTCAGGTGTCATGAACGCCCTGCTGACATGACTCTTCTTTCACTGTGCTAACACTAAAGAAAGTGGCAGGCTAGGGGAAAGTGGGTAACTTCCCTTCAAAAGCAGTGCAAACAATAGGGAATCAACTGCGTGACAGCAAATGAAATAGCCTTCCTCCAAAATCTGAAACAGGAAAACACGGTAGGTACCTTTATGAAAAAAAAATGTATGCGATTTGAAGATTGTGATGATTGATCTATTTTGACGTTTTAAAGTAAAAGTGCTAGAGGTAACAAGGAAAAATCAATAGGAATTACGGAAATCAACTATGATCTTTAGTTGCTAGTTGCCACCTTTGGACAGGTCGGTGCGTGGAGAGTGCAGGTCACTGAAGAGCAGACATAGCCTTCTGAAGCAGCTGAACCATAATGGGATAAACTGGTGCAAACTCTTTGCCTTCCCTGCTTCTCACTGATTGAACATAAGCTTCCAGGGCTCCCCTGTAAATGCAAAAGAAAACTGTCGTAAGTCCAGTAGTTTTGGTAGCACTGATAAGGCAACAGGTCCATCCGTTCCTGGAACAGCCTGGTGCCACAGGCCAGTATCATCAGCCTTCCAACATGCATTAGAGCATTTGAGCAACAGTAGTTGCGCCAGCTGGGGGGTTCAGTGTGGCCAATTTTAGTCTCATTTCAGTATGTGATGTTTTTCTTTGTCCTGAAGGCACATGAAAGTATGGACATAGCTTATGTCTCCCCAGAGATCAGCTAGGTGAGAAAACACCTTGGACACATGCTCAGGTGCACCCTGTGGTGTACACAGTAACAGAGCAGCCTATAGCTACGGAATTTTAGGGCTTTTAATTTTTGGTAGGTTTTGTGATGGAAGCCTGAACTTAGCTAAGTGCTGCCATGTGTTGTGCAGTTGCTTTGGTAATGTTCTTTGATTTGCACTGGGGACAGGAGTTAGCAAATGGCAACATTCATATTCCTTTACACCTAGGGTCATTTCCCCACCACCACAGCCGAGTTGTGGGGGCAGCTACAAGGCTACAACAGTGGTCTCCGTGGGAAAACTTGTGCATGTCCACTCAGTGAGGCTAAGAGTGGTTTGTCCTTCTTTATAAAAATAAGTAAATCACCACTGTTGCGAGTACATACTGCGCATCCCATTTAACAATTCTGTTGTTTATTCCCAAACACTGGAAATAGTCAACGTTGTTCAGATGTGTTCTTTACTTGGGTCCATCTGTCTCCTAGACATTTTAAGTAACATTGCTTCTGGGTGTTGTTTGGTCATCTAACAAATGCTTGGCATTGCTGTTCATCTTTTCTTCATTGAGCCCAGGAAACTAGTTCTGTTCAAAGTCTCTTCTATAAGGAATCTGTTACAAGGTTCTCAAATTCACCCCACCTGTTTCCACATTTGGCCCCCTGCCACCACTGTGTTTCAGGTTAAATGCTTTCTATATTTTGTTTCTAAGCTGCTGGCTGGGTCTCTGAGGTGGTCACCCTAGTACTTACTGGCTCTAATACCACCTGCTATCCACTGCTTGCAAGAGGAGGAACCCAAACAACCCAGCTTTGTTGAAAACAACTATGCAACCCTTTATGCTTCTTTATGCTTTAGCTTGATGTAGCCTGAAAAAGACCCACAAATTAAGTTTGTACTTCATTTGTTGCAGTTAATTGTCCAGTTAGGGAAGAAATCAAGATATTTTCCCACTCTGAAATAGGATATTTCTTCCTCAGATAGGGGTTGGCAGAGGGCCTGTTTGGTTTTGACCATGCACATAGCCTTCAATTAAAGAAATGAGTTCTCTCTATCATCTGCACACTTTCTCTTATTTTTGGGATGAATGCCTTTTTTTGTGTTCTCCCTGGACAGCTCTTTATCATTTAGGACTCAGGTTTAAAAATTTCCTCTTGTCAAAATTACCCTGGAGTCACACAGATGTGAATAAAATCCCAACTATATAGTAACCAGCATGTTGAAATTCCTGAAGGTTGGCCTCATGCTGTGTTCAGGATATGAGTGAGTGCATCCTTTAGCTATGTGGAAGCATGGGCAGGCCATCATTAAGCCAACTTCTCAAATAAGATGTAATTCTGTTACACTGGTCATATGCCTAGCCCCAAGTCCCATTAATCAGTAATTCTAACTACCAGACAGAAGTCCATGCTCGTAGCATCATTTTGTGGGATGTTCCAACATCAGATATCAGAGCCAACCCTTAGGGAGTTACTTCTCTATATTTTTTAATTAATTTGAAGAAAATTGTTTCTTTGCCAGTTGGCATACCAGTTCAAGCAGTTGCCCCAACTCTACAAATGTCTTTAAAGCCAGGCTGAGAAAGGGCTCAACCATCTTGAAGCAGTGGGGTGTGTGCATGCAAGTGTGCGTGCATACATACATTTGCCAGTCTTAAGAAATAAGTGGAAAATCTAATGTTCCATAGTGGGTACACTGTTCTATTTACAAAATACATTTTAAAAAACCACTCTTCTTTGCATTCTCAGGGCTAAGTATATAAATTACACATCACATTGACGGAAGCTCAGAACTAAGTTTAGTTAGATTTTTCTTTTCTCTTGATACTCATCAGAAACACCATTAGAATGACAGTGAGAAAACAGATTAAGCTGCCCTCCCACATAAAATCAGAGCAGGATTTTCAAGCATTTATTAAATTACTTCATTTGCTTCAGGAAAACATTAGCTTTCTTGGAAGTCAGGCCAAGCATTATGTAAGAGGTTTGTAACCAAGCAAGACTGCTGAAGTTACCCTGACAGGAAAAAGCATGGGTTTAATACTAAAGGATGGACTGGGTTAATAGGTCACACCAAGTGGGTGTTTTATAACAGTTTGTCAGGCATTAGAAACGTCATTGTGATTAGTACTAAAATTCTGAAGAATTTTAAGGCATTTTAAGATTTTAGAGACAGACAAGCTGGGAAAGTAAGACCTAGCCTTTAGGTTCTGGACAATGGCAAGATGGCTAAGGTTCCAAGGATTCATACGGTTCCAAGTGGTTTCTGTAACAATGGATAAAAAAGTACCATCAGGTCTAATGAAGTCTAAATGGTTTCAACCTATGTGTCCTCAAAGGGCAACAATCTGATGTGTTGCTTCTCCCCTGAAAATACTAGATACACAGGTTTATATCTTGTTTGGAGGATAAACAGGCAGATCCAACCATTTCTGCAGAGCCTGAGGAATCTTTGTATCCAAACTGATGTTTTGTCTTCAGTGAAAGAATGCTCTGAGCCACCTCTGCACTCAAGCCCACATGTTGGGAGCATCTGGTAGCTGAGCTGGAGCAGCCCCAACTTCCCTGCCTGGCTTGGTCAGAGATTGCTCCGAGTACTTCCCACTTTTAACAGCCCGACAAATGGGAGGAGCAGAACAAGGCTCCACCAGGGCTTGCTCCAAAAGTTAAGGAGATGTTGAGACCCAACACTTGCCTCAGCTCTATCAATAGGGAGAGAAACATCCATCTTTGGTAGGCAGGATCAAAACACATTTTGAGATAACATAAGACAGCACATCCTCTAAGACAAAGGTTTTCTCTTGCTAAGAGGCAGGATGCTATGGCAGTACGGTTTCTGTGGATTCCACTAGGCAAGCAAAGTTCTGGGATCTGCCTGTGTGTGGTGTGTGTGTGTGTGTGTGTGTGTGTGTGTGTGTGTGTGAGAGAGAGAGAGAGAGAGAGAGAGAGAGAGAGAGAGAGAGAGAGAGAGAGAGAGAGAGAGAGACTAGGAAGTATTTATGAGTATGGCTTTCACTTGCTAAATGTGAGCTTAGCAACAGCATCAATGATGAGATCACCCAGGAGACAATTAAAAAGAAGCAGAAGAAAGATTTGTGATCACGAACCCACAGCAAGATTGCCATGTGGATGAACTCATTTCAAGGCCTTAACATGATAAACTGGAGGTCTGATGAATCATTTCCCATTATCAAATATATTGATAATATAAATTGATAAACTCAGATAGGCTGAGTACATACTTGGGAGTCAGAAAAGATGCCACAGAGACATTGCAAATTTCCTGACTAAGCTTTTTCCATAAGCCTAGGCCTGAATACTGACAGGAAGCTCACCTCTCAGCATTTCCCTTCTATGGCTCAGCTTCCAAGTGAGGAAAGATAAGGAACACTAGAAGCCAGGGCTCATCTTCCTTATCCCACATAGGTTCCCAGAGGTTCTGACACCACACCTGTGCCTCACCTTCTTCAGTGAAGTCCTTTACTTGAATGAAGAGTACACTCAGTCCCACTGTGACAGTGGGCACCACCTTCACGTGTTTGTACATAGGTGAGAATGACCTTCCTCATGTGCCTGCTCCCTGCACTGAGGCTCAGATAAGCTGGCTAGCTAGCCTGCCTCATCCACACACCTAGATTGACAGGGTAGAGAACGGATTCAGGGGTTAGGGCAATGCTAACTGGAATTAGAGAACCAGGTGGACAGGAGCTGACTGATGATGTCCTCGTTTTCTAGTGTGACTGGTTTGGTGATGGTGGCCTCCCATGACAAGGTATCAAGGAATAATGGGGTGTGTGTGGGATGATTAAATGAATACATTTTGGGGTTAAGATTTCTGTGATATGTATGGATGCAGATGTCTGACAGCAAGTTTGCTGGCCTAAGGCCCCATGCAAGTGAGTTCCATACCTGGGCCTACTGAGAGGGAGGATGGCAGGTGTGTGTGTGTGTGTGTGTGTGTGTGTGTGTGTGTGTGTGTGTGTGTCTAAAAGAGGCATGTGTCTGCACCACTCACCTGGATACAAAAAAAAAAAAAAAAAACAAAAAACCTAGAAACAAATGTGGACCATGACATTTAACAAAAAGAAGCAAGTCAGCAGCTGGAATGTATGGAAAGAAGTCAGGTTCAATCAGGAACAAGGGAAGCTTCAGGAAAGTGGGATCACATGTCAATAAAATTGAGTCAGCTGACCAAAACAGCAGGGAGAGAGCTCTCTGGTGATGTTTTCTGAGCATGGTTTCAGAGGGCAGTAAAACGGAAGCAGCACGCTCAATGAGCTGCATGCACCATGCTCATGGCTGGAGATGCGCACAGGCACCTCCAGGTTCGTACTGAAACATATCCATGGACCACAACCAGGGAATGTGTGGTATCTAAGTAGGTTCTGAGTTATCCTTTCCTACCAGGGAGTGTCACTGTTCAAAGTTCACTCACTCCGAGTGCCACCATGTCAGTGACTGCCATACATGAAAACAACACAGATACAGAGCCAAAGTGAATCCTCTCATAAGTGACATTGTTTTAAAAGGAGCTTGTGCCCCTTAGGGCTGTACCAGGGAGAAGTGTGCATGGGGCCATTCTGCCCTCTGCAAGGCTGCAACACAGTGAAGAAAGTACACTCTTGAACAAATGGCGGCAAATACTGGCACAAATACTGGTGCCGGAGGATGAGAAGGTCTGGAAAGATTAGACAGTCCCCGTGCCCAGCAGTACACAGCAGAGGGATCCAACGTGCAAATGCCTATGCAATGAAGTGGCCACCTAGAAACACACAACATGTATACACACCCACACTTGCTGCTCTTCACCCATCCCTGCATTCTCTATCCTACTGAGCCTCCCTGTGGATCCCCAGAACACACATCGTTACCTGAGAAGAAGGAGCCTGTCCTTTTCAGATGGATGATCGTCCAGCCACTGGGAGAAGCGTGCATGGGACCATTCTGCCCTCTGCAGGGTTACAACACACACACACAAAAAAAAAAAAAAGAAAGAAAGGAAAAACAAAACACATTCTTCAGCAAATGGTGGCAAATACTGGTACAAAAAGCACTCAAGTCTTGAGAGTAAAATGATCTTCACACTTCCTGAAGAAGTCCAGAAGGTGGCACAGGGCTTCAAGCACCTGATTACCAAAAACCCTTAAGATCTGCTGACATGAGCCTCAGAAAATAGAGATAGATAGGTAGGTAGGTAGGTAGGTAGGTAGGTAGGTAGATAGATAGATAGATAGATAGATAGATAGATAGAGACAGACAGACAGACAGATAGACAGATAAGCAAGCTTCCATCAACAGAGCATCATGAATAAAAATTGTCATTTTTTGTTTGATGATGATGTTTTTTTTGTTTGTTTTTTGTTTTGTTTTGTTTTTGTTTTTTTGAGACAGGGTTTTGTGTAGACCAGGTTGGCCTTGAACTCACAGAGATCATGTGCCTCTGCCTCCTGAGCGCTGGGATTAAAGGCATGCACCACTACACCCAGCTATATGGTGATGATTTTTTGGGACAGGGTCTCACTCTGTACTTCAGGCAGGCAAGGAGCTCATGGCAATCCCTCTAGCCCCAGTTTCCTGAATGCTAAGATTACAGGCATGGGGCACTGTAGTAAGTTGAGAGGTTTTTTTTAAGGGCTAATTCTGGACTCAAGAAGTAAATTTTAGACTGCCTGCCAAGAAAACACATGCAGGGCACCGGAATTTTCTTCCATCTCTGTTCACTTTCAGAGAAACATCAGAGACTAGATAAAGTGGGAGGGAGCTAGCAACCCACTCCGTGAGGACACTAACAAAGTTGTCTGAGAGGCTACCCTCTCTTCATTACCTGGAAGGGGGATTTCAGCTCAGCAGGTGCTCTTGTGAACAGAAACTGAATGATGGTGCTGAACGGAATAATGTCTCCCACAGCTGGACTGTCCGCCACATGTTCACTTGTCTGGAAGAGCAAGGGTCTAGAAGGAAAAGCAAAGTTAATTCATGTGGTTCAGCAGTGAGAGATGATCTGGTAGGGGAATCATTCTGCTGGAATATTCCTGTTCTTTCTTTTTTGAGACATGGTTTCTCTATGCAGCCATGGAACTTGCTCTGCAGACTATGCTAGAGCTCAGACACCCTGCCTCTGCCTCCCAAGAGCTAAAAGGTGTACACCATGACCTCCAGCCCTACATAGGTTTTGACACCCCATTAAAAAACAAACCATTCAGCCCCAAAGCCTCATCTCAAGCTTACCACTCAACAGTTACCAATGGATCTGATGGTACTTCATTGCAGCAAAATTTCCTCTAGGGTAATTTAATTAACAGGCTAAAACCAACAAGCACAAAGCAAAACCTTCTCATTAGTGTAAATAACAGATTCTTAGTTTGACCCTTGAAGCTTTCACCTTATCTAAATCCCTTCTTTGGGCTATAGTCTAATATGAAGGAACTCAACCGTTTCTATACAGCCTTTCTAATGGTGCTCATGTCTGTGGTGTAAAGTTACTACTTTGCTGTAGTCAGTAATTTATGCTAGTTCCCTTCTATACACTGTAGTTCCAGACTCACTCCCACAATTCCATAGGAGTGGGATGAAGGCCTGTCTACTTCACTACCAATTCTCGACCACTCTGTGTCAAAATCTGGGCAGGAATGATGTGCGACCTCTGGCTCTGAGTTCTCATGGATACACGCTGCTGAGTCTATGGTTGGCTTCAGAGGCTCACCTGAAACAGCCAGGCCGCAGCCACACTTCTTGGCAGATCAGACAGATGACTGACAGGAGCCATGGAGCACAGCCCTGTATCCTGCTCTCTTTCCTCAGCATCTTAACTATGCCAACGTATGAAGGCAGCAGGCCCATGTGAGACAGTGCGACCCCTCCCGTCCTTTCACTAACGAACATTTATACCAAGAGCCAGGAGAGTGTGCTCAACAGGTTCTTATTAGATCCAAAAATATTAGAGACATGTCCTTACAGTAATAATCCTACCAATACAACCTACCCTACCTAAAAACCATTCATATCCGAACTGCTTACGATGGTTGGCTTTGAGTATCAACTTGATTCAGTTTAGAGTCAGCAGTGAAGGAGCATCACTGAGGGACTGTCTGCACTGGGTTGGCTGTGGGCACTCAAGGCAAAGATTTTCATGGGTTGATTGAAGAGGAAGAGCACCCTATATGTAGGCAGCAGCACCTCACAGAACAGCCTGCACTAGCACTGTTCATCAATGTCGACTGTGGGTGTGATGTGACTACTTCAAGTTCCTGTCACCTTAGCTGTCCTGCAGTGACGGAGTATGAATGGGAAATATGAGGCGAATCCTTCCTCTCCAAGTTGCTTTTGTCCTGATGTCTGATCACAGTAAAAAGAAACGAAGACACGGCCTCATCAAATAACACTGTTTTGTTGTTGAGTTTTTTAATTAATGGGAAATAGTGTTCATTTTTATTGTCTCCTACCAGAAAGCCAGGAACCTCCTAATTCTTCTTATGGCCACACCAAGAATTTGCTACATTACTTTGAAAATGTTCAAAGCCAAAAATCATTTCAGTGTTCCATGCTGAAGAAGTTCAGGTCCTCTGTGTAATGAATCCTGAAAACGCTGCTGGGATAGTTTTACTTTTGCCCGGAGGCATCACTGAGTCCTCCTCTGTGTGGATGATACTGTCTTCACTACTAGGTCAAAGCTGCGAGTTTCAATAAGGAAAGCATTGCAGCCATCAACAGAACAGCGCATGCTTAAGCATTCAGTTATGTCAGGCACATAGAAAGCTTTCAGACTTGAGGTCAGCAAGAGGTCTCAGGCTTCACTATCCCCAAGTCACAGCTAGTAAACTGCTCACCGGTGAGAATAGCCCACTGAAAACTCAACTCTTACAAACAAGACTGGTCCACGCACGGATTAGATGAGAGAACTAAACAAGAACTACCCCAGAAAGTTACTGCTGCCCTGAGACTACACATTCCTCCTGTTCCTGGCACAGCACCAGAAGGAAAACTGTCTGCCCCCACAGTTCCAAGGAGAGAACAAGAAGCAGACATCCGGCTTTTCTAGCGTTCATGGCCAGGTGCACTCTACCTCAAAGTACCACAGGGCTGGACTCTGGAGTCAAGTAGAAACAGGAAGTAGAGCTCAGAGCTGCCAGTGGAGAGGCCTGAGTGGCAGCTGTGCTCCTGATAGCAATGGTGCCTAATCAGACACTAGCCAATGACAACCTACCAGCAAAACCCAACTGTTGGCTCACAAAAATCTGTGCCACGTTTAACTTGGCTTATATCTCTAGAGAGCAATCTGCCTAGCCCAAAGTCTCAGTCAGAATCCAGGCAGGGAGACGTGGGCCACAGCATACCTGTAGAGCAGCGGTTCATACCTGTGTGTCGAAACCCCCTTGTGTGTGTGTGTGTGTGTGTGTGTGTGTGTGTCAAACAACCCTTTCACAGGAATTGCATATCAGATATTTACATTATGATTCCTAACAGTAGCAAAATTACAGTTCTGAAGCAGCAGCAAAACTAATTTTATGGTTGGGAGTCACCACAACATGAGAAACTGTCCGAAGTGTTAGGAAGACTGAGTGCACAGGAGCTAAGCTTACTTTTATGACCGTAGGATACAAATAGTGGCTCCACCTAGCTTGGTGCTTACTCCACAGCCCTGCTGGCAGTCCAAGAAGGAGCTTTATCCAACCTCAGAGGCTACCCTCTGGCTGGGTTCAGGTAAGGGAAAACCCAGCACATGAATTTCTGTAGCTCACAGATGCAGCTTCCAGTAGAGTCCAGAGGGAGACATCAGATTCCTTGGCCCTGGAGTTACAGGTGGCGGAGTTCTTTTGGGTGATCTATAAACATTCTTAACTACTGACTCGCTAACCTCAGATTCAAGGTTTTTGCTCATTTTTCTATAAAAAAAAAAAAGATTATTTCTTTATTAAATATAATTTGTATTTTTAAAATGTTTTTATTTTTAAACTGGCAAAGACTTATGTTAAATATTTCAAAAGGCATTCCATTTGGAGATACCTCTATTTTAAATTCAAACTCTTAAAAAAGCCAGCTAACAGTCTCCTGCTAAGGAGATGGAAGAGAATTGTAACTTGATCCAACCAATTTGATTACTATGTTTCTACTAATATTTAAAATGTTAAGATACAGATTAAAGGCTCTTAAGTCCTGTGACAGACTTAGACTTCTGATTACCTTAAAGTAACTCTGACCTCTTTTATTCTTTTCAGGAAATAAACCAAAAAATTGGGTTTTTTTAATCCAAATTATAAAAACAAAACAAAAGAATCCAAACCAAGTCCCTAATAACAGCCATCATGGTACTTCATATTTAAGAATTCTGTGTTTTCTAGGCTAGGATGCTAACTCATTCAGCAAAATGCTTGCCATCATCATGTAAACATGATGGTTGGAGTTCAGATCCTTGTGGTCCATGTTTGTTATCCCAACTCTTGGAAGCAGAGACTGGTGTGTATACCTGGAGCTGGCTTGTTAGCTAAACTAGTTAAATCTGTGAACCCTGGGATCAAGACAATACATTATCTCGAAACTCAGCATCAATGTCTGGCTTCCACACACATATGCTCAAATGTATGTATACACACACACACACACACAGAGTCTTAGCTACTTTTTAGTGCTATCATAAGATACCATGACTAAGGCAACCTACAGAAGGCTTTATTTGGGGCTCACAGTTTCAGAGCGTTAGAGCATGAGACCACCATGTCAGGAGGCACAGCAGGAAGAAGGCAGACATGGCATTGGAGTAGAAGCTGAGAGCTTACATCTGGAGGCACAATATGAAGCAGAGAGAAACACTGGAAATAGCACGGCCTTTGGAAACTTCAGACCCGCCGTCACCGACAGGCCTCCTTCAACAAGGCCATGCCTCCTAATCCTTCCCAAACAGTTCCAAAAATGGAAGACCAAAATATATGAACTTTTGGGGGCCATTTTCATTTAAGCCAGCACACTTGCATATACAAATGCAAAAAAAGCCCACATTTCTTGATTAAATCAGCATTTAAGTTATCCTATAGTATAATTAGGAGGACTTCAAAATTTAAAATATTCACATTTTACTAATAAAAAGTAAATAGACAATATTACCCAGTGACTCCTATTTGTCTTTCTGATAACAACATAAGACTTGGTTATTCCTAGACAGCCCATGAAACCCTTAATTTCTCATAAGTCTTAGCTCTATTTTCCACCCTCTGTCCCCAAAAATTGTACATGGGAAAAGGCCATTTTGATAAAAGATAAATTAAAGGAATGCGATATTGTTATCTGATTTCATCTGCAACGTAAAGTTTTCAAACACTGAGATAATGGCACGTCAAATTATTACTCACAGTTTAGAACCTCACATTTCCTATAATTAGAACTATGAACCCTTCGTGAGATTACAGCTATAAAAATCAAACCTATTAAAAGGAAATAGACAATCAAAACATAGTAAGTTATGTTTAACACTCTGAACATCACAAAACCGTCATATGAAATACAAATAATTGCAGACAGGCAACATTATCTATGTAGTTTAAAAATGCCATTTCTAGTTGATTAAAAATGCCCCTTCTCCCATCTGTTGCCTTTAAATACTCAGGCCACAGTGTGTTTTTGACTATGTTGGTATTAGGAACACTGTTCCTATGTTTACACATCATATGTATCTCAGATACGGAGGTTGAAAACAGTTTAGACCTGGCTCATGACAGCTGGAAGAGTTGTCAATGTTTAGAGTTACTGTTCCTGGTGACTGTTTAGCACACTGTGATACAAAGCACTATTTAGTCTTTGCATGCACAAAAGGTGATTGCTTGGCCAACAGAATGAACTGTGAACTCATGTTCTTAGAAAAAAAAGTCAAGCACATCTTAAACACTGTACAAGGTTGAGGAACTGGTTGATGTGGCTGTGACTGGAGAGCTAAGATGATGAGGAGGCTGGTAGACAGTCTTGGGCTCCCTTCAGTCCCCACACAGCCACCTCTTGCCCACCTCCATGTGGGACCCGATATCCTCAGGACTACCAAATCAATCCTTTGCATCAACAGAAGGTCAAGATGGCATCAGATAACAAAGAGTTCCTGGCTCTGTTCGAACCCACCCTAATGTGCCGAGAACAATGCATTAACCATGCTTTGATTTATAATTTTATAACAACTTAGTGAAATTGACACCATTTTAGAACATGGAATTTGGGGCAACCTGACGCTGTGTTCCTGGACTACAGCTGGTTCTACTTGGTTCTCTAATTATCTTTGAAAATGAATTTTAAAAGAATCCTACAGATGAAGAACAAATGGACTAAACATAACACTGTCAATTATCACCAGCAAACCTCAGTAAGCAAAAGAAATCAGTGACTTTAAGAACAGTGTTTAAAATACCAAGTTAGAAATGCAAAGGAAAACAGAATGAGAAGGAATACAGAAAGCCTACAGGAACAGGGAAAGCCCAAGAAGGGAGGGCATCAGGGTATGTGTAATGGAAGGAAATGGAGGAAAGAAGGAATGTTTCAGGAAACAGTAGATGAAGCGTCCCCATGTTCCTCTAGGGACAGACCAAGTTTCGCCCGTCAAACCCAACCCAAAGAGAAGTTCACGGAGACGCAAATAAGAATGTAGCTAAAGCAAAGACAACAAGTTCAGGGATAAAACCCAGGAGGGTCTCGGTGCAGTCAGAAAGCAGGCAGGGTTAGGTGCTAAGAACAACCTTCCTCTTCAGTCTCCACACAGTTGTCTCATTTCCTTTTGATCTGGAGAACAGGACAGCTGATTTTGTTTTTAGCAAGGAAGGTAATTTAATGGTTTATATGTGTTTTTCATAACTATCCTCTAGGATCTTTTCAATGCAAACTACAACAGACACAAGGAAAGCAAGCAAGCAAGCCAGCAAGGAAGATTAGGAGATGGAGGGAGGCATGGAGGAAGCAACCAGGCACATATGCATGGGATGAGCTGTGTCTAGGCGGCCTGGCACACAGAGATGGTGGGTGAACTGCTCATAAAGCAGGCCTGGTCAAAACTGGCTGGTTAGGTCAGTCCCATCCATCCCTTTGGAGCTCTAAGCCACTAAAGCTGTCTTTCTCACAAGACCAGTCTTCTGAAGTGGTCACTAACAGAGGTGCCTAAGGAGCTCTGTGTGACCTCACATGTCACTTCCTGTCAGGGACCACAGCCTGAGCCCTCCAGATGGGATCTGGAGCACCAGCAGGAAAAACAAAAAAACAAACAAACAAACAAACAAACAAAAAAAACCCATCACCTGAAGTGCCTTTCAAAGCAAAAGAAAATTAATTAAGGTGCTATGAAAAGCAGAAATTCTACACTGTCATTCTTAGAGATTATCTAAATATAGCAACACTTCCAGGGTTACATATTCTAGCCAGAAGGTAGAGTTAATTAGTCAAGTATTAGAACCCTTAGAAAAAACTGTCTATTTCTAGTTCGGGAAAGTCACATTTAAGTGAGTCACGGCTGCACAGCTGTCGGTTTCCAGCCAGGCTGGTAAGGGTAATCATGAAATGCAGGACAACAGAGGTCCCGATGCTCCTGACCCTACATTCAGTACGAGTGCTGAACTCTTCCATGCTCCCTGCCACCAAATCTACCCCTCCCCAATTCTGAGAGAAGGCCCGAGAAGGCGGCAAGAACACTGAGTCCAAGGCGCTGAGCTTAGAAACTCCCATAGAAACCAAAGTCAGAGAGGAAAGGTGACCTACCCTATTGTGGGATCACATGCAGCGAGCCATCTTTCCCACACAGGACCACCTTTAAGAGAACATTGAGCCATCTGAAACCTGCAGGAAGTGAGGCTCTCTACAAGACACGTTAGGGGTCATGAGGGCTGCAGAAGAGAGTGATGTAGGAGGCTAATGACTTGGGGTAAGCAAGGTCTCAAAGAAGAGGTTAGAAGGGTTCCTGAGTTTACTGCCTCTCACCACAGACCGTGCAGGAAAGGAATTCAGAGGGAGAGCTCTCTTCCTCTCCTGGGAGCTGTACTGGAGTTGTTGAGAAACAGAAGCTAGCAACATGAAGTCTTTCATTGGCAAAAATTTGCCAACAATCTCTTAAAATTTCTGGTATTTTCCTAAATAATATAGACAAATATTCTAATGTGCCCCTGGACCAATCAGTAAGAAACAAATAGGTACTTCTGGAAAAAGACACAGGCTAGTCATTCCCCCAGTGGACAGCTATGCTAGTTCAGTCTGTCAGCTCTTGTGAATACTGTAGCTTAAAAACAGGACCACGAAACCATGACTATGATAAATAGTGCAGCAGGAATGCTTTAGCTGGATCATATAGTAGCTACATTTTTAGGGTTTGGTTTGGTTTTTTTTAGGAGCTTCCACACTGTCTTCTACAGTGGCTGCACAGTTAACGTTCAGTAGTGAATAAGGGTTTCTCTTTCAGCATATCTTGGCCAGCATTTGTTATCCTGATGACAGTCATTCCTCCTTGGGTAAGATGGAATTTCAAAACAGTTTTAATTTACCATTCTTTAATGGCTTAGGGTGTTGAACACCTTTTCAAATACTAACTGGGAATTTATACTAATTCCTTTGAGACTAGTCTGTCTGTTCAGCTGATTAACCCCATTAATGACTGGACAATTTTGTTGGTGTTTACTTTTGCCCTTCTTTACATATTCCAGATATCAGTTTCCTATCCAGAGTATAGCTGGCAAAGACCCTTCTTTGTTCTATTCAGTGTGTGTATGCACACATGCACATGACAGTAGCCATTAGAGGGCTATGGCACTGGCCACTGACCTGACAATCTATCATGTAGATTACAGGCACCCAACTCAGGTCGTCGCTAGTGGCCAGTGCCTTTACCGAGCCACCTTGCAAGCCCCACTTGCTTCTATTTTAGGCAGTCTCTTCACTAGTATTTCCCTTGCTGTGCAGAAGCACTCTTCTCTCTGCCTCTTCCCCCGCCCCCAATTTCAATTTCTCCCTCCCTCTATCCCTTCTTTCTTTAACTTTTTTCTTTTACCTTTCTTTCTTTTCTTTTACTTTTGTTTTTTCTTTTTTTGAGATAGGGTTTCTCTGTGTAGCCCGAGTTATCCTCAAACTCAGAAATCTTCCTGCTTCTGCCTCCCAAAGCATGTGCAGCCACGCTAAGCTTTTCTAATTTCATGTAGAACCACTTGTCAACACTTGAGATTTCATGTGCTACTGAAGTCCTTTTCAGAACATCTTTCTGAACTCTTGAGATTTCCTGTGCTGCTGTTTCTACCACTTGAGTATTTTCAGTATTCACCAGTATTTGAAATGTTGACATCTTTGATCTGGTTTACATTGATTTCTGTGTAGGGTAAAGGATAGGGATCTAGTCTTTCTCTTCTACAGAGAGAAACCAACTTTTCCATTTGTTAAGATGCTGTCTTTTTCTCTAATACATGTTTCAGATACATATGTCAAAGACTAGGTGGCAGAAAATGTAACTGTGATTTGTCTACTTTTTTTCCCTAGTACCATACAGTTTTGTCCCCGTAACTCATTAGTATAGTCTGATACACAGGCTCCAGTGTTACTCTTTCTGCTTCAGATTGCTTTAGCTATCTAGAATTTTTATACTTCTACATAAATTTTAATTATTTTTTTATAGTTCTGTGAAGAACATTACCAGAATTTTGATTAAGATTAGGTTGACTACAGCAACCATTTGGTAATCTGTTCATCTTCATAACATAAATTCTACACATCAGTCAGCAAAGTAGCACTTTCCCTCCAATGCCTTCAGTGTCCTCAGTACCTTAACGTTGCTGCTGTCTCAGAGGTGCTTCAGGTGGGTTAGTTTCCATGTCTTTTAATGATCTGTTTTATGGCAAATGGAATTTTCCCACTATTCCTTTCTTAGAAAGTTTGTTATTATATATAGAAAAATTTGATATTTTTGTATGTTGGTTTTGTATGCTGTTATTTTGCTGAAGTGTGTATTAGGTCTCATGGTTTTCTAATCAAATCTTTAGAATCTTTTAAAAATAGGGCAATCTAAAAATAGGAATACTTTTCATTTTTCCTTTATTGTGTCCACTGTTAAGACTGAACACTATACTGAATAGAAGGAGAGAATGGGCACCCTGGCTCATCACTGCCTTCAGGGGAATTGCTTTCAGTCTTTCCCATTTAGTCTAATGCTGACTATTTGAGTTGATCATGCAGTTTATGTACAGAAGTTCATCTCTGTGTTGTATTACATTTATTGATTTTCATCCTTTGTTCAAACCAAAAGGTTCTAAGATTTTTATTTTATGTGAATGGGTGTTTTGCCTACATGTATGTCTGAGCACCACATGCATGCCTGGTGTAACAGAGATCAAAAGACGGCATGGAATCTTCTGGAAATGGAGTTACAGACATTTGTGAGCTGCCAAGTAGATGCTGGGAATAGAACACAGGTCTTCAAGAACAAGTTCTTTTAACTGTTGAGTTACTTCTCCAGCCCCATTATATTTTTTAAATGTCTCTTAAGTTCGCTTTGTTAATACTGAATTATTAAGCATTTTAGGGGATGGACAGAGGGTTCAATGGCAAAGGTTGCTTACTATTTATCTTTGCAAAGGACTTGGGCTAAGTACCGAGAGCACCTACTCTGCAGTTCACAGTCACCTGTTATTTCCATTCCAGGGGATCCCATGCCCTCTTCTGGACTCCAAAGGCTTCTGCACACACATGGTGTACATAAACTCTGACATACACATATACACATATAGACACATACAAATAAAATAATTAAAACAATTTAAAAAACATTGTTTGCATATATGGCCTGGGGAAATAGTGTGATCTGTAAAGTGCTGACTGCAAGCATAAAGACCTAAGTTCTATTCCCAGAACCATGTAAAATATCTGGGTATGTGGCCTGTATCTGTAATCTTAGCACTGAGGAGACAGAGGTAAGCGATCTCCAAGGCTTGGTAGCCAACCAGCCTAAGTGTAAGCCCCAGCCTGTGAGAGATGCTACTTCAAAACAAAAAAAATTGAAGATGATAGGCACCTGGACAATGACACCTGAGGGTATTTGCTGGCCTAAACATGCATGCACACATGCCTGTATGCACATACAACCACACATGTGTGCCTACACACGAAATTTTTGTATTTATCAAGAAGTCTGACTACAGTTCTCATGTTTTGTCTTTTCCTGGTTTTCGTTTCAGGATAATGCTGCTTACTCCATGGAGTGGGTTTGGTAGTTTGCCTTCCCTTTCTCATTTGTGGAACAGTCTGAGCAGCACAGCTCTTCCCAACAGGGATTTTAGGATTGGCAGTGACCTCCTCTGGCTCTGCGCTCTATGTTGGAAGACTTCTTGTTTCTTCTTTACTTCACTGACTGCTATGTGTCTGTCTGAGTTATTACATTTACTTGGTTTAGTTTTAGCAGGCCCTACCTCTAGGAATTCATCCATGTCTAGACTCTCTAGTCTTTATGAAGCCAGTTCTCAGACTGCTCCCTGATGATCCTCTGCACCTCCCTGGAGTCTAGAATAAACTCCCTTTTCATATTCAGTTTTATGATCCTTGGGTCCTTTCTTTCTCTGGTTACTTTTTCAAAGAACCAACTCTTTGTCTGATTGGTTCCTATGTTGCTCTTTGTGGCTGTTTCAGTAATCTCTGCTCTGACCTTGACTGCTGCTTTGACTCGTCTACCTTTGGGTCTGGCTGGTCTTGTTTTTCTAACACTTTCAAGTGTCCTGTTGGCTTCATCTTTCTGATGTTTGCTATGAGCACTAAAGCTATAAACTTCTTCTTAGAGTTGCTTTAGCAACAGGCAAAGGTTCTGGTAAACTGTGCTTTCATTTTCACTTGATGCTAGTAATTTTAAATGTTCTTCCTGTTTCTTCAGCTGTCCCATTGGTCATTCAAGCATGTACTGAGAGGGAACTGGCAAGATGGCTCAGTGGGTAGTGGAACTTGTTGCCAAGCCTGATGGCTTCAGTTTAATCCCTGAAATCCATACAGTGGTAGGTGAGAAACAACTTCTGCAAGTGCTCTTCTGACCTTACCACACATGCTGCAGCAAACATGTGACCACACCTGAAATACATACATAAAGGCTATAGAGTATGTATGGCTGAGTGTATGCACACATATGTACACATGCATGGGTGCAGAGCACGCACACACACACACACACACACACACACACACACACACAGACAGAGACAGGGACAGGAAGATGGCTCAGTGCCTGGGAGACCTAACTTCAAGCCCCAGAACTCACATTAAGGTGGAATGAGAAAACAGACTCCATAAATTATCCTCTGACTTCCATATGTTTGCCAAATTATATATGCCTGAGCACACACAGTAACTATAATAAGCATTTTAAAAGAGTGTATTCTCAGTCTCCACATACCTGTATAGTTTCTATAGTTACTATTGCTCTTGGTTTCTGGTTGTTGTTGTAGCAGGATACTTATTCTACTACATTGTATTCGCAGTGGAGCTCAGTGATTAGGTAGTAGAAGGGGAGGTGGAGCTGGGAGAGAAAGAGAGGAAGTAGAGGGGAGAAAAAGAGGAAGAGGAGGAAAGAAATAGAGGAAGGGGAGGAGAGAAGGAGGATATCAGCCATGGAGAACCACAGATGGGTCGAAAGTTATCCTGGATAGCAACTTCCATCAAAAGGTTAGATGTTGAATAACAACTCTAATTGTGTGGGCATCTTGTTGATTGAGCATCTCTAAATATATAAATCCTTTAGATAATCATTAAGCTTTAAGAGTCTCATTTCTACTGGGTACTTCGAGGATGGCAGATATTGTCTGGGGCTCAGCTAAGCTTTGTGGATGCGGCATGGTGGATTGGCATAGTCATCCCCCACACTGGCGTTTTGTGGGTGCCAGAGCCTGCACATCTAGCTAGCCAGAGCCCTGGTCAGAGCAGAGGAGGAGCAGCAAGAACATGGTGGCTGCCTGGGAACAAGCTGGACTGGGCGCTGTTTTCTAAGTATCACCCCTACAGTAGTAACTGTAATCTGATAAGATATGGTACATTGTTTTTCTTTCATATTTGTGAAGACTTGTTTTATGGCCTGTTTTAAGAGATTTCTATGGGTCACCTAGCAGAACGTATATTCTGAATCTGTTAGATATTCTGCAAATGTCTGCTCTGTCCATTTGACCTGTAGTATAGCTTAAGTCTGAAGTTTTGTAGTTGTTCTTGTTGGTCTTCAGTTTAAATGACTTAGGAAAATTAGGATCTTGAGTCATTCATTATCACTGCATCAGGACTCATCTGAGTTTTTATGCCCATTAGTGTTGTTTTTATGAAACTGAGAGCATGTTGAGAGCAGGCTATGTCCTATTCTATGTCACTTCATATTGTGTAAAAGAGTAGATTGCCAGGTTGCACCTTGCCCTTATAGACTCCATTAAAAAAAAAAAAAAAAAAAGATTTCACCCCCATTTTCAGGATGGAAGATAATTAAATGCAAGTGGACTCACCAACACCACCATCTGTCCAGCACCACCCACAAGCACAGATAGATAATAACTTATTCCTAGCAGGAGAAATGGTGCTAACCTAGGAAGGTATGTGAGTGAAATGAAATAGCAGGCACACAAGAGTGAATTAAAATCATATCAGTAAAACCAGGCCTAAGAACATATCAGACATGCCAGACCAAGAGAGGGTATAACTCCTTTACTTGAACCCTATAAAATGGAATATTCCTCGCATTGTCATGGCAGGGACCTGCACTAACCTGTCATTTTTTTACCTGGAGTATGCATCAAGACATAGATGGAGAAGACCCAATGTTCCCAGGGTTAGTTAGCTCAGTCCTCCATTGTTGACATGGCCCACTGACTGCCATCCACTCGTCCATATGCATCTCCCTCTGGACTTAGCCCCCTGCTCCTGCTGCACACTGGGTTCTGCTCTTTTGTCTCCACAGCTGGCTACATCGTCAGTCTCTCCTCTGACTTTTTCATGGCCTGATCTTTACAGCAATAGCTTCTTCTCTGAGGCTACTGTGGATTTGTTATCTTATCAATATATTCATCTTATCTATATGTATTTATGCATTCAATCCACCCATTTCTGAAAAGCTCCTGTAATACTACTGTATAGCCTCTTTACCATGTATGCTTTCTACAACTTAAATGTATGTGTACCTCTATATAGATACATTTACTGTATTCCGTTTGTGGTCTGATATGAGAGTTAATATTAGCAATTAAGATATGAGAGTTAATACTAGCAATTAAGGCTGGAATAAAACCTGCATTCACCTCAGCCAGACTGCTAAGGTAGGCAAACTATCTGGCAAATATGGGCCACTGAAACTGATGCAAGTAGTAAGTGTACTGTTACTCAATAAACTCTTGTACCACAGAAATACAAATGTTCCTCCATTTTTCTGGCATACAGTACTCATGACAGAGTCCATACATTTGGCACAATATGTAGTTATAATTGTTATATCTTCTTGATGAATTAGTCCCTTTATTAATATGGGCATGGCCTTCTTTACCAGATCAGATATAGCAGCACTTGTATGGTCCGTAGACCAGGGCCTTAGAAAAGTGTCAATCAATCTCCCTGAAATGAAAACCAGCACAAAGGAGCATCCTATCTTAGTTACTGATCCCCTCCTCCTGAGCCTGTAGCTCCCTTGCTCTGAATGTCTCTTTCTAAAAGCTCCAGCATAGCACAGCCCCATTCCCTGACTGTTTCCCTTGATCTAGTAAACTCAGATAAAGAAGGTTCCAGAAATGCAGGCTGTAGCCATCAGAAAGAAACTGTCCCTCAGGGCTAAGGTGATGGGCCTGCTGGAAGGCAGGTTCTGTATTTTGGAACCATTGTCTCTGGGCCTTTTTCTGTCAGCTCACAGATCCACAAGGGCATCGACACTGACAATGTCAAGAGGCAGAGTCTTCAGGCATCTGGTGCTCAGGGGTTAATGTCATACTGCAGAGAGGCAGGCAAGGATGGGGTCTTGACAGTTTTGACACATGTGTCACAAGTGGAAATACAAAGCCTGTAGGGGCAGATCAGGAATGTCAGCATTTTTCTGAGGCAGCATTCTGTCCAACACTGAAAAGGTTTTTGCTGCCCGAGGGACTCTAATGGAGACAGCAAAATGTAAATGTATGCAAGAAGCTTGCTGGCTTAATTACCTAGTCCACTGACATTACCATCAGAGAGATTGCCCAGAGGCAGATGGCAGCAAGCTGTGGAAAGGGAGAGCCTGCTAGGGCTTTAAAGGGGGGTGGGGGAGGAGCAGCCCTGTAGCTGAGATCTTAACTGGAGAAAGATCTGGCTGGCACTGTCTTACTCCCCTGCAAAGAAGTCTCTGCTGCCCTCTCCTGCTCCGCTGCCTCTAACCCAGACTGTTCAGAATGAGGCCTTCTGTGGATTCCATAACATGCCTGAGTAACTGGCTTGCCTTGCCTCCTACCTTGTTAGGAAACATTTTTATGGATATTATATTATTCTTTAGCTCTTCTATTATTTCTGGATGGAAAAACAATATGAGGAATTAAACAATAAAAATTATTGGCTTTTCTCACTAAAAAGTAAGGCTGAAGTAGGTTTATTTGAAAAATAAAAACTTCTGCTGATGTAAACTGTTAGTATTTCGTCTAAACTCCACATCCCCAGTTACCTGGCAATAGCCAGGTATGCTCCTCCCCACAGTTACCTGGCAACCGCCAGGTAGCCTGATCCACTATAAAAGGGGCTGCTTGCCCCCTCCTCTCTCTTACTCCCTCTCTTCTTCTCTTGCACTCTTACTCTCTTATCCTCTTACCCTCTCTTACCCTCTTGCCTCTCTGTCCCCTCCCCCACCTTCCTCTCTCTCCACGTGGTCATGGCCGGCCTCTACTTCTCTTCTCTCCCCACCTTTGCCCTTTCCCCTGAATAAACCTTTTCCCACTTAGAACCGCGTGGTCTGGAGTGATCTATTCTCAAGGCGGTCAGATATTTCTTACATAAACGACAAGACTTTGATGCCCATTCTTACTTCTTAGTTTGTTCTGCTTCCTTTCTCCATACAAACACATAGCAGTGTTGATGGTAAAGCAGGCCACAGCAATCATCTCCTCGGTAGCTTGGTTTTTTTTTTTTTTTTTTTTTTTTTTGGTTTGTTTTTAATTTAGTGTTACATTAGGGAATATTTTGATTTTGTCTTTATAAAAATTTAAGAGCCAATCCAATACTGTCCATTATTCACCTGGACATGGTGGAACAGTAACTTTGAATGACCTGTAAATGACAGCCAAGATCCAGCATGCACAGGGTTACTGCTGATAGCTAGCTCTTGTTAGAGGGCACGAAAACAATGAAAAAGATGCAGGTTAATAATCATGGGTCCTAGCCAGGCAGTGGTGGCACACGCCTTTAATCCCAGCACTTGGGAGGCAAAGGCAGGTGGATTTCTGAGTTTGAGGCCAGCCTGGTCTACAGAGTGAGTTCCAGGACAGCCTGGGCTATACAGAGAAACCCTGTCTCGAAAAACAAAACAAACAATCACGGGTCCTAAGGCTGGGCAGTGGTAGTATACACCTTTAATCCCAGAACATTGGATATTCAGGAAGGCAGACCTCTGAGTTTGAGGCCAGCCTGGTTTATACAGCTAGTTCCAGAACAGCCAGGGCTACAACAGACAACCCGTATCAAAACAAACAATCACCAACCAACCAACCAAAAAGGAAAAGGAAAAGGAAAAGGAAAAGGAAAAGGAAAAGGAAAGAAAGGGTCCTTCTGCTGCAACTGTTCTACCCTTGTCTTGGAAAAGAGAGTAATATGTAATTAATAAGTTTTGTGAGTTAGTAAAACAGGGGCCTATGACTAGGTGATTAGAAGAGATTTTGTTTCTGGGGTTTAGTTACTCTCCTGGATAAAGAACATGTCCCCTGTGAAGCCTAGGAAACAGGCCCTCAGAGCTAGCTTTCTATGTTTACATTCTCCCACAGGAAAGCTTTGCAAAGTTCACCCTGTCCCTGTGACACCTTAGAGAAGTTGTCAGAACCATTCTTTCCTCAATGGCAGCACTGGCAGAAGCAGAGGCACCTATGCACAGCTCTTCTCCTCAAACCTCAAACACATTCTTTACATACCAGGCCTGGGTTTGAAGACCCTAAATATACTATGGTTTTAATTTTAATTGTTAATCTAGTTTAATACCATTACTCCAGTCTGATCAAATAACTATGAGCCAGAATCAAGTCAGTAGATTTCTGTAGAGTGACATATCAATAGGAATATTTTGGTACTAATCGATCTCTGTTGCATTTTTCATTTAATTCAAGTATGTGGGTTGCTCTGTAGGCAGGATGCAATCCTGTTTATATGCCTGAGGCCTTGGGAGGCCAGGGACTGTTTGCAGCAAGAAGGTCCCAGGAGAAAGGGCATATGCTTTCATTCCAGGGTTTGAAGAGAAAAAGAAAACACTGTGCCCACTCAGCAGAACAACTGCAGCTCAGGAGTCAGGGCCCTGTGAGCAAATGGAAAGCTTTGGAACCCAAACGTTAGTGGATCATAAAACCACTGTAGGCTAAAATAACCAAGTAGACATGCCAGAGAATACTATAGGAAGTGAGGATCAATCTTGTTTCATGAAATGTACATGTGGTTCTGTATAGACATGTTATAAGGCCCCCATGAAGGGAGGACCTCACCCAAGCCTCAGGAATTCACAGCCACCCATTAACTCACGAGACATTGAGCTTGATGCAATCAGCAAGAGGTATATTTCAATCAACATGCTGAGGTCAAGACCCGTAGCCCATGCAGGGGCAATGGGGTCTGACCCCTGGGGGCTTTGGAGACAGAATTTAAAGCCAAAAACCACAACTCAGGGGGGCAAACCACAACTCAGGGGGAGTGAAGGAGAGTTAATGGAGAGTGCCTGTGGAAAGTCCCAGCCCATTATTCAGTTTGTGACAGGGTCCAAGGAATAGTCATGGGGAACATTTTGTATGGGCTATTCTCTAAGAGCCTATTTGTAACCAACCATCTATCTTGTGGTCAGCCAAGTTCCTGAAACACAGAGCTCACAACCAAGCTGACCTGCACTCTTGGTTCTGTTCAGTCTGCTAGGAGGTTTTGAAAATTTTTTTAACCTTTTCAATGTAAGCTTGAGTTCCCAGGTTTGCATGCAAATACATGGCGGGATTGGTAATGCTGTGAATTAAATTCAAGGTGCTGTAAAAGCTGGGCTAGGGCCTGCTCTCCAACTGTACTTAGTTGCTGTTTTTCTGAAACAGGGTCTCTCTGTGACTCAAGCTGTCCTTGAGTGATGATCTTTACATAACTATCTCCTGAGTGAGAACTGGGATTACAGGCGTAGAGCGCCAGACCTAGCTCTAAATTACAACAACAATAAATCTCAGGCTAGCATTGTGGTACATTCCTATAATCCCAGAACTCAAGAGGTTGAGGCAGGAGGATTTCAAGTTCAATCCTGGGTCATACAGTGAAACTCTACAAGGAAAAATAAACAAACAAAACAGAGTTAAGAAACCCCCAAATCCTTTACCATGTATCATGGTCAAAAGTCTGAAAAAGATCTAGATTGACAACTACTCTATCAAGAGCTAGTGTGCCGGCGGCGGGAGGGGGGAGGGCTGTCCCTGACTCTGTTGCCTGCCTGTGGATCCTATTCCCTCCTTGTCTGCCTTGTCTGGCCTCAGTGGGAGAGGATGTGAGGATGTGCCCAGGTGGGTTGGGTGGGGGCAGGGCAGGAAGAGAGGCTGTAATGAGGGGGATACTGGGAGGAGGGGGGCTGTGATTGGGGTGTAAAGTGAATAAATTAATTTACGGAAAAAAGTATGATTTTAAAATGTATGCATTGATCAACACTAATGTTTGATTCTATAAGTAGGTATAAGAAGTTACCCAAGCCTGACTGTTCTTTTGGCATTCTTTTTCTCTTTGTCTCATGTGAAAATTGGGAATGATAATGGGAAATTTCCCATCTTGAGTGGTTAATCAGTCTTACATAAAACTTATCCTCAGATTTTATTTTTCTATACTGTCTATAAATTTCTACACAGACATTTAAAAGTACTGAGGTAAAAGCCATCCTATCTCAGCAAGTATTAAGATCAGTACTGTTTTAATATGTATGCAATAAAGCCTAAACATGAAAACAAGAGCCTAGTTCTAATATAGCAAATGAATATTGAGTCAATAGTTTTTTCCTCAGATCTTTACCAAAAGCTACTTGACTAATGCCCTCAGAATGTTTACTGACACGGCCAGGGCATCATTTTATCATGTGGTACAGACTGCGATTTGTAGTGGTTTAAATGACAATACCCCTCCCCATCAGTTCAGATATTTGAACATGTGGTCCCAAGTGAGTGATGCTTGGGAAGGTTCAGGAGGTCTTTGAGTTTAAAATCCCACAGCACCCCAGTGTGCTCTCTCTGTTTCCTGCTCATTCTGAGGATGGGCTCTCAGATTCTGTCTCCTGCCTGCAGCTTGGGGCCATGCCTCTGTTATGATGGATTCTTCTCCTCTGAATCCATAAACCAAAATGAACTCTTCCTTCTGTAAATGACCTTAGTCATGATTCTTTATGATGGTAACAGGAAAGTAACTAATAAACTGCATCACCATCTTACTCAAAAGAAATGACTGTACAGTTATTTCAATGTGATTAGTTTTACAGCTCACACACAAGAATAATATATATTGGTTACCCTAGACCTTTACAAACTTTCAATTTAGTGCAGAACTGGAATTTAACACAATACTTAAGAGTTTTATTTATTTATTTATTTATAAGAACTTATCAGATCTAAAGAAGGTATTTGAAAAATACATGAGATATCACTTGAAGTTTTCTTGCAATTGTGGACATATGTGCAGTGATTCCCCACTTTGAAAAAAGCAAAATTCAGGCTCTCCTGCTGGCATTGAAAAACTAATTCTGTTGACTACAAATGGGCAAGGTAAGGCTCACAGTCTCTGTCAGCAATACTGGCTCCTACATGGCTATGACAATGGTTTGATGATGTAAGAGAGCAAGGACTTCATTGGAAGAGCATCCTACTTACTGACTAGTTTCCAAGACTGAGCCAACTTTCAGAAAGCTTCTAACTGGACTTCTACCTTGTATTACAAAAATCTGCCCAGGGATCGATCACTGTGCTTTTGGACATTCAATCAATGTGTGTAAAAGCCTTCCATTCAGAGTGTTGGACTCACAAATTGTTATACATGTTAACTATGGAGAGCTTTCCAGTCTATAGGGTTGGCCCCATTTTTAGTGCAAATATTTTCTATGGGTTATTATGTGAAAAATTTGGAAATTTACTGACTAAATAGCAATACCACCTTATGTTTTAGCATCTCCTACTGAAGTCATTAAGATACTTGGTGTTTTCAGAACAAGGTGTTCAGCAGTAGAAAGGACAGCTTCTTTCATTAAGCTGCTGTATTATTACATTATGCACATGAACTAGCTCACTGCTCCTCTTTTTGACCTGGTTTGTAGGAAGCTCAATCCCACACCTCGTGGTCAGCTGTGTCAACCAGAGCTCCCTAACCCATTCCCTCAGGTCACCACTGAGCTGTTTTGTCAATAGTTATGTGTGTTGATATTACATTCTATACTTTTTGAACTAGACTGGATTGAAAATGTACATGAACAACTGGGCACAGTGGTACATACCCTTAGTCCCAGCACTCTGGAGACAGAGGGGGGTGGACAGAGACCTTGAATTATAGGCTAGCCTGATCTACAAAGTAAATTCCAGGATAGACAGGGCTCTGATACACAGAGAAACCTTGTCTCAAAAAAACAAAAACAAAAAAGAACAAAAAATGTACACAAACAAATAAAACTTTCAGAAAAAAATCTCATAATGAATATCCTAGTGTTTCTGTTTAATATGCTTCTACAAGAATGGGAAGTTAGAAAGCACACATCAGCTCAACCTGTGAATTATAATTCAATCAGAGAACGCACACATCTCCACTATGGTATTAACTACCGTATATAATGCTAGATGGTTCTCTGATTTAAACAATAACTTTTTTAAATTTATTTTTTATTGGATACTTTATTTACATTTCAGATGCCATCATCCCCTTTCCTCATTTCCCCTCCCTAGAAAACCCCTATCCCATGTCTCTTTCTCCTTTTTGCTTTTATACAGTTTTTTAAATGTCAACCAAAGGCTTTATAAGTTTGGTAATGCTCAATATCAATCAGAAGTGTAACCTAATACCCAATCTAGATATATCAACTATCTTTGACTGGCGGAGACATGTGAATATCCGCCTCCATGTCTGGCCCCACTCTCTCTTTCTCTCTCATCACCTAGCTCCTCCTCCTCTCCTTACTCCTCCTCTCTACTCCTCTCACCTTAGCTCCTCCTACATATCACCCTTCCCGTTAAAATAAGTAGTGGCATTGTTAGAATATGAAATGAATGTTGACAATTAATAAAGCTTAACCCAAACAGGAGTAAAGGACTGACCTGCTAGTAAGATGATTCTCTTACAACAATAAAGAATAAGGTCTCACCTAAATGACCTCAGCATCCGATAGGACTTTCCTAAATCCGACACTCTTCTGCAAAGTGGACCCACAGCCAACTCCATCTGAAACATGAAGAGATAATCCATAGCTTTATATGTCAGATTCTGAAGGCTATATCTGACACATGATCTGTGTTTGTCAGTTTTTCCTGATATGAACAATGAAGAGAACAGTGACTTATCTGGGCTCATAGCTTCTGAGGTTTCAGTCCATTAGGATGAAGGTGTGGAGGGGCAGAGCAGCTCACCAGGAGGTGGCCAGCAGACAGAGAATGCCTGTGCTGCTGGCACCCCTCCCTCCCCACTCTCAGCTCCACCCTAGCTGTGGATGGTTGGACCTACACTCAGGGCAGGTTCCTCTCTCAGGTAAGAATCCTCTCTGGAAATGCCCTTGTAGAACAACCAGAGCTGTGTTTTAATAATCTCCTAGGACATTTGCAATCCAATCAAGTTGACAGATTAACCATTACTTTACCTCCATCCTAAAATGTTGTGATCTTTATAAACTTAATGCTATGAAACAAGTTCTGGATGCCATTTAAGTTTATTAAAAGGTAAAGACTATAATGACATTTACACCTCTTACTGAAGAGGCCCAAGATGAGATATTTTGGTGGTGCTAAGTAAGAGAAGGAGTTCAAATCCTGTCTGTGATGGTTTGTATATGCTTGGCCCAGGGAGTGGCACTATTAGATGTTGTACCCAGTTGGAGTAGGTGTGGCCTTGTTGGAGTAGGTGTGTCACTGTGGGTGTGGGCTTTAAGACCCTCCTCCTAGCTACCTAGAAGTCAGTCTTCTACTCGCTGCCTTCAGATGAAGATGTAGAAAAGCTCTGCCTGCACCACGCCTGCCTGGATGCTGCCATGCTCCCATCTTGATGATAATGGACTGAACCTCTGAATCTGTAAGCCAGCCTCAAATACAGGTTGTCCTTTATAAGACTTGCCTTGGTCATGGTGTCTGTCCACAGCAGTAAAACCCTAAGACATTGTCTTAGTTGAAATATCAGGAAACAAAGCTTTCTAGACTGTGCTCTTGTATTCTATGTAGGCATTGCAAGTCTCCATAGTTTTAGCTCTCAAGATTTTGGTGGCACCTAAGTGGCAGAATTCTAAACTACAGTCACTGTAAGGTGTCCCTGAACAATCTAGGACTCTAGTCTAAGCTCTGTCATAAGTCAAGTGGAGATGATAAAAAGTACTTAGCACAATTACAGAAATTACATGTATAGACTCTATTGCATGACATAGAAGTATTCAGTACTAAGCTGGTGCTGGACAGATGGCTCAAGGGTTAAGGACTCTTGAAGAGGAGCAGGGTTTAGTTCTCAGCACCCACATGGTGGCTCATAACTACTTGTAACTCCACTTCCAGTGACCTGGTACCACCTTCTGTGTTCCGCAGGCACATAGATGGTGCATGTACATACATGAAGGCAAATGCTTAAACACATAAAAACAAAACAAGTCTTTAAAAAAAATCTGAGGTTATCTGTATTTAATTTTTTTCTTATTTAAACTATTAGTCTTTCCCCATGCAAGAAATTAGCAAATGTTGGTTTTACTTCTTTTTATTTTCCTCCTTTGACTAAATTCTACTTGACATTAACTGGCTCCTGGTTTGTTGTCTCCCACATGCTCATGCAAATTATTTGCAATGTGTGGTACCCAGAGAAAACTGGTCCTCTGAGCTGACTGAAAATGCGCTCCATATAAAGGCCAGTTTAGAAAATGGCTAAGGGCAAATTATTCCCTGATAGAGCAGTATTTTTATTTAAGAAACACATAGGGAAACAATCACAGAATCAGCACCCTTATGAAACACCACTCAATACTCCTTACCAATGGGGACCTGTTGCAGCCCGAGCTGCCCCAAGTTTGGGGGCCAAAATGTTGCGGACCGCTCTGTCAATGTTGGAACCTGCACTGCTAAAAGCCTTGGGGGTTAAGTTGTTAGAGCTTGCACTGCCCCAAGCTGCTCCCGTCTGCGGGTCAGGGTTCAGCAAGAGAGAGAGAATGAGGACGGACTCGAGGAATGGAGACAGAGTGTGATTCAATCCTGTTTATTCTTCAGTCTCTCTTCCTAGTCCAAGTCCCAAGTCTTGAGTTCCTAGTCCCTAGTTCCTAGTCCCTAGTGCCTCCAAGTTCCAAGTTACTTCTTCCAAGTGCTAAGTGCCTAATGTCTAATTCCAAGTTCTTCCTCCAAGTGCCAGGTGCCTAATACCTAGTAATAATCTCTTCTGAGTTCTCTAGTCCAAGTATCTTCTTCCTCAAGGCCTAATTCCTGCTCCAAGTTGTACTCCAAGTTGTACTCTCTAACCTAATTCCTAGTTCCAAGTTGTACTCCAAGTTGTACTCTCTAACCTAATTCCTAGTTCCAAGTTGTACTCTCCTAATGCCTAATAACTAACTCCAAGTTGTTCTCCAAGTTGTACTCTCTAACCTAATTCCTAGTTCCAAGTTGTACTCCAAGTTGTACTGTCTAATGCCTAATAACTACTGATTTCTTCTGTCTGCCTCTTGCCTTTTATATGTCTCACTTCTAAGCCACGCCTCTAAGTCACGACTTTAATCATGCCCTTAGGTCTTGTCTCTAAATCTGATCTCTAAGTCACGCCCTTAAGTCACACACCTTTAAGTCTCACACACCCAAGGGAAAATCCTGGGTATCTAAAGCAAGATGTTATCAGAGTGTGCTCAGCTGTTGCAGGCTAATGTAATCAAATCTCTTTTCAGGGTATATGGCTCAAGATGGCTGCAAGGATGATAGCTGCCTTCTGTCGGCTCCCCACAGGGACCCCAGACCCTTAATCAATTACTCCTTTGTCAAGCAACTTCTACTCCCGACTCCAGCCAGGTACCAAATTATATGTGACGATGAGGTAGAGAATTAGAAATAGACTGTTTTTCTTTCAAGAATTCTCAAATTTAGTGAAGGTTTTTTTTTAATGTAACTATTCAATAAGATCATAAGCCATGTATAAATGTGTACATGTACACACAGATATTCATGCTCAAATAGCTTTATGATTTTTAATAGCTTTATGATTTGCTAATTCTATCCTACCAATAACTGTAGTATGCATAGAAGGGTTTCCAAACACCTTGATGCAGTTTGATTAATTGTATTGCTGAAGTAAATACAGTGCACATACAGATGTCCACAGACTTAGGCAATGAGAGTGCACTGAGAAGCATGAGGTGAGTCCTGAGAAGCGCAGGGCAGCCTTCTTGAGATGCTTTAGTGTTAGGTCAGTGTTCCTCTTCTGGTACAGAAGATTCAAAATAAACATCAAGCATTCAGAATAAACACTCCCTGTCTTAAGGGGGAAATCTTACATGATTAGAAAACTCTAAAATATAAAGACTAAAGAAATAAAAGTTTAAAAAAGAAAAAGCCAGTATTCTCTCTGACAAGACAAGAACAGCTGGGGACCACTGTTCTCAAACCCAAAAGTCAGGGCCAGTGGGCTATTCTTTGGGCCGTGGGTAGTTTATTCTCAAGCCAGGGAATTCTGGTTTCCTTCAGAATGGAACAGGTACTTTGCATTGAACAGGAGTGACTAAGGAATCAGCACATGCTTCTGATTTGCTAATTCTATCCCACCAATAACTGTGGTATCCACGCATTTGGTATCCCCTATTTTGTGATGTAGTTTCTATGACATATTTTGGTTATTTTTTCTTCCCATTACCCTTGTGATTCATTATATTCAAAGATCAAACCAAACAACCTTTGCCCTAGCCCTGGAGTAGACTAAATGTTAAGACAATTAAATAGCTGTGGAAAAGTTCCTGTATGAAAGATCATCACCTCAAATGACTGTGAACTCTATGATGACACAGAAAGATTTCAAAAGGCTAAATGTTTCAGATAAATTTTTAATCTAAAATGACCCCCAGGGGATTGAAAAATCATTTCCCTTTAAACACTGAAGTCCATGCTTAAAGAGGAGTGCTCTGCTCTCTGCTAGAGGAGTCTGCAGAGTTACAGATGGACTCTCAGTGGTAGGCATCTGAGCTGCTGCCCCGCCTGGCTGCTACTCAGTACCCACCAGGCATTTGGTCAGCCACTGGGCCCATCTACATGTTTCAGGGGCATTCTTGCTCTGACAATGGTCAAGAGAAGAAAAGGCAAGAGGAATCAGAACCAACATAAAAAGTTTGCTTTCTTTTCTAACTCACATTTTTGGGGCAATGTGGGAAAGATAAAAATATGTACTTAAAGGGCACCAGAAAATATGAATAGAAACTGCTAGGAGCACCACTAAAGAATTGAATTCCAACTTCAATATCTGTCCTCTCCCTCAGAGGAAAAAAAAAAGAGGTGAGTGAGAGGCAGGGGGAGATGGTGCTTCGCAGACACTGTGGGCATGTCTGCTCTGAGTAGGAATCAGCAGAACCCTGTGGGCTTGGACAAGCTCAGGGCTTTTTGAACTGCTGTGTGATTAGTGTAGACAAAGAGGCAATGTGGTCACAGCAGGAAATTAATTACCTGTAGGAAGCCACCTCATGCTCATGACCTAATTCTTAGGGGACTGTATGCTGGGCACTTCCCTTAATAAGAGCCCTCCAGATGGCAGCCTGCAACTGCATTTTCTCTGCACAGGTGCCCCTGAGGAGGTTAGGATTGTTTAAAGAATCTTTACAATGCTTCAGTTATTTGTCCTTACCTCTAAACTTTTTGTCAAAAATCTTCCCAAATTCCTTCTTTTGGCCTTTTCTTGAACTCTGCTTTCAGCCAAACAGCAGGGACTTTGATCACAAGAACCCTTTTCAAAGCCTCAGAGAACTGTGCTCTGGATTTCAGTAACCTTGGTGGCCTTGTTTAATTATGGTTACAAACTGACAGACCTCTCAATAATGAGCAAGTTAAAGGCTCTAGTCCCTCTCTAATGCCTGTGAAACGTACAAATTTCAGGGCAATGTTACTTAAGAGTTTTGACTAATCCAGACAAAACACTTCCAACCAAACAGGACTCTGAAAGCTGGAGTTAACACGGAATTACAGTTTTGATCTAGTGAAATCAAAACCCCAGTTCAAATTTTAATTAAAAAAATGGAGTACTGATTCTGACCAAATGCCTGGCAAATGTTTGCTAATACTATTGGTCACAAATACCATGCTTCAACATCTTTCCTGTGCCCATGGCTCCCAGGATCTGAGCCAGGCTAAGAGGAACATAGGATCTCCCTAAACTGGGCCACACTGTGGAGCAGCAAAGCAAGGGTAGGTGCAGGGGCCGAGCCTCCACAACTGAGCCCTACTACATGGCTACAAGGTCCACTCAGCACTGAGAAAACACTGTTTCTAAACAGAAGATCTGTCAAACATAAGTAACAGTTTCATTTATCTTAAGGAGGAAATGGTTTCAGAAGGTAATATGTCTTTTTAAAAAATGGGGTGGGGGGCAGATACAATTCTGAGTGCTGCTGCATGGGGAAGGTGAAAGCTCACCCCACCACTGGAGGCTGTGTGCTGTGAGCCAGGGTTAGCTCCAGTGGGGGGCTGCCATCTTTCAAGACAACACATCATTACAATAAACAAGCCTCTCTCCTACAGCACTCACTCTGGCCAGCTCCTGCTCAGCTGCCACTCTAATTGGACCTGAAGTGCTGCCTCCAGGAAAGTGACTCAAGAACCAGCTGGAGAAGAATGCAAATAAGCTGGTGGGGGAGGGAACTCAGTAGAGGAGGAGGAGAGAAAAGACAAAAATCCTAGGAGGAAGGGCACAGGAGACAGACCTACCAGAGGTATTTTTAAGGAGTAAGACAGGCCCTTGGACACACAGACACACTGCTTCCATAAGTCATTACTCACAGACAGAAGGAAGGTGACAAAAAATGGACAAGGTTAAGCCATTTTAATGGGAGCATTTAATTTCTTTCCTCACATGTACCTATTAAAGGTACCTTTTCCAAAGGAAGGCTCATTTTGTGTGGCCTAGTAGTTTCACAGACCTCATTTGAAGAATGAAAATAACTGCTTGATCAATTACAAGCAAAGGGGCTTTTGAAAGCCAGGTTTGTGTTGTAAGTATGCTACAGGGTAGGAGCATCTGACTGCTATCACCCTGAGTAAAAGACCCAGGACATGCTCCCAGGCACACATGGGACTCAGTATTGACATTAGTAATTATCTTTATGTCCAAGGAGGATCTGGCAGACTGCTATGAAGACTCACATGAATAACTACTTAGATTAGTAAAGCTAATGAAAGGTTTAAGAAATGGATTCACCCTTGACATATAAACAAGAATCATTTGCTTCTGAATCTTCTGAGGAAACTGGGTGTTTAGGGTGTGTTTTCTCTGCCTCTGATTACTGAAGGGGTAGAAGGGGAAAACCAGGTAGCTTGGAGTAATTTTAAGGCTAGTCACGGGCAAAACAGTGTTGTACTTAGTGGAGAACTCAAATAATCAGGCTGTATCTTCAGGGACCATGGTGTCCATCTCTCACGGAACCTGTACACACCCTGGAACAAGGATGCTCACTATAAACTCACTGACAGGCTAGGGCTCTTCCTCCTCTCAGGATAACACGCTACTTCTTCCTGCTGTCTACAAAGTCATCTCATTGCATACATCAGTTTGAGCAAAGTAGACCAATAGTCATTATTGGCTTTTGGGGGATGAGAAGGTAGAAATAATACAAAGTGTTGCTTTATTCTGACATAAGATACTTTGCCTTAAACAATTAGAGATGAGGGGATGATAACTGTTAAAAATAAAAACAAAAATAATATTTGGTACAATATTTTAAAACATTTCTATGTAGTGAATTAGTTTCAGGTGGGTTTTCTTTTCTCTTTTCCTACATGAATAGTTAAGACACTGATGTTAGGTATTCTTTACTTAACAGATAACAGTGAGGCTCAAACATTAGCTCCCTTGGAGCAATGCATCAATTTACCTGTGCAAAATCAGCAGCAAGTCGCAGTTTCCCACCTTCACCAAGAGGTCTTACGAGACTGGCATTCCGGATAAAGAGTTCAATGGCTCTTTGGGCAATAGCTTCAGTGTTGTCAAAAACAAAATCCAAGCATTCAAAGTGCTTAAAGTAGTCATTCATAACTCTGGCAGTGAAGCCTTGGAGCTCTTTCATGTACAGGGAACAGGGAACGTCAGGCTTTCCTGAGCTGGTTAATGCCCTATAAAAGGAAAAAAAAGAAAATGTTTTCAGCACTGATGCACAAAGCTACAATCCTAGATATTTTTTTGCCCTTGGTTACTATTTCAATCCTGTGCAATTTATTTTTCCTTTTAGTGATATAAAAGCACTGATTTTGTTTTGTTTTGTTAAGTATTAAAGAAAATAAAACAATGTTTAAATTGTATTCTTAAATTTGTGTTTAGATCCTATGAGGATTACTTAAGGAATTTTAGCATGCTTTTACTTAAAAGATTATCAAGAACAAAACACAGCTATCTGTCTGAGATGAATCACACACTGGCCTTTCAAGGTTTGACGCAGCTTCCAGCTCTCCACTCCCATGTTTTGCCTGGTAAGTGAATGTGTCAATAATAGATTCTGAAAATGACATTTTACACTTTTCAAGGGCAGAAAATGTTTGGTGTCAGTCTCTGCTCTTGCAGTTGATCACATCAGTCCAATGGCAGCACTGTGACAGAGGGACTGGTTGTGTAACAATATGCAGTGTGCAATTTTTCCCCTCCAGATGAGGTTTGGAAAGGCTTTAATTTGGAACAGTAGATGATACCAGCTGTGCTTCATGATATACTATTTATAACTTATAAATGTTTACAACTGCCCTTTAAAGAATATATTCAAAGAATATGAAATATTTATAGGGAGGAGGGGTTGTACCAAAATTAGAGATCACCTGATCCCAGCTAATAGATGAGATCACTGACTACATAATGCTGATTTCTTTTTCCGAAAAGCAAGGAAATGTTTCCAAATTCTGAGAGTGATGCAGAGGAAATGGAAATAGTCTAGAGATGAGTAGCAGACGCGACTGAAATTCTCTGAGCGAGGGAGCAACATGAACTTGACCTTCACAATGAAGCAATGGTAGTGATAATCAGAGGCCTTCTACTTCTGGAAGCAGACAGGACTAGGGAAAGTAGGAGTTCATTCCACCACAAACAATTTTATCCAGAAGTAAGAAAGGCTGTCCTAGTGACAGGGAGATCCCCACCAGGTCTATACAGCATGTTCAGGCTCTGTGCTGCCTGAGCAAGGAGCCTTGGCAAGCACCACATGGGGTCTGCCTTCACCAGATTCAGGTCACATTACATGGCCTACTTTTTTTAATTCAGGTACCGAGAGAGTGCTAAGTGCAAAAATAAAATATTTTCATATCCATTTGTTTATTTACTGGACAAACAGTAAACACATAATTGTGCCATATAATGATACACAGTGACATTGTATAGAATATAGAAATAAAAAAGTATCTAATGAACATAACAATCATGGTAAATTCATATTTATTCCTTTTATCTAGCTATAACTTTATACCATTTGACCAACATCAATTCATCACCCCAACTGCCACGCCCTAGGAACCACTGTCTGTTGTTGTCATTTTATGTTCTGAGTGTATATGAGAACATGCTTGGTTTCTGTGTCTGGCTTATTTTTACATAGTATGTCTTCCATGGTCATCTGTGTTGTGGCAATTAGTAGGGATTCCCTTGTGACAGCTGACCACTGTTTCCTTTTGACCTCACACCACACTTGCTTAGCTTGCTTAGCCAGCTCCTCACAGACACACCGAGGGGTCCTCTACTGCTCTGTCAGTTTATACAATGATGCAGTGAACGTGGACTACAGATGTAACACTGACTTCATACCACACAAAACATTTAGAAGTGAAACTGGAACACAGAGCAGTTGTACTTTTAGCTTTTCTGTTTTGGAGGCAGTATATTATAATGTAGACCTGGACAGCCTAGAACTCCCTATGTAGGGCAGCTGGATTTGAACTCACAGATATCTGCCTGCCTTTTGCCTCTCAAATGCTGGGATTAAAGGCATGTACCACCAAACCCAGCCTGTATTTTTAGCTTTTTGAGGCACCTCCATACAGTTGTTCACAGTATCTATGGTAATTCACATCCTCATCGACAATGCCAATATTTACAACTGCTCATCTAACCATTAAAAAGTTATGGCCTTAATCTGCATTTTGCAGCAATGTAAGCTCTGTGTGTGTGTGTGTGCTTTGTTATCTGTTGAGACAGAGTGTCATGTAGCCAAGGATAGCCTTGAATTTATGGTCAAGAATTCTTGGACTTCCTGTCTTGACCTCTGTAAAGGCAGGCATGCACCATAGCCGGTTTATTCTATGCTAGGGAATGAACCAAAGGTACATACTAGGCAAGTACCAACTGAGCTACATGCACTCATTTGCAAATTCTTATTTTTAATCTATTTGCCCTTCAATTTTAAATTAGGTTATTCAGAAGTTTCCTCTCTATTGAGATTCTACTTGTTTGCTTGCTAGCTAGCTTCCTCCCTCCCTCCCTCCCTCCCTGCCTGCCTGCCTGCCTGCCTTCCCCTCCCTCTCCCTCTCCCCCTCCCCCGTACTTTTATAGCTTTGGGACCAATCCCTTACCACACGTTTTGCTTGAGTATTCTTTCTCCCCATCCACGCCCTATTTCCTCTCAGTGGTTTCCTCTGATGTTCAGAGCCTTTTGAGTTGGAGCAATCCCTTTCATCTGCTTTTCATTTTGCTGCCTGAGCTTTTAGGATTAAAGAGGATTCCTGTCCAGACAAGTGTCAGGGCTTTCTTCCATGTTTCCCTCTAGCATGTGCATAGTTTCATATACTGTATCTGATGAGGTGTGAGATCCTGTGTTCCCAGCACTGCACTGAAGAGATGGTCCTTTCCCCTGTGTTCTTGGCACCTTTATTAAAAATCAACTGGACTCATTTATGGGCTCTCTATTCCACTGGACAATGTTTACTTTTTTTTTTTTTTTTTTTTTTTTTTTTTTTTTTTTTAAATTGCTGCCAGTAACTTACAGTTTATTTTGTTTAGTCCTGTGTGTATGTGCATGTCAGAAGCCAGGACCCTTGCCTCTTACCCTCACCCCCTACTTCTCCCCACCTGCACAATGTCCCCTGCAGTTTCATCTCCCTGGCAACCACAAGGTTCTGCTTGATAGTTACAAATAGATTTTTAGATGTAAAGCAGTGTACCCTATCTTTTGAATTAAGCAGTTAGACCGCCATTGTTTCAGGGCACAGGACAAGAAGATTCTGTACTTTCCCATCACCTGGATCCCTCTTACCCCTCCCTTTGAAAAATGTATTATAAATAAGCACTTTGTGCCCAAATATATGACTCTTGACAAGCATTTGCTTCCTTGAGTCCATTCTCTCTCTCGCCCGTTCTTCCAGGTTGTAATCCTCCTCGTCCCTCACGAATAACCTAGGACCTGCAGGTCGGGTCATGTGCATGCATGTTTGTGTGAGTGTGGGTCTGTGCCAGTGTATATGGAGATCCGGGAACAACTGTAGGTGTTGGTCCTCACCTTCCATCTTTGTTTGAGAAAGGATCTCCTATGGGAGGCCAAATGTTTGGCTACCTTGTCTGTGAACTTGGAGGGAGTCCCCTCTCTCCACCTCCAATCCTACTGCTGCGATTATGACAGGCTGTGTTCAGGCTGTCACAGGGCTCTGGGGATTAAGGCTCATGCTTGAGCAGCAAATGCTTTACCAACTGAGCTACCTCCCTGTCCCTCCATTACTTTGAGGTATAGATTAAAATCAAGAAGTATGATGTCTTTGGCTTTGCTCTTTATCCTTAGGTTGCCATGGCTACCCAGGGCTTTGAATTTTAAGATTTGTTTCTTTTTATTTCTATGAGAAAACACATTGGAATTCTAATAGTGAATAGAAATCTATAGATTCTTTGGTAGTACAGACATTTTTTACCTATTTTAAGACTTCTTGAATTTGATTTGTGAATTTTTTCAGGGTGTGTGTGTGTGCGTGCGTGCGTGTGTGTGTGTGTGTGTGTGTGTGTGTGTGTGTGTACAGGTGCATACTCAGGTGAACATGTGTGCAGGTGCTTATGTGCACATACCCAGAGGACAACCTTGGGTGCATTCTTCAGATGCCTATGGTGCATGCTTGTCCACGCAGATCTGAGTGTGTGTGCAGCTACATGTTCACATGTGTGGAGGTCAGAGGTCAACCTCAGCTGGTTTTGAAACAGCCTCCTTATTGGCTTTGAGCTTGCCAAGTATGGTAAACGGCTTGGCCAGTGAGGCCCAGTGATCAGCCTGTCTCTACCATCTTGTTGCTGGTGTTTGAAGCAGTTATCACCACATCCATTTTTGGTTTTATTCAATTTTTGTTGATGTTGTTTAAATGTAGGTTCTGGGACTTGAACTCATGTCCTCCTTATATTTACAAGGCAAATTCACTGACTGAGCTATCTCCCATGCTCAGCTTGCTAGTATTTTGAGAATTTTATATCTATGTCTATCAAAGACACTGACCTGTACTTTCTTTCCTTGTAGTTCCACCAACCCATGAACACAGGCTCTCCACAATGAACTTCTTCAAGCTTTCATTTAGTCTGTAGTTTCAGTCTGCAGATCTCTTAATGCCATGATTAAACTAATAGATAAGTAATTTATTTTAAGCTATGCTAATGAGGTTGCTTGTTAATTTACTGTATAGCTAGTTCCTTGTCAGCTTACAGAAATGCCACTGGCTCCTTTTGTTGGTTTTGCAATCTGATTTTGCTACACTTATTAGGTCTAACCACGTTTTGCCTTCAGGGTTTTATTTAAATCTACCCCCTCAGCAACTATAATTCCACTACATCTTTTCCTAAGGAATGCCTTCTGTTCCTTTTGCTTAATTGTTCTGGCAAGGGTTGTCAGCACTGGGCACAGGTCATAGGTCACAGAGTGGCTTCTGGCTGATCATCACTGAGTACAATACTAACCATGGCCTTGTCACATCTGGCCTTTCCTGTGATGAGATATATTTTTACAGCTAATTTCTTAATTAAAGATGGTGAATGCTCCAAATACGTCTGCACTCGATGAGATGATGATATGAGTTTTGTTCACCGTTCTACTGTGACAGACTTATTGATTACGTATGTGATGCTGCTCTGGCATCCCAGACATAAGTCTCACTTGGTCATGGTACCCGATCCTTCTTAAATCCTTAGAGTCCTGCTGCATTTGCTCTGCGAGGACTCTGCAGAGGACTTTATACCAGGACTCAGCAGAACACTAATCTGTCATTTTTTTCTTCTTGTCCTGTCCTCATCTGCTTTGGAATAAAGGTAATGCTACCTTTATAAAAAGAGGAAGTATCCTTTCTTTCTTAGTCTGCTTTTTTACAGTTTGAGAAGAAGTCACACAGTTCCTTTTTAAGTGGTTACGCTTCATGCATGGAGCCAATAGTTCCTGCACATTTCCTTGATGGAAATGTGATTCAATCTTGTCATTCCTTCTGTTCTGCTCAGATTTCCTATTTGTTCTTGAGTCTGTGTCAGTGGGTTACATGTGTCTAGGAACCCACATTCAGTTCCACAATACATGCAATCACCCGAATTCCTACAGCAGTGCACATGGGCTCCTTTCCATGCCTTCACCAGCTCCTATCTCTGGACTGGCTTTATTTGTTTTGCTGTTCATGTTACCATACAGTGACTGAATTTGGGACCTGGTGGACACTGAGCAAATGCTTTAGCACTAACTACCCCCAAGCACTTTTCCAGTTCCTGCCTTTTATTAGAGACAGATCTTACTAAATTGCCAAGGCTGGCCTTGAGCTTGCTCTGTAACCTAGGCCAGCCTTAAGAGTTGCCATCTTCCTGCCATTTATTTGTGGATATTCTATGAATTCTCCTATTAAATTTTTATACTACCATGGTCAGAAGAGATATATGGTCAGGCAATGGTGGCAAAAACCTTTAATCCCAGCACTCAGAAGACAAAGGCAGGTGGATCACTTGGAAGCCAGGACAGGTTTACAGAGCAAGTTCTAGCATAGCCAGGGCTATATAGAGAAACCCTGTCTCAAAACAACAACCACAACAACAAACAACAATAACAACAACAACAAAGAGATATATGATACTGTTAGTTTTGTTGTTTTTCCTCCTAAGCTTGTTTAGGTTATTTTTATGGTCTAAATGGAACTCTCCACGAAAAATATCTCTATGAATGTGCATTTTATAGATGTCTGTTGGGACCATTTGTTTTAAAGTATAGCCCAAATTTCTGTATGTATGATCTGTCTGTCATTGAAGGGGTTATTATTCTGTTACAATCAAATTCTTTAAATATATGTTTATATTTAGGTGTTCTGATATCAGATGCATATTTATTTTAAATATCCAGTTAAAGGGGTGGCCCCTTTATCACTTTATAATCATCTTCTTGGTTGTATTTTACAAGTTCTGACTTAAAACCTATTTTTATTAACTGTACCTGTTCACATTTGGTTTCCATCGCACGGAATATCATTTCTGTCCCTTTATCAGGTTATGTATGTTCCTAAAGTTGAGATGAGTTTCCTGTGAAGGCCAACCCCACTTGGCCTCTCGGACTTTTTTACACTTTATCCAAAGCATCACAAAATCTTTCTATTACTCTGGAGGAAGACTGATTCCAATTCATAACAGTTGGAAAATTACAGTTATGAAGTAGCAAGAAAAATAATTTTATGGTTGTGGGTCACCACAACATGAGGAACTGTATTAAACAGTCCCAGCATTAGAAAAGTTGAGAGCGACCACCTAAGGAAAGGCAGTGCTTATGAATATGGTGACATGAAGGTGTGTCACATGATGTGATCTGTTCAGATGCAATGATTTCATTGAGCTATAGAAAACAGCATATTGGAACAAGTTCCAGAAGCATGTGCTAATGTAACTGAAATGATACTTCAAATGAAATTTAAGATACATGTTATGAAATCTCCTTGTGGATTGTAAGTCTGATTTAAATGTACTAAAATCCAATCATTCTTAGCTATTAAAGATCAATTCCCCCAGTTACTCTGAAGCCTTGAATAGTGTGTTCTGAACAGGTAGTATAGGTAATCCAGAGTCCTCATAACAATAGTGCTATGCAGAAGCTGAAGGTGACGCTAAAGTTAAGCATCCACAAAACTGAGAATTGCTGGATGTGCATTTTCACGATACCAGATCTGTATGCACTGGCTTCCCTTAGAGTGGTGGTTCTCAAATTTCCTAATGCTGGGACCCTTTAGTACAGTTCCTCACACTGTGGTGACTCCCCAACATTTTTCTTGCTACTTCATAACTGTAACTTGGCTACTGTTATGAATTATAGTGTAAATATCTGTGTTTTCTGATGGTCAGGTGATCCGTGAAAGAGTTCCCAGAGGGGTAGAAACCCACAGGGTGAGAATGGTGCCACAGAGGGACTCAGCCCCTCATGCAGAGATCTGGGGCTCTTTTCTCATTGACTCCTTCCCTACCCAAACTTTCATTAGACAGGACTCTCCTTAAACATGATGAAAAACTCTGAGGAAGGACACGTCTTACAAGACTAAGAGAGAGCTTGCTCTCAAAACCAGGCAGGAAGTCAGATGAGTTCTCAAGAGGAATGTCATGCCTGAGTCAGGGGATCACACGGGTGAAGAAGAGGCCATCTGTGAGAAAGAAGAAAACCAGGAAGAAGAAGACGGCACAAACCACCCAATCCTGAAGCACAGAGCTGAGTCTACAACCTGCTCCATCTCACTAAGCAGAGAGAGATGATGGGAACCAGAACAAAGATAATGTGGTAATAACACTCACAATGGAAGAGGATGAGGCGAGGCGCCAGTGCCATCACAAGAATAAAGCCTGGCTGGAAAGGAGCTTGGAGAGTAGGAGGGGTAAGGAATGGAAATCAAGGCAGTGAAGACTAGTAACAGTTCTGAGGAAATGCTTTACCCAGAAAAATCTTCCTGATGCATGGTGATGATTATGGCCTCGATCGCATCTGCCACTGACGTCAGCAAGGGCTGTATGGCATTTCCCATAAGATCGTGAATTGTCTAACAAAGAGAAAATGGGAAAGAAAAGCAAAATTAGAGAAACTGACACAAAAAAATCTGAGGAAATGAAGTGAGAAACATTTTGACTAACAGTTTTCATATTCTATCAGAGTCAGACTACACATAGTTTAACTAAAAGAAGTGTGTTTCTCACCCTAATCACTGGCAGCAGTGACTTAGAAAGCTTAAAATCCTAGGAATACAGCACTGAAAACTCCCAGCTCCTCCAATCATCTCACTCTGTCAAAAGGTTTGATGGTTAAATGAGCCCATGAGAAGGTAAGCCATGCCAGGGAGCAAACAGAGTCCATTCACAAGGCGAAGAGCAAACCAGCACACTTTTTGTTGTTGTTTCTCAAAAAAGTGAAACAAGTAATTCCTTAAAAACTGAAACCTTATGTGATGGTTTGTATATGCTTGGCCCAGGAGCAGCACTACTAGGAGGTGTGGCCTTGTTGGAGTAGGTGTGTCACTGTGGGCGTGGGTCTTAATCCCCTTGTCCTAGCTGTCCTAGTCTTCTGCTAGCTGCACTAGAACAAGAGGTTGAATTCTCAGCTCCTCCAGCAATGCTCCCACCTTGATGATAATGGACTGAACCTCTGAACCTGTACGCTAGCCCCAAATGTCATCCTTCTAAGAATTGCCTTGATCGTGGTTTCTGTTTACAGCAGTAAAACCCTAACTAAGACACCTTCCCATATTTTTTTTTTTTTCACCAGTGAATTGAGCAAAACCACAGGTGATTGGATTCCTACAGGGTGGAAGAGTAGGCAATTCACAAGGTAGGTTTCTGTGGAGAATCCCATAGCAGTGATTCTCAACAGAAGGTAGCTGTGTTCCTAGGGAGTCGTTGGCAGGGTTTAGAGACCAAGAAGAGAGGAGTAATGGTTCACCAGCATCTAGAAACAGATAACAACAATTCTTGGAAATACCCTACTGGTTAGAACACACACCATAAATCTACCAGTCAGAGCAGCCATGCAGCTCAGGTGGAAAAATGTTCTGTAACCACTGGTTAGTCTGTGGAAGAGGTTAGAGCTTAGTAAAGGGTTTTGGTTTTGATGTGCAAATACTGACGAGAATCCTATAAACACCTCAAATCAAAACCTGGAGGCATAGTACACATGCTTCACTGGTGACTAAGATCACATGGCAGATAGTCATGGCTCAAAATAGGTAAACCCGATAAGAAAAGATTAAGGGGGGTAGTTAGTCATTAAGTCTCTACATACATCTTTAGGCCTTCATCTGTCAAGATAATAAGCATATACACAAGTATATATATATACACAAGTATGTGTGAACTGGTCTGCAGTCTAGTGATACAGATGAAACATGGTAGTAAATTAAAATATTCAACAGAGTATGGTGGGATCACACAGAGACTCCATCGCATGCTGAAAGGATATGAACAGTAAAAGGGAAAGGTGTCTAAACTGAACCTCTGACAGATAGGAAAGAAACCGAGAGAAAAATGAGACTGGGAACATGTGTCAAAGCTACAACAGCCCGAGAATGCTGGTCTACCTGGAGAACCACAGGGCACAGAAGAGAGACTGTAAGTGCCTGACTCTAAGAGAGAAACAGCTGGAGTGTGCTCACGGAGGGTTGCTACAAGCAAGGAATTTATCAGGAAGGGATGTAGAGACTGGTGATAAAGATTTCAATTTAGCACACAATCATATTGGATAGTAGCCTAAGGGATTACACTGGAGGCAGGAAAACAAGTATAAGACTGCAGATACTGATGCCAAATGAACCAATTAGACACAGGGAGGATGGAGGTGAAGAGTCAGTAGGGCTTTGTGGTTAGATTTGCAAAGTTGAAGAGATTTAAGAGTACATGGGTTTGTTTGTTGTTTTAATATTTAATAACACTAATGACTAAGCATTACATATCAAAGCAGCACAAGTTGATTTGTGGCTATAAAGAAAAAAAACAAGTTCAGTTAGGCACAAGAATTAGAAATGCCTATGTGAAAATGTACTGGGCTATTATGTAGATACCCACTTCCTGAGATGTTCTGATTAGATTTGTTAGTCACCAGCTTTTGAGACACAAGAGAAACCAACAGAGTCAGTGAGCCTAGCTAGAGATTACTGCACAGATTAATGCCAAATGCCACTTAAAGGACACAAATAATAGGTGCCCTTGGAAGATTAGAAGGAGAGACATTAACTTAGTATACTTTATATGGTAGGTAATTTTACTTAAAAATAAGTTATTTCTCTAAAGAACTTTTACTCTCTCTAATTTATATCATTCATGAAATAATTTACACATAGAGAACCTCAGCCAAGTTCAAAAGCCTGTCCACAGCTATAGGTGAGCAAGTCCAACAGCTGAGACCCTTCATATGTCTGCCCTATACACTGGGAAGAGAAACTGAAGGGACCTTAAAGTATGGGTGGAAAACGAAAAGACTATCTTTAAAAGGCTGAGTTTTTTACTTATGACATGAAGAAGCATCTAACCAAACCCAAGAACACCCACTCGAGAGCTTAGGAGACCCAACTCAGGCAGTTTCCGAGCACTGTAGAACCCCAGGGTAAACAGGCAGAAACAGGAGCCTCCAAGGTTTCATGCCTGGCTCTCGGGACGACAGTAAGGAAGAGCAAGGATAAGTGATACCCAGAAGAAAATAAAAACCATGTGATGTTCTTTTTAAACATTTTCTGACCCTCTACTTCTCTTACTCCTCGTTCACACTGTCCCAGACGTTCCTAATCCCAAATGGTCCTCTGTGGCAAAGCAAATATTCTGAAAATCTCTTTTACATCCAGGAGACTGAAATTGTTGGACCGCACACCCAGAGTTGAAGTCCTTGAATACATCTTGAAGTCACTTCAGACTTAAGGCTGCTAGCCTGCTGGGTACTCAGACTGGCTGTAGGAACACGATGTGACTGCCAATCTTACTTGCCTGGGACTTCCCATGTAATCAACTTGTAGAGCCTCAGCTAATGCACAGTTACAACCTGCTCTTCCTCACACTCTGACCCAGAAAATGCATGTGAACCATCTGCTGAGACCAGCAAACACACAAGTTGAACACAACTTCCTAAATCTATCATAAAAGTCAAAAGCAATCATTTATGATTACTGACTGATAAGCAGTGACTTGACTCCTATCAACTACTCCCTACTCCTTCCCCATGTGGTTCTGCCTATGCTCTTCAGTAACTAGCGATACAGACACCACTAACAAACATAGAAAAGACAAACAGACAAAAACGGACAAGCACATGTAGGGTCAGACACATATACAGACATAGAGACGCCATTCACACACAACAACAGACATACACAGTGGCAGACACAGACACAGGGACAGACAGATTCACAAGACAGCCTTCAGGCAGGCATACATGCAGACTTATGTAAAAGACAGACAGGATAAAAGACACAGGGAGTATGAAGTAGAAAATTCAAATATGATCTTCCTGTTGGTTAAATGACTCCAAGGAGAAGTGACCTGATTGCATTCCTTACTGTAAGAAATCACTACTATGTAGAATCTGCACACGCCTCAGATGTATTTGTTTATATTTATATATTTATATATTATATATAATTTAAACTTAGATTCTGCATAAGAAAATGCTGAATACTGTCTCTTACTCTTCCATTATCTTCTCTTGCCCATCCCCCTCACCCCTATAGACCCCTCACTTCACATGACCAATTCTACTTTCATATAATATATGTATGCATAGTTGCTTCTAATTCTAAATATGAGAGAAAACATGAACTATTTGCTCAATTCTGGCTTACTTAGCTTGGCCCAATGATCTCTATTTCCACCCATTTTCCTGAAAATGACAGACCGTTCTTCTTATGGCTAAATAAGGCAGTGTTTTCCTTCTCTTCTCATCCATGGATGGGCATCAAGGCTGGCTCCACATCTGGTGACAGTGAACAGTGCAGATATGAATAACTACTTCGCACTCTTGAGTGTAAGCAGCAGCGCTATGGCTGAGTTGTACAGCATTCCAGTTTCCATTCCTTAGGAACCTGCAGAGCGATGTCCATAGTGGCTCTAATGGTCTGCGTCTATGCCTGTAAGTGTATGAGGCTTCTTCTTTCCCAGAATCTTCATCAGCACTGGCTGTCATTTCCCTCCCTGATGACCATTTTGATAGGATAGGATAGCATTTAATGTAGGTTTAGTTTGCACTTTCCTGATGGCTAAGGATGTTGAATATTTTCATATATTTACCAGTTATTTTCAATCTTTTAATTCTTTGTTAATTTCATACATGTATGTATTGAATTTTAATCATTTTCACACACACCTCCTTGTCTTACTCCTTGCAGGGGTTAACATTTGACTACATTTTACTTCTTCTTTTGAGAACTGTCTATCTAATTCATTTCTTTTCAGGATGAATTTGGTAGCATCCTTCAGTTTCTACTTTATGGAGTGTCTGAGGGGCATTGATGTTAGGTCTCTACAGGCCAGCTGAAGTTAGCAGTGAGTCTGTAGGTCTCAGAGTTCCTCTGTTGGCAGACTATTACTGCTTCAATCTTGCTGACTGTTACGGACCTGTTTAAGTTGTTCATATTCATTTCACTTAATTTCAGTAAGTTGTATGTATCTGTATTTATTAATTTCTTCTATATTTTACCTTACTTTAGATTACAGAGTTCTCTAAAGGCACTTTGCATTTCAGTGATTCTCTTTACAATATCTATGTTTCATATCTCATGCTCAGTATAGCTAGGAATCTGTCAACACTGTTTATTTAAAAAAACAATTCTTCCTTCTCCTATTATTTCTATTGTTCATGTAGCCTCCGTTTTATTAACTCCTGCTCCTTTCTTTTTCATTTCTTATCATCTACTGCTTTGGGGTTTGCTTATTCTTGTTTTAGTAAGACCTTCAGGTGCATCACTAGGTTACTTATGACTTACTGAGCTGCTTTCAATCAGCACCCACAACTATAAATGCTTCTCTTAAGACCTCCTTTTCTGTATCTGAAACATTCTTATACCTGGCTTTAATTTTTTTAATTCTACGAACTTTAAATTTTCCTCATTCATTTCTTGATCATTCAAGACAGACAGTCAGCTAAGAACAGTGGTTCATGCTTGTGATCCTGGCAATTGGGAGATACATACAGGAGGCTCAGGAATTCAAAGTCACCTTATAGAGCAAGTGTGAGGCCGCCCTGATCTGTATGAACCCTATCAGAAAACAACAGAGGCAGAACACTCCCCGTTCACCTCCAGGCTCTTGCACTGTTTTTGTGGTGTCTTTTTGTACTGATCTCCAGTTTTGCTCTATTTTTATCTGATAAAATTCAAGAAACTATGTGGGTTATTTTCTATTATTTAAGACTTGCTTGTTGTATCCTAAGATAGAGGATATTTAAGAGAAGTTTCCATGGGCTGCCAAGAAGAATGTGGATTCTGTAGTTGCTGGATGAATATCCCATAGATTTCTGTTAAGTCCATTTGATCTAATGTACAATTTGGTTCTAATGTTTCTTTGTTGATTTTTTTCTTGACCTATTTACTGATGAAAGATTATTGTACCTTGACCAATTTGACCTTTTACGTCCCTAAGTATTTGTGTTATGAAGCTGAAAATCCGAACCTTTGGAGCATAAGTATCAAGGAACTGTCCTTTTATTAGTGTATTGTGACCTTTATCTTTTCCTACTAATTTTGACTTGAAGTCTGTTATATCAGATATTAGAGCCACTGTGCCCAGCTGGCTTTTGGCTTACTTGATATATGAATTGTCATGTTTTTATTTGTTTAGTTTGTCTGTGTCTTTTCCAGAGAAGATTATTTCTGGGAGATAAAACTATAGCAATGTTGTCTTGAGGTAGACTCTCATGTAGCCCAGACTGGCTTTGAATCCCCTATGTCACTGAAAATGACCTAGCCTCCTGTCTACACCTCCTGAGTGCTATGTGTTTTCTATAGTGACAGGGATTAAACCCTATTACCAAGAAAACGAGTAATAAAACTTGGATCAACCAAGACTTGTATGGTATGAGAAGGGAATTATGGGAAGGCTGGGAGGTGGGGAATATCTAATTGTACGTTTGAATTCAGCACTAATCTCCATCTGACTCATAAACCCCATTTATGCAGAATAAACTAAATATGTCTTGTGAATACTATTTAAAGACATGAATTACTAAGTATAATCTCAGAACTTGGGAGATGACAGCAAGAGGATTAGCAGCTGCAGGCTATCTTGGATACATAGAAAATTGAAAGCCGACCTGGGATGCATGAGACTGTCTTAAGAGGAAAAGAAGTGAGCTAAATCTGGAATGGTAGTGTATAATTTATAATCTCAGACTCAGGAGGATGAGGCCAAAGAACTCCCACAAATTTAGGACCTTTTGGGTTACAAAACCAGATCATATTTCAAAAATGCCAAGCCAGGGATGGAGCTCAGTGGTAAGGGGAGCATGTGATTAGCATGTATAAGTCCTATGTTCACACTCTAGTAGAGCATGTGATTAGCATGTATAAGTCCTATGTTCACACTCTAGTGGAGCATGTGATTAGCATGTGTAAGGCCCTATGTTCACACTCTAGTGGAGCATGTGATTAGCATGTGTAAGTTCTACATTCACACTCTAGTGGAACATGTGATTAGCATGTATAAGTCCTACGTTCACACTCTAGTGGAACATGTGATTAGCATGTGTTCACACTCTAGTGGAGCATGTGATTAGCATGTGTAAGGTTTTATGTTCACATTCTAGTAGAGCATGTGATTAACATGTGTAAGTTCTATGTTCATACTCTAGTGGAGCATGTGATTAGCATGTGTAAGGCCCTATGTTCACACTCTAGTGGAGCATGTGATTAGCATGTGTAAGGTCCTATGTTCACACTCTAGGAACAGAGGTAAAGGGAAGGAGGGAGGGAGGGAGGGAGGGAGGGAGGGAGGGAAGAAAGAAGAAAGGGAAAAGAAAAACAAGAACTGAGATCTGTCACATGGCCAGCTGCAGGTATGACAGTATACACTTTGAGTATGACAAAATTAATTTCCTATTAAAGCAAAATCATCAATAATCCCAGAAGAAATATGTAAAAATATATCACAAAGTTGTGGGTCAAGCCTCAAGGAGACAGGGGCCAGCCCTAAAATGACCCAGACTCCAGAATTCTGAGGGATATCCTCAGTGAGATTAAAAACAAACAAAAAAATTAAAAATAAAGTTTTCAGCAGCCAGTAAAGGTACAAAAACAAATAGAAAATTTAAATAACAACAACCAAAAGTACTATCTGAAGCTTAAAAGGAGTGAACAGCTTCAACAGAAAAACTGAATGACAGAAGAGAGAGCTGGTGAATCAGTGATGCATTCAATGGAAATCATCTAGAGAGAAAAAGGACAACTAACCAACCAGTCTTCTGAAGCAGGTCTAGAATCCTGTAAGAAAATAATGAGGCACAAAATCAATTTAGAGGAGAAGAGAACCCCACAGTCACCCAAGCCATGAAAAGCATCCATTTACAGATTTAGGGAGAGCAGCTACCTAAGTGGAATAATTCTGAAGAGACACCTGCCTAGGTATATCCAAACCAATGGTCCAGGAGAGCTTCAGAGTGGTGCTGGGAAAGAGGAAAGTCACACACTAGGAATCAAGATAAAGACTGAAGACATCTCATTAGAAAACAGGAGGACAGAAAACAATGCAACAGTGTATTTAAAGAGCTAAAAGAAAACATATCCTAATTTTAGTAAAACTATTCTTCAAGACAAACTACAATAAAAATATTTCTGAAAAAAAAAAAAAAAAACAAAAAAAAAAAACAACAAAAACCCACCAAAAACCAACCAACCAAAAAAAAAAAAAAAATAAATAAATAAATAAATAAACCTTCCCAAAAAGGAAGTTTGTTGCTCTAACATTGAATTGACTCTGCCCCAGCAGATTTCAACTGCGGACTTCTCCAAGGCTGCTTACAGCAGGCCACCCCAGGTGTTCCTTCAGAATCTGTATCCTGAAGGCCTCCAAAGATGTCAGTAGCCTGTCCTTTGACTATCATTCTTGTTTTCTTGCCCCAATTTCAGCGAGAAGCAACTATAAAAGAGATTATATGGCTCCTTAACTAGCAACAAAAAAGGCTGAAATGTTAGGTTTCAGACCCAGGACAAAAGGCCGAGAGGCCAATTAACACGTCAAAGCTGATGACATTCTCCAGGTTCTCCAAGAATCCTTCAGTTTCTACCTGTTAAATGATCCTCCTGGCTGGTGGTTTGTGTGTGTGTGTGTGTGTGTGTGTGTGTGTGTGTGTGTCTGTCTGTCTGTCTGTCTGTCTGTCTGTCTGTCTGTCTGTGTGTGGTGGTGGTGGTAGTGGTGGGAGGTGTATCATTACCTTCTCCAGTCCAGGGACTGGTCATTTCAGGGCTGGCCTCTGTCTCCTTGAGGCTTGATCCCTTCCCCCAGCTTCTTTGATCCCTATATAACCCAGCTTCAGTGAAACAACAGAACTTTAAAAACAAACAAACAGTCATCCAGAATAAGACAGAAATAAGGAAAGCTAAAAGAAAAACAAGCACTAAACAATGTACCAATTAAAGCCTAGGCAATAATTACATTGATAACTAAATACTCCACAAAGGCAGAGATTACTAACATAGACAAAAGAACAAGACTCAGCTATATACTGTTTGCAAGAGATGCACTTCAAAAGTACACAGAGGCATTCAATGCAAATGTTTATAGAAAACACACCATGCAAACATTAGCATACACAGACTAGGTTATTGTTAGCTAACAAAGAATGCAAAACAATAAGCTAAAGAGGGATATTTTGTAACAGCCAAAGTGTCAGTTCATTAAAGAATAGTGATAAATATATTCATAATAGACTTAACAACACAGCCATAAACACTTCCGAACTGGAGGACACAAGGATTGATAGAATTAAAGAAAGACTAAGAAAGGTATATCCTTGGAGGATTTGACTCTATCTCAGCAATTGATAGGACATATACAAAATGTCAGTAGACATGTTAAGAATGTCTTAACACTTGTTATTTAACTTGACTAATGATCTGATAGTACAATCAAGAGATTAGGAATTATTATCATGTACATAGTTAATTTATAAATAAACCGCATTCCAAGCTAGAAAAACCACACTGTTCCCATCTAAAATACAAATATACACAGTCATGTAAAACACAAGTCAGAAAACAAGGCTAATTAAATTTCTAAGAACATGCAGCACCACAAGCCTATTTGCTGACAACAGTTAAGTTAGAAATCAGTAAAATACATATGACAACAAAAACCTGGAGATTTAAAAAAGCTTCTAAAAAATTCACGATTGAAAGAAGAAATCACAAATGAAATTTCAAAATACTTGAGGCAGAATGAAGATGAAAGTACAAATGATCAAAACAGTGGAGCTTCAAAGGAAGCTGCATATTAGTTTAAGTGTTTATTTTGGCTGTTACAAGATAAAAACAAAACAAGTCAAAGACAGAATGTGAGGGCTGGGGAGATGGTCTGTGGTTAAAACATCTTCCACAAAGAACAAGGACTTGAGTTTGCATCTCCAGTATCTATGGAAAGCTTGCTATGTAGCCTAGGTCTGTAAATCCAGTGCTAGGTGTAGGGATGGGGCCAGAGACAGGAGGATCACTGGGCTTCACTGGCTAGCTGGCCTAGCCAATGGATGAGCTTTAGGTTCAAGGAGAGATTCTGTCTTAAAAATAAAGTAGAGAGACTGGAGCAATGGCTCAATGATTAAGAACATTAGTTGCTCGTCCAGAGAACCTGGGTTTGATTCCCAGCACCCACATGGCAGCTCACACCTTTCTCTAACTCCAGTTCTAGGGGATCTGACATGATCTTCTGGGTTCTGTGGGCAATTCATGGCTTTGTTGTTGTTGTTGTTGTTGTTATTTAAAAGACAACAAAGTTTATAGAATTCTGAACAGATAACTATAACAAAAGCCTTCTAAACTCATTTATTGAGACCAGTATTAAACTGGTAAAAGAATAAGGTATTGGTGAGGGAGATTATATACCACTGTCTCTTAACAAAATCAAATAAACCAGACACAGGAATATATGACAAGGGTAATACATCAAGACAGGGGTCTGCAGGAGATTTAGAGTAAGTTACTGTAATGTATCATAACAGAATCAATGGGAGAAAACTGCACTGACTAGAATTGTTTAAGAAAATAACAGTACCATTGCTAATTTAAAATTTTCAGAAAATTAGAAATAGACAATTTGTTTAATTTGGCAAAGGTCATCTATGATAAACTTTAAATTAGCATTATTACATTATGAACCTTATAGCTACTACTATATTTAAATAATAAGATATGAATAATTTCATTTATGTCAGGAGCCAATTAGTGGAGCTCACTAGCTCAGTTCTATTTATGACGAGTGGTCAAAGCCAGAGAAATAGAATGTGGAGAAACAGCACGATTACCAAAAAGTAAGAAATAAAACTGCAGGTTAAAATAACCAATGAAACTTTTACAGCCGGGTGAATTTTCCACTTAGGACAAGCAGAAACAGGGGAACAGAAAGCATTTTGGGAAATGCCATTATATTAAAGATAGGTATGAATAAATAATTACCAAAGGATACAGAAGGAGATCATGGTTACCCCCACATGCTCTCTACAAACCAGCAATGTCTGTAATACATTTTAAAAGAATGTTCCTAAAATAGCCATGATTATAAAAATATCAGAGCCTCAACAATCTGGAATATTCCCTGAGAGAACATCAAACCCACAGAATAAAAGAGATGTGACGCATTCCCATATATAACTCCAGCAACACTGTCACTATCTGCAAAGAGACAAACTCACCAAAAATGGACCAGAATAACTGTGCCAGCATGATTAAATGCCATGTATCACATGGTTGTTAGAATGAAATGGCTCTGTGTTTATTGAAACATGTTAGCTAGCTCTCATGAGAAGACAGGGCAATGTGGAGCACAGAGATGATGACCATCTGCTCGTTACTGCCATCCAAGAATTGCAGTGCCTTCAGGTTTGTCATACTGGTCCAATTTTATAGTATGATAACCAATAATTTTGAAAACTTTTACTAAAAACAACTATTTCACTATGGCAGCTTCCATGTTTAGTAATAAGAGGAGCACAGTGGGAGAAAAGAGGACAGATAAATATGCAAGTGTCTCCTCTCATCCTCAACACATCAGACCTCTGCACACCACACATAAACACATGTCATCAGATCTCTGCACACATAAACACATGTCATCAGATCTCTGCACACATAAACACATGTCATCAGATCTCTGTACACATAAACACAGGTTATCAGATCTCTGCACACATAAACACATGTCATCAGATCTCTGTACACATAAACACAGGTCATCAGATTCTGCACACATAAACACAGGTCATCAGACCTCTGTACACATAAATATCAGATCTCTGCACATATAAACACAGGTCATCAGATCTCTGCACATATAAAACACAGGTCATCAGATCTCTGCACACATAAACACATAACATCAGATCTCTGCACACATAAACACATAACATCAGATCTCTCTGCACACATAAACACATGTCATCAGACCTCTGCACACATGAATATATGTCATTGTCTTATTACTTGTTTGGCACCAGCCCAGAACTTACAGACAAAATTTTGTTTCCAAATCTCCACTTTGCTTTAAGATCTGTGACATACTCCCCCAATGTCTGGTCTTCCCTCAGCTCCTCTCTGGATGCATTTTTCCTAGTGTTTATTTGCAGGCCTACATCTCCCCATCATCTTTTAAACTCTGTCTTTATAATCTAAATAAAATGTAAGTTTACATTTGTTACCTCCTCCTGGGTGCACTGTAACATTTTATAAATCGGGTAATAAAGACAAGGAGCTGAGATGCGGTGCACAGGTTGTTTGGTTTAAGTGTCTCTGTTAATAGGGCATCAATCAGTAATTATGAGGTAATGAATGAGTTACAGTGGCAAGATACAGTACATACAAGTCTTCTGGCCAGTAAGATCTGTTATTTATTAGGCTTATGAGGGTCAGAGTTTTTTTTTTGTTTGTTTGTTTCTAATACAAAATGGGTATAATACACACCACATAACTTAAGGTTGTACTATTTAAGCACACGCCTGTGCATATGTCTGACAAACAGTGGTACTAAATGAAGGATATCTATTACTGTCATATGAATGTTTAATTTGGCTTAAAGAGTTATCTGCTGTAAGTACTTTAAAGCCTCTGAATCTCACACACAAAAAATCGTGTTTCTTAAACTTCTTAAAAGATAGGAATGGTGGCACACACCTTTAGTCCCTGCAAGGGAAGGCAGTTCAAAGTTGAGTGAGTTCAAAGCCAACCAGATCTACAAAATGATTTCCAGGCCAGCCAGAGCCACACCATCACAAAACAGACACAAACAAACCCCCACTTCCTGAGTATTTGAAAAGAGGTATATATGTTAAAATGAGAATATATCCTAATTTTACATTTTCCTACAGATGTATTTTTGAATTAGGATTTCTAAACCTTGGCATTTTGGACTCATCTAGGTTGTGGGGTGACTGCCCTTACATTACAAAGTGCTGAGTGAAGGCCTCCATTTACTAGATGTCTGTAGCATTCCACCTTGAGTTATGACCACCCCAAATGCCTCCAACATTGTCAATTGCTGAAAAACCACTGCTTTAGGATGTTAGTAAGATCTGCTACAAGACGCAGGAAACAGTACAAAAGCTCCTGCCTCTGCATACTACAGTTGTTTAAAGTCAAACACAATCTACAGAGAACAAATGAGCCCACTGTTAAGTTCTAAAAAATATGAACACATATGTATCTCTTCTCCAGAATATTTAATTAACAATGAACAACTTTGGGCATATATAGATTGTTCTGAATTATTCTGAAAACAATCTTCTATTTAGCCAAAAAAAAAAAAAAAAAAAAAAAAAAAAAAAAGTTCAAACCACTTTGCTATAGAAAGAGCCAAGGATTCCATGTCCGTACCTGTAGAGCTGACATTATAGTTTGCTCAGCTGCTGCTGGGAATGAGCCCTGACTGGCAACCACCTACAACAGAGTTTTGATATAGTTATAATCTTGCTTAAGTCATTTATTTTTGTAGACACTAATTTTGACTATAAAAACTTCCCAGAAGATAATTAGCTTATTATTATGGCTTTATAGTAATAATATCTCATACCTGCATTAAAACTAATTTACTGAAAACTACTTTAATATATAAAACAGGCATTTAACAGTGGAAGCATTAGGTATTCAATTTTACTGATAAGATAAAGGTCAGAAGAGGGCCATATTTACTTATTTCCTTAAAAACATTCATTTTTCTTTAGGCTGACTATTATTTTCACAAATATTTAAAATACTAAGATCAGATGTTTCCATTTCTACAAATCAATATAAGTATTAATAAAGACAGGCTAACTAGAACTATCCGAGCAGCCCCTGGTGCCTTAGAGAAATGATGGAAGGAAACGGAATGTGCAGTCTCAAAGGTTTCTTGCCATTTTAATTCTCTGAAACCTTCCTGCCAATTCTTGAGAATATCTCTTTCATTTAAAGTATGAAATATATACTTCAGAAGTCCAAGCTGATAGAAGAACTTTTAAAAATTATCCATAGTATAATGCAGCACTTGAAAATTCATGTAAAGACCACACTTTGATTTTTGGTTCTGTTGTTGAATAAATCATGCTAAGTCACGCAGGCCGGCCTCCCAATGCTTCTGGCTTAAACTCCAGAGTGCTACCATTATGTGGCTTAGAGGCTCAGTTCCCTTCAGGCCTTCTCAATACTTATTTTTGTAAAATAAAGATAAAGGTCACCTTTGTTACTGACTGGTGCAGCTTAAACAGTGAGTTCACCACACCCACATTTCTCTTCTGTCCTTCAGTGAGAGGTCCAATCACCTGGCTTGCATCTCCTTGAGTAGAGAGCTGAAAGAATTCAACATACAAAGAGATTACCAAGATGACAGCTTATATCATTTGTTTGTTTTTTGTTTGTTTGTTTAACCAGGAGATAGTGCATATCTTGCTGACAAAGAGAATGTTAAATGAGAATATTTAGGTCACATTAAATATATCTTTGAGCTTCAGGCACAAGAAATGTCTATAGAGAAAACACATCACCGTGTAACTCCAGTTGGTCTTCCTAAGACCAGCTCAATACTTCATGGCAATGGGCTGTTGAGTCACGTGTGCCCCAATTCCCCTTGTGCCCTGTCATCTGATACATCATCATAGTGACCTAAATAACACTGCAACTGGCAATATGCTTTGTTGAATGCAAACACTAAAATAAGTAATAACTTTAAAAGCAAAGAAAGGAAAAACCCTTTGTGTATACTCCAAAGCTATCTTAGTATTCTAAGAAAGTGAATAGAGGAAAGACTATTGTATTCATCATCCTATTTTCAATAGTCTTTTTAAAAGAAATTGTCCATGACTGAATTATGTGTGCATGAGCAATAAGAAGTAAAATTAAGAACTTCCATTTCTTCATCTTTACTTCTTTTTTTTCTTATAAAAACATTTAATTGGGGCTGGCTTACAGGTTCAGAGATTCAGTACATTATCATAAAGGTGGGAGCATGGCAGCATCCAGGTAGGCATGAAAATATGGAACACTTCATGAATTCGCATGTCATCTTTGCACAGGGGCCATGCTAATCTTCTCTGTATCATTCCAATTTTAGTACATGTGGTGCAGAAGTGAGCACTCATCTTCACTTCCTAAGTATATGGTTTTAGGAAAAAGAACATGGACTTCCTTATTACATTAATCTGTATCAGTTACAGTTTAGATTTAAGAAAAAGACCCACATATCAGCTATTTTCATGATGATGCTATTACAGCCTAATTCTCTGTAACATTATTACCCAAAGGCAAACCTGAGCAGGACATTACATAGCTCACTTCATAGCTTGAGATCAATTCTCAAGCACATGGAACACTGGCTTGTGACAACATGTCCTGCTGCTCTATAGCCCAAGTGAACCATGGGAAAAAGAACTACTACTTTATCTTTCTCCTTTCTTTTGATAAGTATTCATAAATGTATATTCTCAAAATTAAATTCAACCTCTACTTTTTCAATAAAAATTTATAATAAAATAGAGCATTAATTTTTATAAAAGAGATTACTAGTTTGTTAAAGCTGTAACCTATCACACTGGTTATGAAGTCAGCCTAAGAACTCTTGACACCAAGTTAAGGAATTCAATTTCTTTTGTTCAATTACAGGAAGAACAGATTCCTAATCTGAAATCAAGTTATGTTTCCAAAGTTGTCAAATGTGTTTAAGTACGTTGAATGAGAAAGAAATCCCTTTTCCCTCTACAGTAACCATGTCAAAATCATCATCACTCAGAAGAGCTGACAAACGCAACGTAACCGACAATGTGGAGAACTGACTCAAGCTGACGTCTTGCGGGAGAGGACTCTGAGGTGCCCATGGGGATTTGGTACTAGGAAGGTAATCCTCGAGCAGAAGGGCAACAGCAAACACGGGGGCAAGAGCCCATGCTTCATGTTATTCTCACTCTACTGGACATTTACGCCACAAGCTTCAGGGCACAATGACACATGCTTGTAGTTGCAGTTACCAAGGATGCTGAGGAAGGCTTCAGTCTAGGCGTCCAAGGTCCCCAGAACTTGGTTAAAAATGGAAAAGTTTTTTTTGTTTTTTTTTTTTTTTTTAAATCTCATCTCTCTTTGTAATCTCAAAATATTTTTGAAGAATAAAGGAATGGAAAAGATAGGAAATTTTATTTCAATGTAGTTGTTTGATACTTAACTAGGAGAAAAATTTACTGCTAGAAAGCTGTGGAACTCGTTTTATTATTGTGGGTTGATCCTGTTGTAAAGTTTTGTAACTACAGAAGCCCACGTCACATCCACTAAGAAGCTATACATAATCACAAATATTGGTCTGAAGAAAATGAATGCTCAAAACTGCTCTTGGGAGTATAAGATATTATAGCCAACCTTGAAAATATTCCAGGAGTTTGTCAAAAGCAAATATGAATTTAACTTAGTAACCTGGTAATTAAAGCCCCATTTTATACAAAAGAAATTATAATACATATTCACTTAGATGTAATGTACACAAAATCAAATGTTCATAGCAATGTCATTCATGATAGCCTAAAAATAAAACAATCAAATGTCATCCAACTTATAAAGTGAATATGAACACAGTCAACATTACTTGACAATTAACATGGAACCAAGTTCTAATACATGGTATATCATGAAAGAATCTCTAAAACATTGTAAGTGCAGGAAGCCAGTCACGAGAGGTCATACAATAAATTATTATATTTATATGCACTATCTAGAGTAGGGAACTCCACAGAAGTGAAAGATTAGTAGTTGCAGTGACCTGGGGTAAAAACATGACATTTACTATGAGGTGAGGCTGGCTGTGGATTACCTGAAACCTACCAAGCTGGGTACTGGGCTTGCTGAGTCAGACGCCCTAAAGCGCTTCTGGTTTTTGGTTTTGTTTTGTTTCTTTTATAAAGGACAGAATTCCAGATTTTCTGTCTAGGTTATCTGACTGATGCTCTGACACTCTGGTTGAGCCTCAGTTAAGGAAATTGCCAAGTTCAACACAGTTACAAAGGAAAAGGAAAGTATAGTCATGGGAGCAAAATAAAGATAGATTATCTGTATGAAAAACAAGGAATAAAAATAAAAAGCACTAACGCGGAACTAGTTTTGAGGAAGGGGAAACTGGATATGCTTGTCCTGACCTCTCTGTGATAGGCAGCCCTGGTCATATCAGCTAGTGGTCCCTGCATCTCACCAACACTGCCTCTGTCACTCAGTTTGAGAAACAATACAAAAAAATACAATACAAAAAAAAAAACAAAAAAAAAAAACAATACAAAAAAAAACAGTACAAGGAACACCATGTGGCCTGTCCCTACACTTACGTAGTTTGTTAAACATGGCTCCATTTGTGCCTTCTCTCCTTTTTGTTCCCTCACACACATACATAGATAACTGTTTTCTTAATCACACATAGATTATTAACAGGTTGATAATCTGTTTTCTGAATCACACATACATTATGGTTCTTTACCCCAAAATCTATTAGGATGTATCTTTCTTAAAATGGGACATTCTCTTACAAAACTATAACTCTGTGATCAACTTTGAACATTTACATTGATAATATGCTTTTATTTGGGATCCATCGAATCTCAAGGGGTTCTGGTTCCTTTTAATGGGAAGCGGGATTAGAGGCCAAGACTAAGCATTCTCACTGCTGCTGACTGACCCCTGTAATCACTTAGTTACTGAAACAGACAAGTCTTTGATTCCCTGGACCTCCACTCCCCTCAGACCTCATCTTCCAGTGTAACTTGTCTACAGTTTTTGTGGTTACATGGTTTATCTTGCTGTTACAACTGAGTACCTTATTCTAGAAGATGGTCTTAGGCACCCTACTCTCACTTTCTAGCTTTCCTGTTGCTCTGACAGCAATTTTAGGATTTTTAAGGACTGCCCAATTCTACTACATTTCATTCAATCTTACAGGTGTCACTGACCCTCATATTTTTTTATTTCCACACTTTCTGTCTTAGATTCCATAAAGTTATGACATCCATGTACCTGACTTCAAATTGGGCCTGGGTTGTCTATCAATTTTATACACAAGGGGGAAGAAAGTCTAGGATGAAAAGATTCATGCAGAGGGAGATGGCATTCTTGGTTAACACCCTGATGTCAGAAGGTAAACCAACTCCATGGACCACACTCTAAATCTAAGACTCAAACTACAGTGCAGACAGCTTAGTTACATATTCTACACCTTCTCAGAGCCAGGTAGGACTGTTCAAACCCCAGCCCTCTGTCCTTAATCTCCAAAACTTCAGTTCTCCTTACTCCTGCTCAGCTGCATCCAGGAGCAATCAGAGACATTGTATCCCACAATGCTGCCCATTCCCCTAGATAATATCTTATTAAAAATTGTTCAATATCTGTCATCATCCCAGTCATTTCATGAGTGCACAGAAACCATCCTTTATCTTAATTACAAAGGGCCCAAGTTGTGCCCTGTTTCTGCTGTATTTCTATTGCATCCCTTTCCAATGGGTAACTCTCTCAAGCATTGTAGCAGCTTTCCTTTCTAGAAAATCTCAAAAGTTGTTCACACTCTTACCATTCACTTTCTGACCCTCCTCCTTTAACCTCCCCATCTACCAAGACAAGCCCTATCAAAATCACAACAGACCTGCACATCAACCAAGCCAGCCGTGGTTCTTACCTGACTCTAACCAGCAGCCTGACACAGCTGACCAGACTCCTCTTCCAACACTTCCCTAGCTGCCTTATGAACACCACTACGTCCATCATCCCTGTGAACGTCTCTTGTCCTCTCTGGGCTAGGCATTCATAGGTCACTTCTCTTTACTGGTTTATCGTCCTTATTGCCCAATTTCTAATCCCTTCTTCTCCTGAGCTGACGGCTCTAAATGCACCAAATCCAACAGCACTGACATGTAAGTTAGGTTATTCTTTCTTGTGAGGAGCTGTCTTATGCGTTGTAGGATGGCTTGGCAGAACCCTTAACTTCCAATAACTAGACACTAGCTCCCCCAACTGAAAAATAACAATTTAAGACATCTACAGATATTGGAAAATGTCCTGGGAGAAGGGAAAAGAAAACAGAAAATCCTCTTTGGCTGAGGACCAAGGAAGTGTACTGAAGATCCTGTCTTGCCTTCTCATGAGTTCTCCAGATGTACTTATTCAACTCAATAATTTCTCAACCTATTTGCTACTTCAAATTTAATATGCCCAAAGCAAAACTATTGATTCTCATCTTCTTGAATCTTCTATTCTTCCTTTAAAAAAGAAAAAAAGACCTTAGCAAATGGCATGCCTCACTGTGAGCACCCTGGGCTAGTAACCCTGGGATTGTTTTTTACTCTATCATTTTTCATGTTTAATTTCTTGTTAACTACCTCATACCAGTTCCATGCTTTTACCACTGAGGATTAAGGGTGCCTTAGCATTTACAATGGTTTATTTTATATGTGTGCCTGTGTGCTCGTAAGTGTGTATGTGAACCATGTGCATGCATGAGCCTGTGACATGAGAGGAGTTGTCACATCTCTGGAACTTGAGTTTCATATGGCTGTGAGCCACCACTGGGGTAAACAGGAACCGAGCCCAGGTCCTCTGCAAGGGCAGTAAGTGCTCCTAACTAAGACAATTCCCTCTTAGTGCTGGTACCTAAGTGTCCTATCCTCTCCCCTTCTGTCTTCATTTTATTCCTTCCCTCCTGATCCTTTCTTTTCCCCCTTCTTTTCGTTCTTTTCCCTACCTGCTCTCGTTTGACACTAGCCCTCATTCTTTAGCCCTGGCTGGCCTAGAACTCACTATTTACCACAGACTGGCTTTCAAACTTAATGCAATACTCTTCTTGCCTCTTGAATGTTAAGATTACAGGCATAAGCCACCACATTTAACAACAGTAGTATTTCAAGGTAGATTCAGAGTTAACAAAAATACAATACAAACTTAAAATTAATAGTAATATTTGTGTACTATGTAAATGTACTTAGTTTGTCTGATACTCAACATAAACATTTATAGTTTTCCCCATGGGCTAGCTCTTATTTTGATTTAATTTAATCAATAATTTCTTTCAATGCTTTTATCTGGAATCATTAGTTATATTCTATATTCATGAAGATTTATATCATCTGTATAGTTTTAACATAGCATTTTAGCTTTCTGATAAAAATGCTGCATAAGAAAAAGTGAGGACATATTTTCTCCATGACAAACTGATTAATAAGTAAATGACTTGGCAAACCCAGTCCAGCACTGGCCAGTTTGCATATTTACATCATGCCCACAGAGCAATACAAATACGTTCAATGATCTGAAATCTATGAATAGGAGCTGCACAGCATATCCTTGACATGTAAGTCCAGGAGCCCTCTCATAAAGAAGAGCCAGCATAAGGACTTATGTTTCAATGCAGCATAAGGACATCCCCTCCCAGTGCTTTGTAATCATGCAAATTAAAGAGGCATTGGGAACCCACAGGGATGTAAAGGGTTTTCAGATATGAACATACTTTGGCTCTAAGTTAGGCTCTGTTTAGAGACACCATAGAAAAAAATTCCTTAGAGCATTCCAGAGGGAATGTGTCACAGAGAGCCTTTACTGCCATTATTTGATGTTCCTGAAAAGCTAAAACCTATGTTCTTTTTTCTAAGATTTTTTTTTTGTGATCACAAGCAAATATTTAAAGATGTTTAAGGAAATGCACAATGAATTCCATACATTGCTAGCCTTGATTCCACAGTTAATATTCACAATACTCATTGTATGTTCTATATCACTCTATTCCTTAATCCATTTTATCTTTTCTTTGGAGGAGAGCTTCAAGGCAGGGTTTCTCTGTATAATAGCTCTGGCTATTCTGGAACTCTCCTTGTAGACGAGGCTGGCCCTAAACTCACAGAGATCCACCTGCCTCCCGCTCCTGAGTGTTGGGATTAAAGGCTGGGTCACCATCTTCAATCTATTTCATGATCTTATTTTATTTTTAAATTATTTAAACATTTTTCACTGCAGTTATTCATGTACATGTTACATAAGAACATTTTAATATATTTTTATTAATTATTTAAGAATTTCAAATATATTTGTTTTGATCCTATTCACTACCTGACTCATCCCCAATCTTTTCCAACTCCAAGCCTTTTTTAGGGCTGCTTATATGTTTGTAGGTGTGCAGCCCTTCACTGGAGTGTGAGCATCTGCCCAGAGGTCATGTCACATAGGTCTTTTCATACAGTACATCCTGCACCCTGAGTACTCACCATGTCCCTCTGCCCTCTGAGTGCTATAGCCTGCATCATCTCAAAATCAACTGAGGTATCAGAACTCTTGTTTCCTTGAACTTCGCCTCAGCTTACTTGGCTAACTTCATATCTGTATATAGTTTTTATTATTATTAGTTTGTTCATTTGTTTCTTGAGACAGGGTCTCTTTATATAGTCCTGCCTTTATATAGTCCTTACATATTAAAACTCAATATGTAAGCCAAACTGGCCTTGAACTCAGAGCCCTGTCTGCCTCTGCCTCCTGAGTGCTGGCATTAAAAGTGTGGGCCACCATCCTTTCACCTTTAATATGTATAAAAACAAGGTTTCTCTCATTCTACAAAATGTCCTTGGTATTTACACATGGTATTTTTTTCATTGCCTTTGCTACCCATTGTATGAATTTTTCAATTTGTTTTATCCATTCTATTGTTCTTAGTTGTCTGCAATATACTTAGGAGTGAAAAGAACTGTCTATGATACTTGCTAGTTGAATGACTTGTAATTTGAACTTCTTTAGCTGTAACATAAGAACTAATAAAAAAGATTAAAGCAAAGCACACTGTATAAACTGAAAACACCTCTGAGATAAGTATTAGTATTTTTAAACTCTAGTTATTCTTTTGTCTTTTACTTGATTCTTTTCTTCTGTGAAGGTGATTATGTTCAGAAGTTTAAAAATGACTATGCTTATCACATAAATGCCTCTAACCTGTAGGCCTCCCCTGACCAAGAAAAAATAACTTCCAAGAATGTTGGGATCTGGTCTTATACAAACCATGTGCTTTCACTTGCTCTTACAAAGCAGCTTGCTTGCCCTTGACTGCCTGTGGGTAGATGTGTGCTTGACTGTATGCAGGTGGGATGTGTGCCCAAATGCATGAAGGCAGGAAGTACACAGCTTTGTGGGTTTGCCCTTATTTTTTTTTTATTGGATATTTTATTTACATTTCATATGCTATCCCCTTTCCCCACCCCCCCCCACCAAAACCCCTATCCCATGCCCCCTTTTTCTTTTTGCTTTTCTACACTTTTTAAAAATGTTAGTCAAAGGCTTTATAAGTTTGGTAATGCTCAATCAGAAGTGTAACCTAATACCCAGTCTAGATATATCAACTATCTTTGACTGGTGAAGACACATGAGCAACTGCCTCCATATGCCCCCTCTCTTTCTCTCTTTTTCTCTCTCTCATCACCTAGCTTCTCCTCTCCTTCTTCTCCTCCTCTTCTTACTCCTTCTCTTCCTCTCGGTACCCCTCTCACTTTAGCTCCTCCTACATATCACCCTTCCTGTTAAAATAAAACTTTTCTCTCAAAATATAATTAGAGCATAATTATGCCAATTTGTACCAGTGAGGTACAAGATAATAATACCCAGCCCATCATTTTGTTGACTAACCAGAACCTCTGTCATCTCTCCTAACTAAAACACTTAGTTCTGTTTTTTTCTTGGCTTTAGAATGAATGTCAGCTGAAAACCATCCACTCAAATCTTTTCTCTCAAAGTAAGTAGCCAGGATTGGCTATGAGACTATAAGTTTTCAACCCCGTCAGAAATCCAGAATGACTGAGTTAACTGAAATTATGGGAAGCACAAAGCATAGCTTCTAAAACTTAGCCAATTTATAGATACCGCTGAACATCTGGACACTCCCTCTACTACAAAATGTTGGAGCATCTGATCTTCAGCCTTCTGGCCCAGGATCATCTGACAGACCTAGTGATACAGAATTATTAAGGGTTGATTACTCTGTCTAGGCAGATATAATCAGTCAACTATTCTTCAAGAGTGTCCTTTTCTGGACAGTAATTTGTCTGTAGATGAAAAGAGGCAATTCTTGCCTAGTGGCTATCACACCACAACTGGAGTAACTCCAAAGATGCTCAATTTCTTCTTAGAATCCAATACAGGAAGCTGTCATGAGCAGACAGGTCTCTAATCAAAATGAACATTAATACATAAATGTTTGTAACGTCAAGCACCTTAAGAAATGCTCAACATCCTTAGTCATCAGGGAAATGCAAATCAAAACAACCCTGAGATACCACCTCACACCAGTCAGAATGGCTAAGATCAAAAATTCAGGTGATAGTAGATGCTGGCGAGGATGTGGAGAAAGAGGAACACTCCTCCATTGTTGGTGGGGTTGCAAGCTGGTACAACCACTCTGGAAGTCAGTCTGGCGGTTCCTCAGAAAATTGGACATAGCACTACCTGAGGACCCAGCTATCCCACTCCTGGGCATATACCCAGAAGATGCTGCAACATATAACAAGGACATATGCTCCACTATGTTCATAGCAGCCTTATTTATAATAGCCAGAAGCTGGAAAGAACCCAGATGTCCTTCAACAGAGGAATGGATACAAAAAATGTGGTACATTTATACAATGGGTTTGCCCTTATAAACCCCTAACTAATGTAATCTGGAGCTCCAACTTAAGGGTGATTTTTCAAACAGTCCTGGCACCAGTATTTAATAATGCCTTTAGTTGTTAAATTCTATTCATGTTCATGGTGAATCTCTTTGCAACCCCAGACACACTGCACTCCTATTATTAATCCTCTTGCTTATGGCTTGTCTCCAGATAGGCTGGAAACTGAAGAGACAGATTAGGATTTACATATTGGGGCCAAGCTCAGGGGAAGTTGTCTGAAGGTACCAAGTAGGGCACCTCTCTGTGGGATGTGATAAAAAAGCATCTTGCACAGAGCCCCTCTACTTTAGAGTTTTCCACTCATCTTCAGTGACTTTAACACTTATTGTCTTCAGTCATTTCTTGTATTTGCATTCCTTAAAGTTCACTTTAGGAGTTTACAAATGAATTATAAATAATGTCATGAAGAAGAGACTTTTCACATATCTAGTCAGTGACCTGAAAGCCACTAGAGTCATGGTTGCCATTTTAAATCAGTCATTTAAGCTGACTAAACTGTACAAAGTTGCACAAACACAGCACTAAAGTAGGAACAATAATAAATTCAACATACTAAAGTATGAGAATGTATACATGAACAATCATATTATACCACACTATGTCTGAAAAGTCATTAGAAACCAAAAGAATTGTGTTTGAGTTTTAGACATCTGTTTCTCTGTCTAGCACACAGACATACAAGCAAATCTAAAAGCTAAATGAATCTGTAAATAATTCCTAGGCACAAGAAAAAAGTAATATTCCTCTTTAAACTATGCAAAAAATGCTTTTCTGGGCTTGAATCTCAACATTTGTGCAGTAGGAGTGGCACACGAAGTTTGGATCTGGGAAACAACTGCTGAGCCCAGATCTTCACAGGAAGCTACAGTGGAGGCGCAGGACACTCTGTCCTTGTTAATTTGTGAATGAAATGCCCACAAGCTCCCCAAACACCCCTAAAGACAAAATCAAAGCAAAAACTGGCAATCAAGGGAAGGACAGATCAAAGTTTCTAGACAGAAAGTGTGCTGTGGGGATCACTAAAGCTGACTCAGAAAAGTATCTAAAAGGAACCAAAACAACAACAAAAACTCATTATAGAATCCAAAGTATAAAAGAGTAATTTCCTTTCTAGATTTCATTGATATACCAATTAGCTCTATATACCATGTGTTCCCATTAATGCTATGGGAATGTCAAGACTACAGGGCAACTTTTTATGTGTGTATTTTGTTCAAAAACCTTCATTGTTTTTTTTCTTTTTTTTTTTTTTAAGATTTATTTATTTATTTTATGTGTATGAGTGCTCGGTCTTCATGCACTCCAGAACAGGGAATCATGTGGTTGCTGGGAATTGAACTTAGAACTTCTGGAAGGGCAGCTAGTGCTCTAAACCACTGAGCCATCTCTCCAGCCCTTCAAAATCTTTTAAACTATTTTTCTATATACACATGAAAACATACAAGATAAATTCTGTACTAGAATTTCATAGGGGAGAAAAATGTGGCAGACACCCCAACCTACAGTGCTACCCTGGATAAAAAAGGGCAAATATTATACATTCAACTCAGACATCATTAATAAGACCATTGGAATAAGAGCTGACGAACACTGCCTTATATGTACCCTTATTGTTCTGGAAGCGATGAGTCTGGTTTTCTAATTACCAAGGTAAGTTTTAGCTGAGCAGTCCCCTAGGTACCATAGTTGCTTCGTATTTATGTTCATGTGTCAAATGCTTTCATTACAGTTTACCCAGCACACATTTAAGACAAAATACTTTACTCTAACATGCTATTTGTCCAACTGAGACTCATGTCAAAATTAATCATGTATAAGGGACATTTATTATTACTGATGAGCTTTTTAGATGACTCTCAGATTGTCATGCCTGCCTCCAAAGTACACAAAAGACATCAGGACAGAAATCATGGTCCTCTCACGTCCTGTTAACAGGAATCCAGGAAGTGACTATGTCTATAGACTCATCAGACAAAATCTACCTCTGGTGTACATTCTATGTTGAGAACCGCATTAGCCCCACGTTCGGGCACCAAAAAATGTCACGGCCTGAGCAAAATGTTGAGGCCCCGCGTTTGGCGGCCACTGTATCCCGGCCCAAGCTGCCACTCCGGTCCGCGAGTCCGTGTTCAGCAAGAGAGAGAGTGAGGACGGACTCGAAGAATGGAGACCAGACAGAGTGTGATTCAATCCCGTTTATTCTTCAGTCTCTCTTCCTAGTCCAAGTCCCAAGTCTAGCTGTACTCTCTAAAGAGTCTCCCTAAAGAGTATATATCTCTGCCGTCTGCCTCTGCCTTTTATATGTCTCACCTCTAAGCCATGCCTCTAAGTTACACCTTTAATCATGCTCTTAGGTCTTGTCTCTAAATCTGATCTCTAGGTCACACTCTTAAGTCACACACCTTTAATCTCACACACCCAAGGAAAGTCCTGGGTATCTAAAACAAGATGTTATCAGAGTGTGCTCAGCTGTTGTAGGCTATTGTAATACAAGTCTCATGTCAGGGTATATGGCTCAAGATGGCTGCAAGGCTGATAGCTGCTTTCTGCTAAAAGTCGGCCCCCAACAATTCTATCTACATTTTCTGACTTATGGCACAATAACCTCAAATGCAGTCAATGATTCTTCCAAATATTTAGTAGATCAAGGAACCTAAGAGGAAATACTTTAGTCACTGCTCTATTCCTGTGAAAAGACTTCATGACTAAGACAGCTCTTATAAAAAGAAAACATTTAATTGGAGGCTTGCTTTTCATTTCGAGAGTTAATCCATCATGATAATGATGAGAAAGAGACAGGCAGGGCCTGGAGCAGTAGCTGAAAGCTTTATATACTGATCTTCAGGCAGAAAGAGAGAAAAAGATAAAGACAGAGACAGAGAGAAACATACACTGGGCCTGGGGTGGCATTTTGAAACATCAAAGCCCAATCCCAGTGACACACTTCTTCCAACAAGGCCAAACCTTCAAATACTTGCGTTCATCAACTGTAGACTAAGTATACAAACAAATGAGTCTGTGAGAGCCATTTTCATTCAAACTACATATTCCTCTAAAAGAAATGTATACTAACAAAAGAATGTAGAAAAATCAAGGACATAAAAAAACTCCTTGATGCTTAAAAATGGGACCAGACAGGTAGGTTAAGCAATTCACATGCTAGAAAAAGAATATTAAGAGATGCTTTGTTATACATTATGTAAAAACAGGACAGATTTGTCTATGTAGTAGTCTCAGGAAAGGAGCAGACAGAGTAAAGTCAGACCTGTCAGAAATGAAACACTGTACCAAGAGGAACTTTGTAATGTACTGATAACCAGGACCATGGCATGCATCCATCACCTACTAGGGCTACCTGCTGAATATGCTTACACACAGTTACACCAGAAAAGACCATATGCCATAAAAACTGGAAGGATATAGCCTATCTCAAAGGCTTCAGTCAACAGAAGAAATTAAACTGATTGGTTACGGTTTACTTGCCCAAAAAGAATTTTTAAAATTAATTTCTTGTAGGAAGTCAATCTATGACATAGATGAAAACAAATTTTGAAATTTACTTTTATTGTGCATGTATATTGTGTGTCTATGCCTTGGTTCATGTGTAGAGGTTAGTGGATAACTTTCAGGATTGGGTACTTGCCTTTGATCATGGGATCCAGGGATGGAAAGTAGGCTTGCATAGAAGCATTTGTAGCTGCTGGGCCATCTCATTGGTCCAATAATTGCCTTTTACTTAAGATCCTATATTAAGTGCTGTCCACACAGATTACAGCACACACACTTAAGACTATAAGAGTTATAACTATACACCACTTATATTAATGTCATCTTTCCTGTGAGTATATAAATTATATATCCTCACAAACTATAAAATATTCCTAAATGGTAAGTATAATTTATACCAGATTAAAACTTATATTTTATTTATTTTTTTATCTGTTTTTGCAGATGTACAGCAAAGGACAAGTCCACTAATTTACACAGAAATTCCTCATTTGTTGGCACATTGGCCTACCTAAATTTCCATGGTAAAAATGACTAATCTGTTTTAGGGCTAAACCCACTAGAAACATTAAAGGACATCACCCTACCACCTATGTCCCAGTTCTCTAGATTCATGGGTGGATGTAGGACATTACCTTGAGGTGGTGTCTGTCAGTGAGGCTGCAGATTCTCACTGGCCTGCCACTGTCCCACTTGCAGCACAAGTGACTCACTGCTGGCTGGCTGTGGACATGGCTGCTTGCCCTGTCATTCATCTCCCAGCTGTCTGTGGCTTAGGAAATAGGAAAGTTTGTATTTCCTTGGGTTTTTCCTTTTAAATTTCAGGGATTTTGAGAATTCTGCCCTTATTCTAAGAGGCAAGCCTTCTCTTCCTTTGATGTTTTTGGTATTTTCCAAGTGGTAGGACATGTCTGAGCTCATTGCATGCTTTTCAGTTGTTTTGGACATCACTTTTTGAGACATTCTGAAATTAAGTCTAGCAGTTTATAGGGTATTTTCTTTGCTTTTTAAAAATCTTTTTTTTCCTTAAGATTTATTTATTTTATTTTACATATATGAACCACCATGTGGTTGCTGGGAATTGAACTCCTGACCTCTAGAAGAGCAGCCAGTGCTCTTAACCTTGAGCCATCTCTTCATCACCTCACCGGATTTTTTTTCCTACTCTTGGTCTTTATCTATTGTCTAGATGCTGAATTTATCCAGCACTTTATTACTACTTGATCAAAGTGTTACCATACCGCTATTTAAAGAAACAAGTACAGTGATCCGCAATCATAGAACAGATCCAACAGCAATGCTACAATCTGACATTAGACTAAACCGTCACATTAATGTGTTATCAAAGATAATAGCTTGAGACAGTTCATCTTTGGATAGTTAAAACTAAACAAAAAGAGTTAGAAACAGAATCAGGTCTTACTTCTGTATAGAGATGAGCAAGAACAGTATACATGAACAAAGTACAGCTGCTCTGTATACACCTCAGCACCCGGTGCCAAGAGTTGGTCCCTCCCCACTCTCCTTAGCCACCTTGTGCTGTCATGCTGGGTGAGTAGCAAACACAGTCTGCTATGAATGGACTATTTAATCAAACACAGGAGCCTCCCAAAGAACTTGAGCTTCATTTTTGCTTCAAAGGGTCCTAAGTGGTTGAATCTGAGATGGAATTCTTACCTACTCATGACTAGTAACTGGCTCCCAAATGCTGGCTCTGTTAAATTTAGTCACAAGTCTGCGTTTAAGAGCTGAAGTGTTTGGGGCTGGAGAGATGGCTCAGCTGTTAAGAGTACTAGCTGCTCTTCCAGAGGTCCTGAGTTCAATTCCCAGCAATCACATGGTGGCTCACAACCATCTGTAATGGGAACTGATGCTCTCTTCTGGTGGTTCTGAAGAGAGCAACAGTGTACTTGCACACAATACATACATACATACATACATACACACACACACACACACACACACACACACACACACACACACATATATATATACATACATAAATCTTAAAACGAAGCCAAGGTGTTCATCATCATAAATATTTATCTTTCCCTGTTTCCCATGTTGACTACAACTGGTTTTAGCATTTTCTGACTTACAAAGGTCTCTAAAATACAGCATTAGCCTAGGAATTAGTAGATTTAGTAAGCAGTCTTACTTGCATGTTAAATGAAAACAGAAGCACGTGCTGCCTGACGCTTTTCCATCCCCACACTGCCCCTTGGCAACTGAACTCTGGAAAATGGGGCATAGGGTACAAAGGGAAAGCGTGCTCATTTTTTTCACCCTTGCTGTCCTGTTAGTGGCATTCTGAGTCAGTATGTACAATTTCTACTAGAGGACAAGGTATTTCTTCTGCTAGTTTATAATCCAGCTCCTTCATTTTCAGTATTTTCATGAGTATTTACTTTCTGGGGGGTACACAAGTGACAAAGTAAGGGGATCTGAATCCCTCATGGCTCAAAACTCTTAGTCATTCTACCATGAGTTAAAGCAGGATACAAACAACAGAAAGCACATGAACTCATGGAAACTGAACAACCTAATACACACACACACACACACACACACACACACACACACACACAAAATAGGTCAAGACAGAAATTAGCAATGAAATAAAAATTCTACATTGAATGAAAATGAAAACCCAAATAGCCATAATGAAGGCACTTCTAAGAGGCAAGTTCAGAGCACTAAGGACCTATGTGAAAACAACTGAAAAGATGTCATATTAGTAACTTAACAACTCACCTGAAAGCTCTAGAACAAAAAGAGGAAATTATTCCAAAACAAGGAGCAGACAGCAAGAAATAAACTCAGGGCTAAAAATCAACAAAATAGAATAACAACAAAATAAAAAAAAAAAAAATCAATGAAACAAAAAGTTGGTTCTTTGAGAAAATCATTAAGATTGACAAACACAGTCTACAGAGAGAGTTCTAGGACAGCCAAGGTTATGCAGAGAAACCCTGTCTTAGAAACAAACAAACAAACAAAAAAAAGATTGACAAACACTTATCCAAATTATCCAAGAGGAGCAGAGAAAAGATCCTAAGTAACACAATTAGAGATGAAAAAGGGGACATAACAGATACCAAGGAAACCCAGAGATTCATAAGGACATACTTTAAAACCCTGTACTCTACCAAATTCAAATATCGAAAAGAAATGGGTATTTTTCTCTATACATTCACAGCTAGCTTTAGTGTAGAATTATAGCAGACTTTCACAGAGAGTTCATGCGAATGCTCAGTAAGCAGAACAAATCACCTTATGCTGACTGCAAACTCTTCCTCCTTAGACCCTTGTTCTGAGCACGTTTATCTGTCGACACAACCCATTCTGTAGAAAAGGGCACAAGTACTTTGTTAAGGAATTGTACTTTGCAATGGAGTTTTCATGTAGTGCCCAAAGCTTTGTTCTGACAACTATCACAGGGAAATGGTTTTTGTTTTTTTCAAAATCTTAGTGTATTTAAATGTGTAAAAAAATAAACCACTTGGTGTCTATCTCCAGAAGTTTGGTTTAGAGCTGGCTGGCTAAGACAAGTTGACCTGAGTCATATTCTCAAGTCACCAGGATCACTTTACTGCCAGCCATGACACTTGCAGAGACCCCCGAATCACTGGGCAAACAAGAGGGCTCCATGTAGAAGAACTGAAATAGGTTCACACTTAGCACCTTGCACAAAACTCAGCTCCATATGGATCAAGGACATTAACATAAGGCCTGCCCTGATTCAGGTAGAAGACAAAGCAGGGAATGGTCTTTAACTCATTGGCAGAAGAAAAGACTTTCTGAACAGAACACTTATAGCACAGGCACTAAATGGATCTCATAAAACCAAAAAGCATCTGCATTTGCAAAGAACACTGTCATTTGTACTACATGGCAGCCTAACAAAAAGGAAAAAAAAAATTTTAACCAAGTACATATTCAACAGAGGGCTAATATGCAATATATACATACATATACATGTCTCAAAAACTGCACATCAAAACAACAAAGAACCCTCTTTAAAAACTGGAGTGAATATCTAAACAGAAAATTCTCAAAAGAGAAACTCAAGTAGCTGAGAAACCATTAACAAATGTACAACATCTTTAGTCATCAGAGAAATGCAAAGCAAAACTACTTTGAGAATCTATCTTACACCTTTCAGAATGGTGAAGATCAATAACACAAGTGAGAGCCCATGCTAGTGAGAATATGGAGCAAGAGGAACACTCATTCATGCTGACAAGAGTGCAAACTTGTACAGTCACTATGAAAATCAATATAGAAGCTCCTTAGAAAGCTGGAAATTGATCTACCTCAAGATCCAGCTACACCAGTCTTGGGCATATACCCAAGGGATGTTTCATCCTACCACAAGGACACTTGATCAACCATGTTCACTGCTGTTTTATTCACAATAGTCAGAAACTGGAAACAACCTATATGCTCCTCAACAGAAGAATGGATGAAGAAAATGTGATACATTTACACAATGGGGCTGTATAATTCTGCTTTTAAAAGAAATATTACATCATAAAATTTGAATGTACATGGATGAAACTAGAAAAAAACGTCACCCCGAGTGAGCTAATCTAGACTTAGTAAGATGTTTTTAATATATGTGGATACTTGCCATTAAATAAATAATAACCAAGCTATAATATGTATACCTAGAGAAGATAGCTATAGGGGAGGGGACTAGTGGGGGACACATGGATCTTCCTGAAAGGAGGAAATAAAATAGATTATATGGGTGGTCTAGAGTGGAGAAGGCAAGATCAGAAGGATCAGGTAGGGAGGGGAAGAGAAGATAGGGTTAAGGGAAGGAATGTGGGGAAAGTTAGCTAAAACTGAGGGGCATTTGAGGGATGGCATGAAAACTTAGTACAGGGGAAGCTTCCTAAACTATGTGAAGGTGATCCTACGGAAGTCTTCAAATAAGAAAGGAGACAGTCCCAACTGGCCACCTCCTGTCACCAAGGAAAGCTTCCAATATCTGCACTGGGGTTCATCCAACTGAGTTGGCCAAAAAGGTCCCATGGAAACTCACAAAGGCTGCTGCCAATGCAAAAAGTTGCTCTCCATAAACAGACAGCAAGGCCCCATTGCTCAAAACAACATCCATACAACTCTGAACATGAATACGTCAAGCTGGTACCTTCATAGTGGTTTTGCTACAGGAAGCTTGCTACTGCAAGCTACCAAAAGGGAAACGTACATTTCAATCCAGCCACAAAACCTCAAATAAAAAACTTGTCTTGCCTGTACAATATTCTTGGGCAATGGTGGCAAAAAGCTTGTAACCAACCAATGTCTGATTTGACTTAAGGCCCACTCCTCAAAATCATGAACTTTGTAGACAAGTGGATGGAACCAGAAAAAAATCATCCTGAGTGAGGTAACTTGGAAAGACAAATAAGATATGTATTCATTTATATGTGGATTTTAGCTGTTAAGTTATTGATTAGCTAGCTATTTATGCATAATACTGTGGATGCTGTGGTGTGTCATAGTATGCAACTGTATACCCTTTTGTCCAAACAGTTTTACTTGTAAATGTTTATTGCAATAAGGTCTGGTTCAAGGCCTCTGGTCTCTGCTACACTATCAACTATGTATCCTCACCAGGACTCCTCTCAGATATCTTGTTGCTGCCCTGTGTCATGGATCTGTAGGACTGGCCCCTTCATAGACTCCAGAAGTCTATGGATGGCGTGGGCCAACTCAAAGCCCTGGATCTGCCTGGGTGGTGGCTGAAGTGTTCAGCCTGTAGGCTTTCTTTTGCCAGCACCATCAGGGCCAACTCCCCTACACTGGCCAGGCAAGGGGAGTAGGGAGAAGCCAGTTCTCCTGCTTTCTTGCCCTTGTGCCCATGACACCAGGACCAGCTCTAATGTGTTGCCCAAGTGAGAGGTGGAGCCAGCTCTCCCATGCTTCTCAAGCAGCTTACTTCTGGGCATCTTCAGTGTGATTGTAGTGATTAGTGTGTCTCGGGGTCTCTCCTGTGTGCTTGCACACTCCAATTCATATCTTAAGATATTGAAAAATGCTAAGCTTGTTAGAGAGAGGGAAACTGGGTTTTCTTGGTTGTTACCACAGAAATTCCACATGCCACCACTTGGTATTGTTTTGGGATGTCTCAGCAAGTACACTCAAATGGCACAGCCTCATAGTAACACTGTGAAGAGAAATCAGCTGCCTGCTGTATGTAATGTCTCTGTACTGATAGATAACAAGAGAGGCTTAGTAATGCTGCAAATGCAAATGAGTTTACATACACTCACCAAACTTGATTGTAGTCTTTTTCTTTCAAGAAAATGCTCATTCCTCTTTTCTCTCCCTCATTCTGTTCTTGGTATCTGTATGTAAAGCACACTTTCTACCTGCCTCACCACCATTACTCCTGCAGTTCTCAATGTAGCATCTGATCTAATACTGCTAACTGTGAGACATGAAGAAAAACCAAGAGACTGCTGACCTGGCTCTGGTTTGGTTACATGGTAAGACCATCTCGCCAGACTTATATTCTTAGCAGCCCTAGGAAACAAAGGCAGGTTTCCTTTACACGTTTCCAAAGGTTACTATGCCTGTATTATTATGTCTATCTTTGTCTTTATGCCGTGAAGAAGGTGCTGACATAGCCTTGCTGTTGCTCATTGCTGACAGTTCTTACTCCCAAGAAATATACTTTCAGACAGTATCATTCTTAGTCACAGGAAAGGAATGACATTGTATTGTATACACTGGAACAGAGTGGGATTTTAAAATTATACTTGATCACTAATATGTTTTTAAAAGACATAAATATTTTATATTCTTGGGATTTCCAATTTAAGTAAAAAGCTTATTAGATAATTAAGACTAATCCTTCTGCTGGGCCATGGAGCACATGCCTTTAATCCCAGCACTCAGAAGGCAGAGGTAGAGAGGCAGAGAGACAGACAGAGAGACAGACAGAGAGACAGACAGAGAGACAGACAGACAGACAGACAGACAGACAGACAGACAGACAGACAGACAGAGAGACAGAGGAGAGGCAGAGAGGCATAGAGGCATAGAGGCATAGAGGCATAGAGGCAGAGAGGCAGAGAGGCAGAGAGGCAGAGAGGCAGAGAGGCAGAGAGACAGAGAGACAGAGGAGAGACAGAGGAGAGGCAGAGGCAGAGGCAGGCAGATCTTTGGATTCAAGGCCAGCCTTATATCTACAGAGTGAGTCCCAGGATAGCCAGGACTACATGGAGAAACCCTGTCTCAAACAAACATTAATAGTAAGAAAACTAAACCTCGCTATGACAATTTCTGGAAAGCCAAATTATTTTCAAAGTCTTGCTGGGCATGCTGCTGCAGAAAACTGAGGCAGGAGGCCTGAGAGCTGGAGGCCTGCTAAGGAGCACAAAGAGCTTGGAGGCAGGCTGAGAGCGCTAAGCAGGGAGACTCTAAGCAAGTACTTCTTGATGGTACAAAAGCAACTTGGAAAGAACACAGCAGTGAAAATGACCGGCTAAAACCACAGTGCCCTATCCCTGCCCAAGCCTTTAACACTTGTATTTCCTGGACTGAATGTGAAATGTGAAAGATACAGAAACTCCACACTTTGGAAAGTAAAATATTTTTCATTGAGAAAAATATGGAAGAAACAGGTTTAAAATGTCTTTATTATATTGCTGTGATCATGAAAAGAAGTTGAAGACAGTACATATTTTCAGAACGCAAAAGGGTCAGCATATGCTGTATCATTAATAAAACACTCAAGAAAAGGGCTCATGGCTAGGTGTCATACAGAACATTTGTTGTGGTATTTGAGATTGAGAAAGAAATATTACTTGAGCCCAAAAGATTAGGGTCACCTGGGCAGTATAGTGAGATGCCAGATTAAATAAAGCTCTTTAAAAGAAACCTGTGATACTAACAAATTAAGCAAACTACCATAGCAACACATTTCTTTCTTCTTTGGCATTACCTTCTACTTGAAGGTAACAGTCAAATGGCACAACATTAAGGAAATACACACTCTCAGGATTCAAGTAGGATGGGTGTCTTGTAATCAGATGCATCAAAAAACACATGTGTAAATACACACACACACACCTACACACACACCTACACACACACCTACACACACACACTGATAGGATTCAATTGGGGTGGGGTCATGATTTTTCTCTGATGCTGTTGCTGAGTTCCCCCTTCGGTTCTATAACATGGCTTCATCAGCATTTTGCACCTCCATTCTCTCTTCTTATGTTGGGAGCCTAATGGTCATGACTACAAGACAGCACTAGGAAACCAGGAATGGTAAAGAAGTAGGGTTGTCTTTTCAAAGGAAAACCTAGAAGGCTGAGAATGGAGGCGACTGATAGCCTAGGTAACTCTGTGGTATGTGTAGGGCCAGGCTGTACCTGGCTCCCTCAAGTTCCCACAAGCAGGACTGGAGGTGGCTCACAGCCCAGATTACCTCTACATTATCTCCATGATAGAGGCCACACCAGATCCTCCCTAGGCCCTTAAAATAAAGCATGTAGTCTTCATGGAAGAAGTGGCATGTACTTTGAGAAGAGTTTCGATGTAATTATGCCTCTTTGTTCACATCAGATTGTGTTACACCAGGAAACTTTGCCCCAAATACTGTATTTAAATATGCTTATAATAAACTGCCAATACCAGCTACTGGGTTGTATTGAACTGAATTTCCCTTGCTTCATGTGGATGGTTACCTGGCTGGTTCTGGTGTTTGCAGAGACAGTCCAAACCCTTGAACTTTGCATTGTGGATGAGCTGCTTTGGTGAGCCAAAGTTATCAAGTTTTTTTGCCCATGACTATTTTCCATGAAGCAAGCCTGCTGCCAAAGTTACAGACACACAGAACAGTCTTACCTAAGATTAGGGCCAGTCCACCACCATATGATAAAGCCCAGACAAGCCAAGCACCTAGCTTACAGCTCTTCTGATCCTCAGTGTGGGAAATGAGTGCCATCCAGCTTGTCTATTACAGCACTGTCCTGTGGCACCTCATGACACGTGACTAACAGAAACTTTGTCAGACTTCTACTGAAAATTTAATTTCATTTTTTGAGAAGGGTCATACTTTGTTACTCAAACTGGTCTCAAGCTTGTGACATCAAAGGGTATTCTTGCTTTGGCCTCCTGAGCTGCTGGAACTGTGGGCACAATAGTGCCTAGGAATAAAATGGGAATATTTCCTCCTGAAACTATTTAATAATGAGAATAAGTGTTTTTATCATTATTTCTATCAAGAGGATACTCCTCTGACTTTTAGACAAGCCATCAGTCCATCTACTACCAATCTGCCATAGCTTCCAGAAAATCAAGAACTTACAAATCTGGAAAACCAGTCAGAAAGCTATGATCTTAAAATAATTCAGGATAAAAACATGGGCAGCAAAGATGGAAGGCTGTCTGATAGTCAAGAGGATCATTAGCCTAAAGGGACCAGTGTGTTTGCATTATGGCAGAGTTCCTTTGGCTTGAGAACCCAAGGATACACCACAACTGCTCATGTACACACTAAATTCTTTCCAGTAATTTCAGATTCACTTTGCTCTTTTGTCTGAATGTGACAGCAGAGACCACTGTGATATTATACAACACTGAGTGGTATCCATATAGATTATGTTACATTCTCTATTAAATAACCCTTTTAAAAATAAAAATAAATAAACTCTGGCCGCTTTTTATCACCATATAATAAAACATACATAAATTTTCTTCCAAAGTGAATGCATGTCAAATCTTAAAGTCACTTATGAAATTATTCATGAAACAAAGTATATATTTACAAAGCCTTAAAACAAAGCCCTGGGTTTAGAAATACTGACCTCATACAAAGCTGCTGACCTGCACTGAAATGGAAACGTTCTACTAAATGTCATTCTGTTATTGCCTCAACTGGTCTACAACTTAATTATATGTCCATGTACTTTTCACAGTTCAAAACATTTGACATTTACAATAGGAGTCTAGACTCCATGCCTTAAAATTACCAGGTAATTGTTTTAGTGCTGGAAAATCCTAATAATTCGCCTTTAAAAACAATACTTGTTCATATATATGCTTATAATTTTTTTAATCATAAATGTTTACAATCCTTGCACATGTAAAAATTCTATAAAAGTTCCCTATTAAAACAACATTTTAAGTTATTTTTAATGCATAGAAGATAGAGAAAAACATTCATTCAAACACTATAAATGTCAGTGGGTGTTTTCCTAGTTCAGAATGTACAAACAAATTCCTAATACATCAATATTAAAGAATTTGCTCAGTTCAATAAAACATAATAATATACACACCTAAAGGAATATATTGGTATGTGATTTGCTGTGTTTTGATTTGCTTGTTTAGTAGTGCTAAGAACCAAGTGAGGGCCTTATATAAACTAGACAATATTCCATTACTGAGCTATATCCTTTTTGTTTGTTTATTTTTGGATATAAGATTTCTCTATATAGCCCTGGCTGTCCAGAACTCTATGTAAACCAGGCTGGTCTCAAATTCATAGAGATCCTCCTGCCTCTGCCTCCCAAGTGCTGTGATGAGAGGAGTGTGCTACAAGCCAGGCTTGGAGCTATTCTTAAAGGTGTATACACATGTATTGTGAACACAAACACAAAATTCTATTAAGTCACTAATCACACTTACAATTACTGCCAGTGTAAAAGAATGAAAAATGTAAATGAAGACAGCCAAAAAAGTACTGGTCTCTTTAAACTAGAGTACCCAGGAGGCTGGTATTTATATGAAGAACTCCGGAAAGCACATGGTAAACAATAGGAGGGCCTAGGAAGATGGCTAGGCTCACAAATGCTTGCTGAACCAGCATGAGGGGCTGAGTTCTGACACCAAAGTCAGACACAGAACCACATGCTTATACTCCCACCACTGGGAAAGTGGACACAGGCCGATCCTTGTGGTTTGCTGGCCAACTAATCTTGCTAAATCAGGGAACTGCAGGTTCAGTGAGAGAACCTAGCTCAAAAACAGTAAGATCGGAGTGAGTAAAGAAAGACAAACACCTGATATCAACCTCTAGCTTCAAACTGCATGAATTCAGACTATGTACTCACACCTGTACATACACACATGAACAAAGATATGTGTATATGCATATACTCACACCTGCACATACACACGAACAAAGATATATGTATATGCATATACTCACACCTGCACATACATACATGAACAAAGATATATGTATATGCATATGCTCACATATACACAATAAACATAAAAAACAAAGCATGTAAGTCACACTACTTAAAACTCTCGTGTGAAAACCCAATATAATAGGGCTAGGGGAGATGGCTCAGTGTTGTGTAAATATGAAGACTAGAATTCAGATACTCAGAACCCATACAAAGTCCAGGGATATTTACTGGCTTACCTCTAATCTCAAAATTCAGGAGGCTCAGACAAGGAATCTCTAGGACAAGGTATCTAGACTAGTAAAAATGGCAAGCTCTAGGTATGAGAGAGACATTGCCTAGAGACATAAAAGGAAGAGTGATCAAAGAAACACCCAATGTCAATCTTCAAACTCCAACTGCACACACACACATACACAAACACCCCTGCACACATATGGGCATCTGGACCCACATATGTGAACACATGCACAAATGTATTTACCACACATACTTAAAAAAACACTTATTATAAAACTAAAATAGTAATATCATCTAACTATATTTTGAAGCAGAGAGATCAACTATAACACAGATAAGTAAACCACATGAGTATTTATACATATCCCTATCACACGATAAAGTGAGTAAGTAAACCACATACAGGATGATGGTTCAATCTGAGGTTTTTATAGAACATATATGTCAGAAATAAATGCTGTTGAAGTTCACAGTACAGACACTGGCTACAATGCTTGCTTGCTGACATTCAATTTTTGCGATATTACATGGCAATACTACTAACTTTTCTCAGGCTGGATTTCTAGCCTGTAGTGTTAGACATGAATATTTCCATTTCAAAGTAGAATTGTTGTAAAATACATGCAAATGGCCTGGCACAGACCAAGTCTTTACTATAAGTAGATAATAATAGGAGTTATTTTGTGGCCCTATCTTATCCTTAAAAGTGGATTCTTGGGGGCTGGCGAGATGGCTCAGCAGGTAAAGGAGCTTGCCTGACATTCCAGCCCTAAGATACAGGTATAGGTAGAAAGAGAGAGTTGACTATACAAAGTTGTCCTCTCACCACCACATACATACATCATGGCATATGTTTGTCTGTTCACATGCATGTGCACACACATCACAATCAATGACAATAATAAGTTATTACAAAGTAGATTTTCTGAGAGGAAGATATGGTGACACACACCTGCAAATGCAACATTTGGAATGGTGTGATGGTTTAAATAAGAATAGTGCCCATAGGCTCAAATACTTGGATGCTTAATCACCAGGGAGTGATACTATTTGAAAGGATTAAAAGGATTAGGAGTGTGTCACTGGGGTAAGCTTTAAAGTTTCAAAAGTCCATGCCAAGCCCAGGGTCTCAGTCTCTGCCCAGAGATCAAAACATAGTTCTTGGCTACTGCTACAGCACCATGTCTGAATACTGCCATGCTTCCTGCCATGAGAATAATGTAACGAACTTCTGAAACTATACATAAGCCCCCAGTTAAATGCTTTCTCTTATAGTTGCTTTCGTCATAGTGTCTCTTCACAGTGAGTGTGACTAAGACAGATGGTAAATTCATTAAAGGATATATAGAGCAGACCAGGTTACATAGCAAGTCAAGACAATTGACTATGTTTTAAAAATAAAAATAAACTAAAAAGTGGATTATATGGTAAAAAAGGATTTAAAGATTCATCTTTATAGAGATATAGGCTTACATTATACATACCTTTGATTATAAATAACAAAAAATCTTAGGGGTAAATAAACATGTATTAATAATTTATGATTACAAAAATGTAATTGTATTTTGTGTTTGTATCAGTGAATGATGTGCATGCACTTCAGTATGTGGGCTTGCATGAATGGGTGTATGTGTGCAAGGATGTGAGTGCATGTATGCATACATGATGCCAAGGCAGCAAGTGTCTTCCTCGATCACTCTCCACCACACACACACACACACACAGTGGCATCTCTCACTTGAATACTTGAATCTAGAGCTCACTAACTTGACTAGTCTAGCTAGCTAAACTGCTCTAGAGATAGCATGTCTTTGTCTCCTGAAGGCTAGCACGTGGGTGCTGGAGATGGAATTCCAGCCTTCAGCTTGCACGGTAAGCACTTTACCTACTAAGCCATGCCCATGGTCTTGTAATGCATGTCACAAGGATTTGTTACACATTGCTACACCACAGAACACTAAAAATTAGCTTGAAAATCATTTTTAATTAGCCCTTTTCATGATATAAATTAAAGCAGTAATTCCATATATTAACATGTTTTGGTAGACAAGAACCTTCCAGCATTTAGAGAAGTACAGGTAGGATCTGGAGAGCTGCTTGCTGTACACTTTAGAGTGTGTTCAAATCCATCTTGTCTGAATCCAAATGCTCAGTAAATTTGAATTCCTAGTTTGCTTTTATTTCACCATTTCAACCATGAATTAATGCTGTCACTTTTCAACCTTGTGAATTAGGGTTTTTTTTTTATTTTAAATTATAAAAAGAATCCTTTTTAAAGGAGTTTCTTTCATCTTAAATCTCCTATCAACATTTCCATTTATACCTAGAGTGGTTTATTCTACTTTAAAATGTTTCTAATCGTCCTCAACCAAAAACTTTGTATTTTCCTCTGACTGCTTTCAGTGAAACTGTTCTAAAAAGCCATGAGTGAACTGAAGAAGGAAGCCCAGGGGATGCACAGGAGAGATGATGCTCACCACCACACCTGAGGACCTCAGTAGAAGGAAAGAACTGACCTGTGACTTTTACATGCACATGTGGCCTGCATACATGCATGTGTATACTTGTCGGCATGCACACATACACAAATACATCAAGAACTATAATTTTAAAATAAAAAAGGAAATGTGTCAAAATATAAAACAGGATGGCACAAACAGTGTTATTTACTGGCAAGAAATAGTGAGTAATTAGAAAATGTTACTTCAATTTTTTGTAATGTTTTAAAATAAATGATTTTTTTTTTTTTTTTGTTTTGTTTTTCAAGATAGGGTTTCTCTGTGTAACCCTGGCTGTCCTGGAACTTGCTCTGTAGACCAGGCTGACCTAGAATGCACAAGAGATCTGCTTGCCTCCACCTCCTGAAAGCCAGGATTAAGGGTGTGCAACACCATCACATGGCTATTCTTTGTAATTTTATTTAATGATTAGGCTTCCCTTATTCACTAAAATGAAGCTTAAAAAGTAAAATTATTTCAGGTAAAGAAAGAATTCTTTCCATTAAATATGGACATGACAATTTTCTATTAATCTTTAACATTTGTTAGGGAGACCTAGAGATTTTAGGCCACAGACTGTTACTAATAGCATGAATTCCATCACCTTCATTAACAGTTTCCATTTTCAAAGCTGTTTGTCATTGTTACATTAATTAAAGTTATATATTCTTTGACTATTGCCTTTTTTTTATCCTTCAACCTGCTCTCAACAAGAAGTGAAGTGTTTTCAGGCAGTACTGGCTCTTTCTTATCACATCGTCTGCAGGGTCCCCTGATTGAGACTTACTTCTTGGCACCTAAGTAGCTGCACTAAATTCTATGGATAAAATATCAAATTTTATTTATGATAACATACCATGTCAGTATATGTATGATAAACATTTATGAATAAGGTCTAAAAGAAAAATTAGTCATCTGCCCACAAACTGTTCCCATGTGCCTTCTACGGCTCTTTTTTTTAATAAACAAAGCTTGAAAAAAAGATGCCTCTAAATTATTTGTCAAGATTACAAGAACAAATGAATGGAAAATTGCACCATATTAGCAGACATAATTTAGAAACTGATAGGGAGCTTCATGCTATAATTACCACTGTGGGCCAGTCTATGTAAATTACTTAGCATGCTACTCTAAAAATTATTATAAAACCAAGTAGAAAAACCCAGATGTTAGCCGGGCGGTGGTGGCGCACGCCTTTAATCCCGGCACTTGGGAGGCAGAGGCAGGCGGATTTCTGAGTTCGAGGTCAGCCTGATCTACAGAGTGAGTTCCAGGACAGCCAGGGCTACACAGAGAAACCCTATCTCGAAAAAAAGAAAAAGAAAAAAAAAAAAAAAAAAAAAAAAAAACCCAGATGTTAAGTATAGAGAGATTATTTCATTTGTTATAATGTTAATTGTGGCAACAAGGAATATATAACTGACAATTTTAGCCAAATCATTAAAATTAATAAATAAACGGACATCACTTACAAGCTGCTCTGATTTTACAGCATATAACTGGATGGTCTTCGCCACATTTTTTGACACAGCTAATGTGAGGTTTGCATCAACAGCAGCTACATTGAGTTCACTGGAGAAAACAAAAGCAGATTTCAATTATTAGCAAACATAATTCAACAAAGTAATCAGCATCATGTAACCTGAGACCAAATAAAGAACAAACTGAGTCTTTATATAGATTTTGCTAATTGCTTCCAAGAATTGGCTACAATGCTTCATTTTTCTCCCTAAATTAAGCATTAGGAAAAGGGCTTTGTTAATGATCAGTTTCACATTAATAAAAGCGAGCCATGTGTGGGTTCTGTCTATCATTAGGAGACTAAATTGCATACACTCATGCTAATACTGGTAAGTGCAATTACAGGCATTGCATGCCACAGACATCTGCAAGGAAGTGACAGTTCTTGAATGAAAATGATGATCTTGGAGGAACATAGGCTAAACATATAAATTACATGTGACACATGGGACACCTGGGTTCTGTATAAACCATGCCAGCTCATTCTGCTGTGTAAAGAATAAATACATTAAGAGCACACGGGGCTATAACTTTAATGTTTAAAAATCAAGTATTTCTCTGTCATATCCACTGTCAACTTTAACAGTGAACTGATAGGACTTTTGATTTGACTGGATATAGAAGGACATTTTCCGAACAACCATGGAAAGAATACCACCAAGAGTTAAAAATACCATGAAAACCATATGGAGTAGGAAAAAAAATGCATTATCTCTGAAGTACATAAAATGTTCACATTTATAAGATTAACTTTTTCTTTAAAAAGAAAAAAAAAAAGATTTATTTATGTGAGTACACTGTTGTGCTCTTCAGAACCACCAGAAGAGGGCATTGGATCCCACTACAGATGGTTGTGAGCCACCAGGTGGTTGCTGGGAAGTGAAGTCAGGACCTCTTGAAGAACACTCAGTGCTCTTAACCATGACCATCTCTCTAGCCCCAGAATAACTTTTTAAAGAAGCTAAAGGAAGCCACCCAGGGACTTGTAGCACACACCTTTAATCCTAGTACTTTGGAGGCAGAGGCAAGAAGATGCCTATGAGTTGAAGGTCTATGTAGAGATTTCCAGAACAACCATGGCTACATACATTTTGAGACTGTCACAAAACAAAACGAAACAGGCACTTAAAGAGTTTGAAACAACACTAGTATTCATGACAAAATGCCCTTTCATGTTGTTGAGGCCTGTCCCACAAGCCTAGCTGTAGCCATTATGTTCTTTGCTGCCACCATTTCCTATTGTTGCTGCCATATGCCTGCCAGTCATTGACACAGAAAAATAAACTGACTCAGAGCAGGGGCATGCTGATCACATGCTTATGTTATGTTTGGTATGTTATAAGGCTTATTGATCTCAAGAATTCCACAATCATAAGCTTCACTCAGGACTCATCAAATTAAAGCTCAGTATGAACTGTTATGTCTAAAGTAGCTAGAGTCAGAGACTAGGTAGCGCTTCCTGTACCTGCATATGAGCTCACTGTGGTTTTTGTGGTTTTAGCCTTTATAAGCTGGCCCTGTTTGAGGCCACCACCCCTAGGTTCCAGGTCTTGAATTACAGGCCTCCCTGATCAATCAATCTTGGGGTGTGCGTTCAATAAACCAGCCCTTTTTAACAGAGATCAGTATCTGAATGGTTTGTGTGGCGACTTCCTAAACCCCAAAACTGTAGTACTGAGATTGCTCACTTTTACATTCTATGAAACACAGGCATCAACATCCTTAAACCCCACAGGCTATTTGACTATAGTACTGTTATCCTTGATAACCAGCATCCTCAGCATTTACAGAACTAGGTTACAGAGATTAAGTGGAATTAGCACGTCTCCCCCACAAGCACACTAAGCAGTGAACAGTTGTTAAGGTGAGAAGTACATAATCAGGACTTTACCAAGTCCATGTATATGGTGGAAGGTCTAGGGCAGCAGAAACACTGTATAGGTACATTCACAGCTGCAGACATGAATATAAGTATCACATCTGTAAACTGCCATCTTCAAATCTGTAGACTGAAAGAACGTAAGCAATCCTACCTCATGGTTCTAGATTGCCCAGATACTGCTTTTGCTCCTCAAAATGAAAATCACAAAGTTATGACAACTTACCAGCCACGACAGAGACTGAGGTATGACCTGTAATCTTATTTAAATACCTCTGCACTTGCCTGTCTCTGTCAGAAGTGTCTCTGTCAAATGCCTTCCTTTTGAGATTAAAAGCTGTCACATTCACTTGAAAGCCTAAAGTACTGAACACAGCAGGCTAATCAGAAGTATTAGGCCTGTTCCTGCCATGAAGTGATTTCTGGGTTAAAAACTCAGTTTTTACAGTTTGTATGATTATTTTATATTTGTTTTCCCATTTACTATGAAGAAGTTAAAGGAGTAAAAGGCCAGGGCTAGTTCCACCTGGTGTATTAGATACAAAATAATGATACCAGATGAATTCTATACTATGTACACTACATTTGTATCTAAGTGGCTTTACTAATTAGAATCCCGAGAAGATGTGAGTACTTACTACAAAACGTAGTTGAAACCCTAATCACTAGGCTAGTTTGAGGCAAACTGAAAATGGACTGCCACTAGCAAACACGGCAGGCAGCCTAGAATGCCATTATACAAGAAATACGTACCTTGTTATAGTTTTAATGATCCCATCAAGCTCGTCAGAGGAAGGAGGATTACGTCCACCAGGAGGAAAAACCAAATTGATGGGATCGAAGAGTCGTGATAGGGATTTTGAGAGATAAGCAGCCTCATAAGGTTGCAGTGAATCTTTCAAAGCTTTTTCTGGACTGTGAGAACAAAAAAATTTTAAAAGGTAAATAATAGCTATAAACTGCAGTTGTAACAAGAACTTCTTTTAAAAAGTTATAAGCACTTTTATAAACATGCTTCATAACTAAACACCTATTAAAAATCATGTAAGCATTTTAAGTGTAAAGCTTAGCTATCTAGTATGCTATGCACTGTACTGGCGGTCCCCTGAAACTAAAAGATATTGCAAGAGCCTATTATTTCTATCCTGTTTATAGACGATCAAAGCACACCCAAAATGCAGCCAACAGATTCTTCTCACACTAGCTCAACCTTTTTAACTCATAACTACCATCCTCCATAAAGCCTACAAACTATCTCCATAGGGTATGGAGGCAGGCCTTCCTTGGATTTCCATTCTTGGAATACTGCAAGAATGAAGACAAAATAAACAAGTATTTGTGACAGTCCTGTAACAGCATAAATGTTGTCAAGGGGAATTCTCTTACTAAGCTCTTCTTTGTCATTTCCCGCCCACAAGCATCTCTGCAGGCTATTTAGCAGTCCAAGACTAGACCTTTTACTGTTCTTTTAATTACTAGCAAAGGCCTTTCACCACTACCAAGAGCTGTTTTACTCCTAAGATTAACTGCCTGTCTTGTCACATCTCCTTATAATCCCTCCAGCAACCTTCCCACTATCTTCTTTTTCCTAGAGAATAAACTTTCTGTTGAGGTTTGGTCTGTCTATTGTAATGCTAAGTGCTCACCCCCTAGACCTGGAGTCTGCAAGTAGACCCAGGTGACCTTGCCCTTGAGGTATTTCTGATTGGTAAAAAAAAAAAAAAGATGTCAATAGCAACACCTGGGCAGAAAAGACATAGGTGGGGCTTAGGTTTCCAGGGCTTGAGGTTGGGGGAGAACCAGGAGGAGAAGGTGGAGGAGGAAGAGAAGCCATCATGGGTTAGTTGAGCCATAAAAAATGTGGCCCCCAGAGCTGGCCAACCGGAGTTAAGAGCAGCTTAGATGAAACATAGTATATAATAACTCAAGATTATCGAAAGGCAAATAGATTTTAATAGCATAGAGGGTAGGTGTCTGTCCAGCCCTTGTGCTGTAATATAAATGTAAATATAAAAGTTGTATCTATCTCTTATATGGGAACTAAATGGTCGCAGGAAGTGGTAGAAACCTCAGATTGGGTTTAACTAATTTCTACAACAACTTCCCTTCATCTTACATATCAGCCTTGACAACATCTGACCTGCTCTGTGTATGTCAACAGTCTCTCTTCTCAACCTTCTTGCCAACCTACAAGCCCAAAGGTCAGACTGCTCTTGGCTCCTGAAGCACAATTGTAGTCATCACTTGATGCTTTCTCCATCCGTAAGTACTCCTCCCCACACAGATTTACTGGGAATAGGCACAAGGCACTTTGATAAATGATGAGGAGTGGTTTACAGTCTAGTGAAAAGGGAGGTGAAGTTCAAGTATAAAAGTGACTTTCTGTATGTGCCCCCCTTTGCTATCTCCTCTCTTCCCTCAAATATCACTAAGTTTTTGCAGTCTGTCAATTATTTCCTGAACATAAAAATTCTGCAATGCACTGGGTTTTAAAAAACAAAACAAGACAAAAAACCAGTACAGTAGCCTAGTAAAGTTCACAAGCTAACAGAAGATGTATAAAAAGTTAAATATCTGGTTAAACAAGTAGCGTGCAGTGGTTAAAAATATTGGCTGTTCTTCCAAAGGACCTGGGTTTGACTCTCACAATCCACATGGCGGCTCACAAATTTCTGTAACTCCAGTTTCAGGAGATCCAAGACCCTCTTCCAGCCACCATTGGTACTAAGCATGCAAATGGCACACGGACATACATGGGAGCAGAATACTCATACAATTCTTTAAAAAGTAAGTCATGATCTCAGTATATGACAACAGTAAGTGCTAGAAACTAAAGTACTGAAAGAGCAAAGCACTTTCATTAACCATTTTTACAACATTTAGTATCTTATCAAGAGGCCTGCACCCCACACAGACCTACCAGTACAGCTCTTCAGTCTCAATGACCAATGAAGCAGACCACAACCAGGCACATTCTATTTTACTTATTTGCAATTTATTAAAATAAATTTGTAAAATTTATTTTACTTATTTGCAAATTGATTTGTCTTCTATGATTTTCCTATTATTTTAATATAAGAAGTAGATTTACTTTATTTACTTTAAAATAACAAAAGTTTGCTGGGTGACGGTCGTACACATCTTTGAGCCCAGCACTCCAGAGACAAAGGCAGGCCTCTGAGTTTTAGGCCATCCTAGTCTACAGAGTTCCAGAACAGAGGAACCCTGTCTCTGAAAACCAAAAAAATAAAATAAAAATTAAAAAAAAATCAGAAAAATATAATGTCCCTCTTTGTTTACCATTAAAATGAGCATTATTAAAATAAATTTAATATTATGCAATTTAATCTCTTAAAGTCTACAGTATAGTTCAATATTTTTATACATAAGATCCCTGCAATCATCAATCAGTAGTGTCAATCAAATATTTGTTTCATGTTAAAAAAAAATAAAAAACAACAACAACAACAACAACAAAGATCCTTGGGCTGGAGGGATGGCTCAGTGGTGAAGAGCACTGGTTGGTCTTGCAGAGGACGAGGGTTCATTTCCCAGCACCCACATGGTAGCTCACAACCATCTGCAACTACTGTTTGAGAGCCAACATTTTCTTCTGATTTCAATGGCCATATAATATACTTAAATATGTACAGGCATTCATACCCATAAAATAAATAAACCTTGAAAAAAAATAGAAAAAGAGCCAGGCATGTTGATGCACGCCTTCAATCCCAGCACTCAGGAAGCAGAGGCAGGTAGATCTCAGTGAGTTCAAGTCCAGCCTGGTCTACAAAGGAAGTTCCAGAATAGCCAAGGGCTGTTATATAAAGAAACCCTGTCTTGGAAAAAACAAACAAACAAACAAACAAACAAACAAACAAATGAGAAGCTGGCCTGGTAGCACATGTTCTTAATTAACCCCAGCACTTAAGAGGTAGATAATCTCCAAATTTGAGGCCAGCCTGGCCTACAGAGAGTTCCAGGACAGGCAGAGTAACCCTGTTTCTAAACTGGCCCTCAAAAACCTTGTCTCCTTTGACCATCACCCACTTCAACCAACATACACACATTCTCCATCGCAGTTCTGTGTGACCACTAAGCTACACTATTGCCTTAGATATTATTACTCTAGATTTCATATAAATGGTGTGTATGCTTTACCACTGGCTTCCTTCATTTAGCATGATATAATGTTTTTTAAGTTCACTCGTGTTCAAAATTCTTCCTTGGCACTTTTATTAGTGCTTCATTTCCTTTTATGGGCAAACAATGTTCATTTATAGATAAGCTTTTTTACTTATTCATTGATTACAACATTTATTATGTTTCCATATTTCAGCTCTAATAAATAATACAAGCATTTGTGTACATATTTCTGTGTGAACATGTTTCTATTTCTCCTCTAGACATAGGAGTGAAAATGCTGGGTCATATGAAAATGATGTTTAATAGTTCAAGAAAAGGCCAAACGGCTTTTCAAAGTCCTGTGTCATTTCAGATTTCCACTAGCAGAACATACTATATTTTCATTAGTAAATTAGAAACATTCTTTATGTAGACTAGATACAAGTTGTTGTTAGACATATATACATATATTTTCAACTGTTAATGTATTCGACGTTTTACTTTTAAGGCAGTGATACACACACACACCACTACATTCTTTCACTGCTTGGACTTTCAATATTATATCTAAGAATCATTTTACCATATCTTAAATTATAAAGATATACCTTTATATTCTCCTGTAATAGTATGTTTATACTATACACTTAAAATTTTAAAGATTTATCCTGTGTATGTATATATACATGTATCATATATATGCATATATATATATATATATATATATATGCATCATATGTATTCATAGAGACTTCAGAAGAAGTAATCAGATCCCCTGGAATGGGAGTAATGAATGGTTATGAGCCACCATGTGGGTGCTGCAAGTTGAGCCTGGGTCCTTTGTGAGCAACAAATGCTCACAATTCCTAGGCCATATGTTTAACCCCTATACTGTACATTTAAATCTATAATCCTTTTTGTATACAGTATCACAAAAAAGGTCCAATTTCATCTTTTTGCATGACTATTGTTTATCATTTGTGAATGACTCCTTCTGTATTAAATGTTCATTATGTACCTTTTAAAAATCAAATTAACATAGACCATGCAGCTCTTTCTACACTCTGAATTCTGATTTATCCTTGTGGCAGTACCAAACCATTATTATTAGAATGTGAAATGTCCCCGCACAGACATTGGGGTCTTAGCTGCTAAGCAATGGGCTTTAGGAAGCTGCCTAAACATTTTGGGGTTGTGACTCAACAAATGGATGAAATCTTTGATGGTTTCATCACACAAATGGTATTACTGGGGAAAGGGTAGAAAGTTGGCATTGGTACCAAGGGGAAGAAGTAGGTCACTGGGAGCAAGCCCCTGAGAGCTCTATGCTGTCCTCTGCTCCTCGGCTGCTAGGAGGGGGACTATTTTCCTCCACTGTGCTTTCCTCCATCATGTTTTTCCCTTGCCAGAAACAAAACAAAACAAAAACAGACAGACAGACAGACAGACAGACAGACAGACAGACAGAAAGAAAGAAAGAAAGAAAGAAACCTGGAAAGCAATAAGCCAAAACCAAGCTTTTCCCACTTTATATCGCTTCTCAGGTGCCACAATGACAAAAGCTATTCAGATATACACTGACTATACAGATGTCTTGACTAGCAAAAAGCAAAAAGCACAAAATCAGAATTCTATCATCTGAATATAAAGTGTTCTTCCCACTGGTTTTGTGCTATTTCTAGTTCTTTTCTAGTGCTCCTAGTGCATGCACATGGACTGAAAAATGAAGGTAAACCAGAAATGCATTGATATTGAATATAGTATTTTACAGTAACACCTTAAAAGTTAATGTATTATTATATTATATTTCTTCAGCTTTGCCTCCTCTTTCTAATCTGTCTCTTATGATAAAACTACTACCAAAGAGACAATCTGGTTTCGACCTACCATTCTAGCCTAACCTGGCTATGTACTTCAGTAGTCAGTTCTAACCAGCTGTATTAGGAAAAATATATTAGCAGACATAACCAGCTATATGAGGAAAACTCTGAAACAGAAAACAGCAGCTAACACTACCCGAACCTGCCCAGTGTTTTTTCTTACTCCATAAGGGAGAAGAATCCACCAACTTATCAGTCTTGTGAGAACAAACAGTATTTCAGAATTTGAAAAATTTGAGGAAAGCTAATGTGGCAGTCATGCAAAAATGTGAAATCAGATTTTGTGGAAAGTTGTCAGGGTAGAATTCATAAACATGATATATTGATTTTTAATGTAACTCTTAAAGATGGTTACAAAATGCTTGCTTTGTGGCAACCCAAGGCAACATCTGAGACAGATTCCATATTTATAAAATATTGACTAAGAAAGAATCCAGCATAAGATTTATCTCCTTGGTAGTTTAAACATACCAGATTAACTGAAAGACAAAGATTACATTTGCTTATCACCCAGCTTTTAATTACCCAGCATAGTGTTAAACTTCAAAACCCATTCAGGTAGAAAGTATAATGCTAAGCCAAAGGTCAATTAAATCTTTATAGGAAAAATTTTGCAAATCACAAAAATCATTCCAAAGACTTAGAAGCTTAGTGTATTCCCAACTTCTAATTTATAAGGAAAGTAGAAAACAGAATTCCTAAAATGCCAATAATCCATTCATTCAAATTAAATAAAACATACTCATAATCTGGCCTTTTCAGTATGAACATGTCTTGAGTATCGTCTTCCATGTGTGGGAGGTCAATATGGAGGTCAGGAGTTCCACTTGTACTGAACGTTCCTTGGGTATTTTGACTGTACTGCTGAAGACGCTTCCATAAGTCATTATAAAGACGTAAAAGTTTAGGGTATTCACCTTCAAATGCTTGTTTCAGAAACATAGAAGCTGCCAAGGAAAATATGTGTATTAGATAAATCATACAGCAATGAGAAGTAGTAAATCAGAATTTGCCTTGCACATAAATATGTAATAAGTAGATCAATACTAAAGTAAAGGACGAACTAAAGATATATTCCAAAGACAGCTTTGAAAATAATGCCAGAAATTCATTGCATTTGGTCAAAACCCATCTAATATGAGATGTTATTTACATTAAAAATAGATAAAATTCACAATTTTATTTGAATATGTCCTTTTCTTGACAATTGATAAAAATAGGTACATAGAAACTCCAGATATATTACAACCATTTCTCTCTTAAGCAGTATCTATCTAATTTTGTTCGACTGTTTTAATAGCAAAACCAAAGACAGTAAAGAGAAACAAATGTAAAGAATAACATTTCTCAGGTGCAAACATTAAAAATAAAACTTTTCCAAATGTAATCCAGCAACACTGAAGAAGAATGTGGCATGACTGAGAATTATTCCAGGAATTAATCATTGTTTAACATTTTAAAATCAGTCAGTGTGACTCATCATACTAACAAACTTCTAAGAAAAACTGCATTATCTTCCAATAGAGGAAAAAGAAAAAAAAAAAAAAACCCTAACATTTACTCCTAATATCAATTCTAAGGGGAAGCAGGATCTGACATGGATACCCACAGTGGGAGTGAGGAGTCCACAGAGCCTGCAGTGGAATCAGCACACTCCAGTAGCTGGAAGACAGACTATCAGGCTACAGAGGAACAGGTGACCAACTACGGGAGTTAACAGATAGGAGTTTATACTTCACATACAGTTCAATGAGCAAACAATCCATTTCTATACACTGGCAACAGCCACTCATAAGTTGAAGTTCTAAAACAATACATTAGCAAAAGCATTAATATGTGAACATTTTAGTCATACATCTAACAAAAATATAATGACAGTGTGGAAATGATAGTGACCTCAGGAGACCTAAATATCTACAGACATAATATCCAATTTAGTAAGCTAATTGTTATAGGTGAATAATGCACAGGTTAATCTGTACATTAAATGGAATCTCATATAAAAATCAACGCAGGCCTTTTGTAGAAATTAAGAAAATGACTAAAAATTCCTATAGAAAAGACCTAGAATAACAAAACTGACTTTTGAGAAAATAGAAAACAACTCTGTATGATCTCAAGATTTTAAAAAGTATGATAATCAAAATGCAAAGATAAACTGGTGAAGGTCCAATGTCAAGAAATATAACAATTTAATATTTATATGTATACCCCTTGCAATATAACACCCTTGCGCCTTATATAGAACTAATTCACAAAGGATTTAACTTTCTAGACGAGTATGTGAGGTAACTTGCCTTCCCATGGCTAAGACATGATACAAAACCTGTGCCACCATCACTGAAAGGAATCATGGAGAATCTGCATCGAAAGTGTCTTTTCCTCAGTAGGTACCACCGAGAGAACAAGGCAAGCCCAGAGTGGAAAAACATATCCCTACCCATTTGACAAAGCATTTATAGCCAGATTATAAAAAGTCAGATTTTTTTTTTATAGAGGAGCAGTATCAAAGAAGCTCTACAGATGGCAAATAAGTACTAGAAAACATTAAACATCTTCTGTCCGTTGTCAACTCTAAATTAAAACTACATGGTCACAATTGAATTAATTGTTCAAATGTCTTAAACTAAAAACAAATAAAATAAAAATCTATATAAAAATTTAAAGACATAGAAATGGAACTCTGACACATTGTTGCAAAAACAGTTGGTGTGTGTGTGAGTGTGTGTGTATATCTGAGAAAGAGAGAGAGAGAGAGAGAGAGAGAGAGAGAGAGAGAGAGAGATCCACCATTATATTCCCAGCTAGATATCCAAAAGAAATAACAATGTACATCTATATAAGGACTTGTACACACATATTAAAACCACTCTCATTTCAGGAGGCCAAAATGGAAAACAACCAAATAACATCAATAGATAAACACATGAACAAGATGAGAGAAAAAACCACATATAACACAGACAAAATAATACATATGGGTGATATCTAGCAATAAAAGCACAGTAAAGTATGGATAACCCTCAATAAAAGCATTTCCAGAAAGAGGACAGACAAGTAAAAACATGTGATTTACTCTGTACTACTTAATTTGTCTAGACTTCTAAGACACAGACACAGATCTGAAAAGCAGATCAGTGCTCGCTGGCTGAGGTAAGATGAGGTGGGAAGGAATCATAAAGCATAGCAACCGTGGGAAGGTGGAGAAATGTCCACTGAGGTTTCACTCTTGTTTGGTTTTGGAAGATGGGAGTCTCATTCTGTAGTTCGGGCTGGTCTGGAACTCACTGACTGTGCAGTCTAGGCTGACACCAAACTTGTAGCAATCCTCCTGCTTTGGCCTCCAGAGTATTACAGGTTTGGCCTAATTTTTATTGATGTGATGGTCTGACAAGATTCTATATGAGTCAAAACTTATCAGCTTACCAATTTTATCCTAGAAAAGCTGCGTCTAATGGAAACAGCTGAGAAAGAACTTCTTTGGCTTCCCTCCTCTGCTGATGAAGCAGTAATCCACCACTGGCCCCTGCATTTTCCTAACATATTTTCTTCCAGGGTGTACCAATAAAGCAAGGGTCTAGTTGACTGTATACTAATAAAAAGAAACCTTGAGAGAGGTTTTGCCCTTCTGCTGAAAGAAGGCAGGTTTTGCACAGCTCACTACTGGGATAGTATGTAAACCAAGACAAAGGTTCTTTGCCTGTGATGTCACCTGTAGCTGAACAAGTACCATGCATGTATAATGCTCATGTTGCTCCACTTCTTTCTTTCTCATCTGTCCTCCAGATATCTGCACACTGTGGTGGCTCCTGTTGAAGGCTGGTGGGCCCCAGGGTAGACCCTGTAGACCCCCAGCAAGTGGGTGTCTACAGCCTGCCTGTGCCAAGAACCAGGGAGCAGGTCTGTGGGTAGTATGGCCATCTGCAGGTCTCTGTCTGTCTTCCTCCTCCTGAGCTACGCTGCTGCCTGGATTTGATTTGATTTGATTTTTACGTGTCCTAAAATAATTTTTACGTGTCATAAAACCAGCTTTGGCCATCAAGCCAAGCATCAAGCTAGGACGAACAAGACTGGCAACTGCTCTGCCCCTGACTGACATAACAATATGCTGTTTTTTTGCCCATTTCCAGAGGGGTACAATTTTTAAATATAACAACTTTAAGTTTTAGAGGGGCTCAATGTTTACAGAAATGTCCTTTATTTTTAGATGTTTTTGGTGGCTTGAAGAATGAAATGGGAAATGAATCAAATAACCTTGATTAAAGAAAAATGAATCGGTTCACTTTGACTTCACTTGTGTCTTAATCTCTTTCCTCCTGTCCATGAGGCCAGACAGATGGCTCTGCAGTTAAGGGCTTGCTGCTGTTCTTATCCTGCCATTCCCAAGTTTCATTCTGCTTCTTGGATTTACTTCAGGTTATATTTCCAAATCTACAGATTCAAAACTAGGATTCACAAAATAAAATTTGAGATGCTTGTGTTTCTTGGCCTCAGTTACTTCACTCCTGCCTGAGAAGAAGTTTACACAGCATCAAAAAGGTGATCTGTAAGCTACATGGGCAAAAAGCAATCAATAGTCTACCCACTCAGTTCTAAAGCCTAAAGCCATAATGACTAGCCCAGCAAGATGTCTCCAATGCTACAATTGTAGCACTTTTATCCTGGGATTAACCAACAGCTGTGTAATTGGACTCAAGGCCCCTTCACTGGGAAGGAACTCATTAGCCAACTATCCATGGTTTGAAAGGCCACAAAACTAGAGGAAAATCTATCACCACCATTTTCCTTAAACCAATATAATTTCTAACTGTACTCTAAATAACTATCCTGATACCCACAAGTAAGTCAAGTTTTCACACTTCATCAAAGTAGCTCCTTTCTGCAGCAGAGATTAACAACTGGTCAGAGCAGAGGGCATGAGCAGCGCAGTGGAAAGGAATATGTAAGTTTCCCCCTAAACGTCACATCTAATACTCACACTGAGTTACTTCAGTGTTGCTTGGTTTCTAGGGGGTTTCTTTAATTTTTATCTTATAACTAGATAGGTCTCACATGGTGGGAATTTCTAGAACCACTGAAGAGTCAATTTAGATCTGCCTCAGTTATTTTGGGTTTAGGAGACAAAAATCATTCAACTTCTCAATTGAAAGCCCAGAGTAAGAATGTCTAAGTAACAGGAACAGAGAGGGCTAGACTGAGACATACTAAAACTGCATTGCCGACAAGTCAACCCCATTATCCAGTACAAATTCACTGGCAGCAGAGAGGAAGAAGGAATTACACAAATAAATCCTAGGAACTGATAAGCCTGACCATTACAAAGCTCTATCAGCTTGCACAGACACAGCTAGACTCCAGAGATAAAGAAGAGTCAACAGAAATATATCAGAATATACAGATAAATCTCATGAATTAATAAGCCTAATAATTCCACAGAAAGCTAACATATACCCCATGAAAGAGAATAAATATGATGAATGTGTACCATGGAAAAGCTATAAAAATAACATCTATAAATTATATTAAAATTAAATCAAATGTGATTGAATAAAACCACCACAAGGGTTAACAAAAATATGGAAAAATGAAGCTCATATATACAAGCAATTGGAGTTGAAATTGACATATTACATTGACTACCTTATGAACACTACCTACTAAAGTCATAAATCCACCCCCCCAAGACCAACTATAGTAAACCCCTAAAGCTACTATAACACATTACTATAAACCTGGATGTTTACATGAGCAATAAGGCGCAAACCTAAGTCAAAACTGAAATATCAGTTGCTCCATTTCCCTCTGACTGTTCTAGGGAACAATGGGTTCTTGGCCTTCTCATCTACCTCTGTCCTTGGTTTATGCTGCTGCCTAGTTAGCAGAGCCCTAGAGCTTCTGCTTCTCTTATTATACATGTTTCTCTGATCTCTTCCTCCATCTTACATTTATCAGAAGTGTATAATTCAATGTGTTCACTCAAACAATTCAAGATAATCCCATCTCAAAATCTGAAAGTCGTATCTGTAAAATCCTTTCTGCTGTCTATGGCTCCAGACAGTTTCTGGACATAGAATTCTGAAAGTTATTATTCTGTCTATGAATTCTGAACTTCTAAATTTATTATCAATAAACTGTAGAGAACTGTCATATTAATTAGTATTATCTGAATTAGCTCAATGAGAAACTACCCAATGTCTTACGGTAAATATGCTCCAGTTCGCTGACAAGAGGGATACTTTACAAAATGGGAGATGATCTACAAGCACAAGTAACATGGAGGACTAAGGAACACGCCGAGGAAGGGAAGCCAAACAGCAGACACGAGAGCACAAGGGAGATGGTTTTATCTGAATAAAATAATATCTTTGGAAAGATATTACACCAGAAATTAGAAACTACTAAACATGCTCAGCAAAGACTAGAAAGAAGAAGAGGGAGCACCGAGGACACAGGCCACTCTTCCTTCATCTTGGTCACGAAGCAGTCTTGAGGTTTCTAGATATAAAACTACCATAGATTTTTGAGTAAAATTTTTAAGGAACATAGGAGGTCATTAAAAATTATAATAAAAAAAAGACCATAATTAAAAGTATCCTGTCAAATCTAAGCACTGACTTGATTTACTTTCTCTAGGTCACATAAATCTTTCTCAAGTCCCCACAATGATTAGCCCTCACTTGGAAAAGGCTGCCAATTTCCTCCTCCATGTTTATATAGGATGCTCAGGATGGTGCTTTTGTTGTCATGGTTAACTGTTATGATTTTGAGATTGGGCATCACTTGCTATTGTTTTGAGATAGGCCTGGAACACCCTGAGTTACTAAAGCTGGCCTCTAACTCCTAATCTTCCTCCTGCATGGCAGACTCTCCTCTGGTGTAGTATCCTTGTCAGGTAAATGGTGCTTTACTGGCTCATCAGAACTATGCTGAGAAGCCAAGCACAGTGGCTCACACTATAACCCCAGCACTCTGGAAATTCATGCAAGGAGATGACTAGGTCAAGATCAGCCAGCATGCATACTGATTTTCAGTCCAGCCTGGGATCTATAGTGGAAACCTGTCTCAAAGACAAACCAACAGTCAAAAAGCCAAGGCCTGAGAATGTGTCTGCATTTGACCCCCAGCACCACACACACACACACACACACACACACACACACACACCAACAAAACAAAATAAAATAAAACAACGACCAAAACCTAAGGTAAAATGCTTTGATTGCAAGAATAAATACTCTAAAATGCATTTTACATAAAAATGAGGTTAGTCCTATACTGGGGGCGGGGTGACCTCAACTTTTAAGAACTAAATTGTTTACATAAAGTCCTGTATGCACATGGGATATCAAAGTAGAAGTGAAGTAAAACCTCTAGAGGAATAAAAGGGAACTAACAAGAGGCAGGCGGGAGAGAAAGAAGGAATGAGTGGATGGGGGGTGTGCTCAAAATGCATTATGTGCTTAGATAAACGACCATGTGCACTACAGGACCATGTACAATGAACATATACCAAAACCAAACAACAAAAAATGCAACCCCCCCCCCCCCCAATCCATGAAATATACATCATTCAACTTAATGTTTGTTTGCGCTGGCCAAAAACTCCTGATTGTCATTAAAAAAAAAAAAAAGTCCTTATAATTATCTACCTTATTTGTTCTAAGTCTCATAACAGTTGTTTTTATTTTGTTTGTTTTTGAGACAGGGTCTTACTTAGTGGCACTGACTGGCCTGGAACTCACTATGTAGACTAAGTTGCCCTCACAGAAACCTACCTGCTTCTGCTTCCTGGGTACTGGGTTAAAGGCATACACCACTAAACCTGGATAAAATGTAGACTAGGAGTCAAACCTTGCAGCCAGCACTGTTAATCACTAAACCACCTCTACCAACCCCTAATCATTTTTAAATACTAAGTTTTCATAAGAGTACACAGCATCTTCCCTCATCCCTTCCCTCTTATTACTGTCTGTAAGGTACTAGTTACTGAATCCCTGCTGTGGGCCAGGTGGCTCAGTAGCCATTGAGGATGCCACCTCCATGAAGAGCACTCCTTGTGTTATGGGAGTCTAATTGACCATATTCAGGTGGTGGTGGTAATCAGACACAGCAGATAAATTATTAATATGGGCTATGAAGAGAATGAAACATTTTTACGATAAGAAATTCTTTTTCTCAAATGAGAAAAAGAAATTATGTTCACTTTGCTTGTTTCTGTTGAAAATTAAAAACATGGATCATACCAAACAGGTTGCTGAGTCAATATTATTATCTGGAAACTACAAGAGAAAAGAATAGACAAAAGGCTTAGAAACCATATTTTAGAAATAATCATGACCCACAGATAATCAAAAGAATTTGCTATATTAATTAATTTTATCTTCATGGTTATAGGTTTAGCATTTTATTTTTTGAATCAACTAAATTGAAGTTTATTTTGTTTCAACCCGAGAACTATACTTTCTAGTAGACTGACTACTTTTGCTAGGCATGAACTTGCATAATCAGTAAGAACATGTTCCCAACTAAGAAAATTTCCCCTTAGATACATTCTGCCAAAATATTACTTAGACAATCTGTTACACTGTCTGCAATCGTCAACTCCGCAGATGGCTACATTCCTCAGCACAGCAGCTAGAATGTGAAGAAGCTCTACGACGCACTGCAGGGACTGTGCATGCCATAAAAGTGGAAGACACTTGACAAACAACTTACTTTGGAATTCTCCCCAAGGAAGTTATTAAAGTAATAATGATATCAGAAGATACAGACTTCTCTAAATGTGAAATATTAATGAGAATCTCTGCCTAAAATAATTATATTTCCTCTCAGTAGCTTCTTTGACTCACAAACAGATGGCCCCAAGAGGTAAGAACTGAAAAACATACACTGAATTTTACAATTAGGTCACCGGTAACCTTAATGAGGACAGTTTCAATAGAATGGTGCAAGACAGTCAGACCTGTTAGTTACACTTAGCTGAGAAATGGACAGAATGAAAATGAAGACAAAAGTAGAAAGCACTCTCATGAGAAATAGAGAAGAGTACAAAAGGAGAATAAACAGTAACTAAAGAAAAAGGCTTGTATTTTAGTTGTTACTAGACTGGAAGATGTAAGTTCACATTCAAGAAGAAACCAGAATTCTAAGGCAGAACAGAAAGCACCAATGACGCCAATAAGAGCTTTCTCAAAACCAGACTGAGAAAGAGTGAACGCACAGCTCGAGGAGGAGGAGGAAAGTCCAAGCAGCTGCTGAAGGTCAAGCAGGGGAAACCAGGCTCTAATATGGAAGGTATTCAGAATCTGAGCTTTTTAATGAGGCACTGTCTTGCTTTCAGAGGGTTGATTATTCAGAGAGAACAAATGAGGTAAAGCAGAATGGATGGCAAGTATTGAGATCTGGAATGGGTAAAGAAAGTAAGACAGGCAAACATGAGCAGAATATCTGTCTCTATGTCTCTCTCTCTCTCTCTCTCTCTCTCTCTCTCTCTCTCTCTCTCTCGCGCGCGCACACACACACACACACACACACACACACACCAATTGCATCATTACTTTTGATACTAGGCTAGGAACCCTATAAAATGGCTCATGAGGAGGACTAGCAAGAAGACTCAGAAGGAGAAAATCAACATTCAAAAGTTGTTCTTGGAGCTCCAGATGTAGGCCATGGAATGCTTATATTAGACATCCAGAAACACAAAATAGAATGAAAAGTTAAAAAAAAAAAATTAAGAGTCATTAAAGGAAAAGAATCATGTCTGCAACAACCCTGTATTTTAAAGGACTTGTTAAAAAAAAGTGAAAAAGTACATTTTAATATTTAACAATGCTAGATTACAGCAGCCAAAATAAAAATTTAGACAGGGTTCATTTTCTCTTTCTCACTTGATGATGGCTACCAGTTTGCCAAGCAGTCTCACAGCAGGCAAGCTCTTACTTGTCTCTTTTGTATGAGAATATAAACTCCATGAGATCAGGGCCCTACCCTATGATGCTATTTAACTTAACTTCTTCCACAAGATCCCTGTGGTGTAGTTGCTTCCTCCATACTGGAGCAGCAGTGAGGACTTTTACCTCATTAACTTCCACTGTGTGGTGTGGGTGGAGGGGAAGGATGAGGACCAGGAACTTGTGAACCCTGTTTCCACAAGGCAATTCCAATCACACCTAAGAGTAAAACTGACTGACATGAGATGTCTTGATGTTGCAGCTGCTGAGAGTCACCGTGAGTTGGACAGTCTGAGTTGTTCATGCTTGCATAAATAGCCCTAATAAATTCACTGGTTCAGCAAGCTGGACTTCGATAAAGATTTTCACTGTCTGTCAGTGTCCTATCTACAGTGAAGAGACATTTCTTCAAATTTCCCCAGAAAAAGTCACACAACAAGCTCTGTCCCAATAGTCATACTGGACACTTCGGTTCAATATATTAATTGCATGTGTGTGGTGGGGGCACACACACAAGTATTATTTAGTTCATAACACAGATGGTTTGAATACTTTCAACAATTCTTTGTTCCTTTTCTCTCTCAGCTTTAAGACTTTCATGGAATATATGTTAGACATATAAGTCCCACAAATGCAGAAAGTCAAAGAGTTCTTTGCTTTACTTCCTTGGGCCTTTACTTGGAAAAATATTGGTGTTTATGACTTTAATTCCTTAATCCCCTCCTCCTTCCTTTAGGGTTGAATCTGCTATTATTCTCATTGATGAAATAATTTTAGATATCATAAGTTTCTTTATATGGTTGATTTACTCACTTGCCTCCAAAACACTTGAGCAAATGTAACTGCTTGTAGAAGAGCTTTAAACTCCTGTTTGACTCTTTCCATTGATTCTCCAATGTCTCTGCTCTTCCTGGGGATGAATCCTACTTTGCTCTTTGTCCCAGATGTGCACACTGTAATTACATACTGGCTATGTGATTCTATATTGCTGATGACGTATTTTGTTGTGTTTAAGTTCAACTAAGCAAACCCACTGTGATGGCTATTCTTCTGTTGTCAATTTGACTATATCTGGAATGAACTACAGTCCAGATATGGAAGGTACACCAGTGAGAGATTTTTTTTTTTTTTTTTTTTTTTTGGCTTGGTTTGAAGTAGGTGAATCCATTTCTAGTCTGGATCTTTGAGGCAGGAAGATAGAAGCCTTTTATGCTGAGGAAGACACACCTTTAATCTGGGTCACCCTTCTGCTAGAAGTTAATATAAGGACATAAAAGGAAGCTTTTGCTCTTTGCCTGCCCTCCCACTCCATGCTAGCATATCTGTACATTCACTTGCATAGGAGCCTGCTTCCTCAGGATTCCAGCATATACTGAAGACCAGCTAAGACATATAGCTTTGTGGACTGAGCAACTACTAAATTGTTAGACTTTCTGTTCATAGCTAGCCATTGTTGAATTAGAGGCACTGCAGCCTGCAAATCATTCCAAGGAATACCCTTTCTGTAGACAGAGAGAGTAATTCCATTATTCTGTTACTCCAGAGAACCCTGACTATTATGAGAGCAACTCCTTGAATCTTGTGTTTTTGTACAGCTGTCTGGAACATCTAGGCAGAAGCTGAACGACCTTGGAGTTCAGACTGTTTCCTTTCCTCATGATCACTGCACAATGTGATCACAATGTGCACAGGGTCTGGAAATAACTCTCGGAAACTTTATTCAGTGTTTTGTAGAACCATGAGAGAATAGCTCGGTTCTTGGTGTGACACGAACTCCGATCCCAATGGGGCAACTGCAGGTGTTTGGCCACACCCCCAAAACCCAGGATCCTGACACATGGTCTAAGATCTCCACTTGATCTGTGCCATTCAGCCTCTCCCAGAGAGGTTTGAGTCACCCTGCACAGGTAGAGGGCTTGACTACAGGTCTAAGCCTCAAGAGATTTCCATATTAATGAGTTAGCTAAAGGCCAGAGGGCATAGCCAATTATGTATTCCTCCCCTTCTCCCTCACTATCTAATCCAGGTCCCCCCTGGCCTAAGTGGGGGTGCATCCAGACCATCTATCATCTGCCATGTCAATAAAGCTCTTGGAACCCAGGACTTCCTCTTGTCTCTTGGGGCCCCTTGTGGGAAATCATGGAGAAGGTCTCAACTAATCTCCCTTGGAGAACTTCTCTACCTTTCCGCAGCAGCAGGGCACATCTTCAAACAAGCAGCAGCCTTCCAGGCAAGTAAGTAGAACAAGCAAGTACTTTCTGCGGTGCCTGCCACCCAGTCCCCAGCTGCCTCCAAGCCCCTGCATTCCCACAGGAGAGCCCTGCACCCCTGCAGAACCAGACTGAGTAGGGACTTGCCACTCCCAGGGCACCCTGGCCTCTTCTCACAGCTCAGCACTGTGCAGTGCAGAGCAGCACTCGCCCAGTGCCATGCATAGAACCAACTCAGTCAAAATCCCTGCATGCTCTTGCCATGCTGAGCTGCAGTTCCAGCTGACTAAGCCATGGCAGACTCTTGGGAACAACACCACCCAACACAACAGAGATCTGTGCTTGTGGGTCCTCAGTTTTTTCCCTGCAGTGTTTAACTTGACTGATTATATCTGCCAAGACAGAGTAATCAGCCCTTAATAATTCTGCATCACTAGGTCTGTCAGATGATCCTGGGCCAGAAGGCTGAAGATCAGATGCTCCAACATTTTGTAGTATAGGGACTGTCCAGGTGCTCAGTGGTCTCTATAAATTGGCTAAGTTTTAGAAGCTATGCTTTGTGCTTCCCATAATTTCAGTTAACTCAGTCATCCCGGATTTCTGACGGGGTTGAAAACTTATAGTCTCATAGCCAATCCTGGCTATTTACTTTGAGAGAAAAGAGTTGAGAGAATGGTTTTCAGCTGACATTCATTCTAAAGCCAAGAAAAAAGCCAGGTTCAGAACTAAGTCTTTTAGTTAGGAGAGATGACAGAGGTTCTGGTTAGTCAACAAAATGATGGACTGGGTATTAGGTCTATCTTGTACCTTACTGACACAAATTGGTATAGTTATGCTCTAACTGTATTTTGAGAGAAAAGTTTTATTTTAACAGGAAGGGTGATATGTAGGAGGAGCTAAGATGGAAGGAGTAAGTAGAGGAAGAAGAGAAATAAGGAGAGGAGAAGAGGAGAAGGAGCTAGGTGACAAGAGGTGGGGGAACATGGAGGCAGATGTTCACGTGTCTCCACCAGTCAAAGATAGTTGATATATCTACGTTGGGTATTGGGTTACACTTCTAATTGTATGGGCATCTTGTTATTGAGCATTACCAAACTTATAAAACCTTTGATTAACATTAAAAAAAAATTGTATAAAAGCAAAAAGGAGAAGGGGAGATGTGATAGGGGTTTTCTAGGGAGGGGAAATGGGGAAAGGGGATGGCATCTGAAATGTAAATAAAATATCCAATAAAAAAAAGAATATTATTCTAAGCTGGGAGTAGTGACACACGCCTTTGATCCCAGTGCTTAGAGGCAGAGGCAAGTGGATGTCTCTGATTTTGAAGCCAGCCTCATCTATAAAATGAGTTCCAGGAGAGCCAAGGTTGTTATACAGAGAAGCCCTGTCTCAACTACAGCAACAAAAAGAATGCTATTCTAAGTATTAATTGTAAAACTAATCAAATGGCTAAGAGATTCCTCATTAAGCATTCATGTTAAAATGATAGTTTTAACATAATAATAAATTATTTTTATGAACCAATAATTTTGACATCAATTTTTAATGCAACTAAACAACTGAAATGAATCTAAATGGAGAGTAACTTACAGTTTGTCGCTGCATGAAAGTGAGAAGAGAGTGCCAGAGTGACTGCATTCCAAAACATGTATAAAATTTCAGGCTGTCCATCCTGAAAGGCAAAGATGCAGAACAGGAGAACACTTGGTTATTTCAAGATGTGTAACAAAGGTTGGAAGATACTCAGCAGATAATAACAAGGATAGCTCTTCTCAAGGACCTAAGAGGTTCCCAGCGCTCATATCAGGTGGCTCACAACTATTGGGAACTCCTTTTTTTTTTTTTTTTTTTTTTGGTTTTTCGAGACAGGGTTTCTCTGTGTAGCCCTGGATGTCCTGGAACTCACTCTGTAGACGAGGCTGGCCTCAAACTAAGAAATCCGCCTGCCTCTGCCTCCCAAATGCTGGGATTATAGGCGTGCGCCACCACTGCCTGGCTATTGGGAACTCCTAATCCAGAGTGCCCCCCACACGTGTGACATTCACTCACAGACACTTGGTCATACACATACATAATAAAGTCACCAATAGAAGGTAAAGAAGATTCAAGTTCTGTTTTACATTCAAGTGATTACTTGCTGTCCTATCCTGCTCTTCTACTCATTAGCCCCACGGCCTTGGGCAAGGAATGTCGACATCCTCAGCCCTCATCTCCGCATCTGTAAGATGAGCTGGCAGGAGGACCATCGCTGCAGCACTTTATGAGGATTACAGAGGTTAATAAAAGCCTTGGGCCAGAACATGACATACAACAAACCCTCGATGAATGTGAACTATTATCATCTTCACCCTTTGATATACACAAGCAATTTGTGAGACCATAACAAGATCAACAAAGCATACTCCGATCAGGATGGCTGGCATTATAAAAAAGAATGCTCAAAGTCTTGTTATCAATTTTTTTAAAAAAGACAAAAATGACAGAATTACTATTAATTCAAAGTATTTGGATACTTGTCTTCAAATTTGAGTATGCTTTATAACTAAATACTGAAAATGAAGGGCAAGTATTAATATACATAGAATTTTTAAAAAAGAAAACACGGGGAATAAAAAGTGGCTCAGCAGTTAAGAGCACTCGCGGATCTTCCAGAAGACCCAGCAGCCACATGGCTAAGATCCAATACTGCTTTCTGCCCTCAGAATTCAACAGACACTGCATGCACACAGGGCACATTGTATATGCTGACAAAATATCCATACACATAAGTTTTTGAAAATCTCGAAAAAATTAATTAAAAAGAAAAATATTTTAGAATAAAGTATTCATTTTAGAATAACGTTACATTCTAAGAAATTTAAGCAACTATATTAAGGTACTTTTGTATGTCTGTCAGTGGTATTCTACTAGTTTTGAAATACAAAGATAGTAATTTCATATGGTAATTTCTAAGTATTTTAATTTTATATATGTATATACTAATTTAAAAATAACTATATAATATATATTTTAATAATGAAACACTATCACTGCAGTAAAAATTAAATCAAAACTACTAGCACAGAGTCATATACAAGACCACCAGAACAAAATACATAGCAAGAATCCAAAGCTTTGCATTCACATGGTTATAAACTCCATAGCAAGGCACCAAGGCTATACAAGGAAAGTGTAGTCTGATCAACAAACATACTCTGAAAGCTAGATACACATGTTAAAAAAAGGAAACAGAATCTGTACCTTACACCACAATAAAAGGTAACTCAAAATGAAGACTTTAACAAGACTTAAACCAGAAAAATTCCTAAAGGAAAACATGAAGTAGCTCCAAGACAACATATGCTGCAATAGTTACTGGACATGATCCTGGCATTAAAACTAAAAAATGTGGGTACGTAAATAAAAACAATTTGAAAATGAAATCAACTGGATAGGAAGAATATTTGCCAATCACAGACACAATGAGGGGTTAATGCTTGGAACACACTTCTAAATAACATCAAAAGAAGAGCCAGTAAAAATTAGAGAAAGAAATTAAGTAGACATTTTCCAAATAAAATAACAGCAGGGTCAACATCACGAGCCAGCAGGGAAGTGCAAACCAGAGTCACAGAGACACATTGTACCCATTAATATATTGGCCACTATCCAAACAAGGCAAGAGAGACAAAGCCTATCATTTCAGCACCTTCTTTGAGCCAGGACTGTCAGGTGTTCAGTCACCCTCACACTCCTTGGGCTACATGCGGCAACAAACAGAAAGCACAAGCAAAAACAACAAACCCAAACATAACAAGTTTTAGAAGGATGTTCTGAAAACAGAGCTCATACACACTTCTGAGAGACAAGTAAAATACTATAGGCATTACACATGACAGTAGGCCTGTGGAGACGGCTCAGTGGGGAAAGTTCTTGTCACATAAGCATGAAGACCTGCCATTGAAATCCAGAAGCCACATAAAAAGCTGCAGGTTGCAGTGCACATTGGTAAACCCAATGTTTCTTATGGCAAGAAACTAGGCAAGGAGGGGTAGATTTCCCAGATACTTGTGGCATGTTCTTGTCCCGCCACCAGAGATGTTAAAATAGAATTGGCACATGATTTACTAATCCTACTTCTGAATATTTATTTCAGATAAAGAGATTTTACATGCCCATTGGACTCATTGCATCACTACTTACAACAGTAAAGAAGTGAAAATAACCTACAAAATCCCAAAGAATTAGTGGATAAGTGGCCAATACAGAAGGCAATGCAGGGATGGAAGGCAAAGCATACCAAGGTTATTTGATAAAGTGTTATGGAGTTACACTTACACACACACACACACACACACACACACACACACACACACACGCACGCACACAGACAAACACACACAGTTAAGCCATTTGGGCTGACAATGCTTCCTCCCCACAAGAACCATAGACTGACAAAAATCTCTAGTACCAGGCATGAGAAACTTTTTGGCTATGGTAGGCCAACTAAATCCCAAATGACATAGAGGATCAATGTACCCTTGGTTCTCTCTCAGGTATTGAGGATAGGCCCCTAGTACTGAAGTCACTGCATACCTAGAACATAGGATTCAGATGATTCAAGCTGTATCTGACCTGAAAGCCTCTTTCCTGTTGTCTAGCTTCCATGGTACCATAAAATACTGTGCAAGCTGCCAAGAGAGAGAAACAACCATCACACCTGCAACAGCTAGGCACACAGCAATTATCAGCATGGGGCAGCAAGTGGCACTCGTGTCAGGGGCAATCAACAGTGAGCTAACTAGACTGAGGTCCATGCTACAGTAGGAAGATCTGCCTGCTACTAGAAACCCAGCCAGCTTCTTGGCACTAATGATATCATGGACCTTAGAAAAGAAGCTGCTACCAACACTTTGCTAGACCACCATAATTCCTTAATATGCTCTATATCTCAGCTTTATACCCACAGATAACTGTGGTACCACACCCCATAAAAACAGATTCTCGTTACAGCAAATAGAGACCACCACTGAAAACCACAACAACAATACAGAGATCAATAGATAGTGTGGAGCCCAGCCTCAATGGATTCATCTATTTCACAGCTTCTGCAACTGTGACTCAGGCAGAAAACATGTTAGGGGGCGGGGAGCAGAAAGCCTTTAGGAATCAGAAAACCAGGAATTCTGCTGTGAGATAGTCCCTCCTAGAAATGGCTACCTAACCAAAACTGGGATAATGTTGTTATCAATCAACATGCTAACAATGAAGAGAGAAACTTCATGCCCCTCCCCCCCCAAGAATAGGAATTACAAGTGACTGAGGATTGATGGAAGGAGAAGTATCCTCTCTCTGAGGATGAGCCCACGGATTGGTTGTCCACCACAGATGGTCAGTTTTGACATCATATATGTACACAGACAGAAAAAAACGAACTCAGCAGATCATATATGTATATTTGTGCATAGATAGATATTCTTGCACACATGTATGTATGTAACAATAAATAGTCAAAGAAAAAAAGGTCATTAACTTTTTAGCATGGAGGGCATAATTGGGACTTGAGGAAGGGTTGAATGACAGAAAGTGGGGAAGTGATGTGATTCTATTTCAATGAAAACATATTTAAAAAGAAAACATGGTACACGCATATAATAGAATATTATTCAGAGTTCAAACTGAAATAAATTCTGTCAAATACTAAAAATCAGATGAACTTTGCAGGCATATGCTAAATAAAATAAGCCAAAGAAAAAATATCTTTTAATTTATAATATATATATATAAATAATCTGTATATTTTATGTATTATATATGTATATATAATTTTTAATTTGTTATATATATATATATATATATATATATATACACACACACACACACTACATGGTGTATATAGGTAATACTAGTGTACTTTAGAATTAAAAATAGTTATGATGTTAAAATTTTAGCATTTATTTTACCACTATCAAAGAATATTTGTGGGTATAGAAATGACTCAGTGGGTAAAGTACTTACTGTACAGGCATGATGACCTGGGTGTAGATTCTGGGCATAAAGACATGTATGTATAACCTCAATATAAGAAGGCAGAGAAATTCATACCCTGGGGGTGTTAGTGGCCAGCTAATAGCCAGTAGCTAGCCAAAATTACTAGTTCTTGGTTCTGTTAGAGACTGTCTCCAAAAATAGGAGGAAAGTGATCGAGTAAGACACTAGATTGATTTCTGGCCTCCAAATCTGCATGCACACATATACAAACACACATATCTCACACATACACACTCAACATATTTACAAGAAATGGTGATGCATATCTGTAATCCCAACACCCGGGAGGCTGAAGCAAGAGGATCCTAAGTTTGAAACCAGTCTAGCTACATGCACAGTTGGATAATGTTTCCAAATCAAACAAAAATGACAAAAAAAATTTATGGTGAATTTCTATGAATTTTAAAAATAATAACCCTGAATATTAAGGGTTTTTTTTTCTGTACCAAGACAAATGTAGACTTAAGTATGTTTTTTTATTAGAGACATGGAAGTATTAATAGATTCCTTAATATTAAATAATCCTCACATTGTGACAGGCTTCAACAACATACTTTAGAATATAATTTATATGTTTATTTTAGTAGATTACTGAATCTCAGGAGACAGTACAGTCCTTGTCTAATACCATAACTTCAACCCAAAAGAGAGATTACAAAATTCCTGGTCAACTCAAGGAAGGCAAGAATAAATTTTCTCCTTTTTGTTTCTTGTGAGACAGGGATTCGTGATACATATAGAGCATACTGGCCTTGAACTCATCACAATTCATCTCCTCAGAATCCAGAGTACTGTCACTATGGGTATGTTTTACTAGGTCTGGTTTGACCATACTATCAAAATCAACTTGCTTTGATACCTGGAAATTTCATATTTACATTCTCTCAATCTCTCTCTCAATCTCTCTGTCTCTCTGCTTCTGTGTGTCTCTCGCTGTGTCTCCTCCCTCTCTCTCTCTCTCTCTCTCTCTCTCTCTCTCTCTCTCTCTCTCTCTTTCTCTCTCTCTCTCTTTCTCTCTCTCTCTCTCTCTCTCTCTCGTTTCTCCTGGTCTTACATTTACATTCTTAAGATTGACTCAACTTTGCCTTTTTGAGGTAATCCTGTAAGTGAAGGATGCAGATGTCTCTTTTTAAAGTGAGGTTACATGATTCCTAATGTGAACTACTTTTCTTGCTAGGGGGGAAAAAGTGGATCAAAACATGTTGGGGGGGGGCATTTTTCATAGACCAAGAAATTTTCTCTCCACAAATAATCTTAAGAAAATTTACACATTAAAATGAATAACAAAATATTCTCAACATTTGGTACCTTTTTGTAACTGAAAAAAATGGAAGCAAAATTAATATTTTAACTAATAAATTAATTATACTTTCTGGGAAAGTCTATTTCATTTCCCATCACAGATTTAGTAAGAGAAAGTTTTTGGAATAGAGTTTTGTCTCTATTCCACACATCTCTTCATTTCCCCCCACTGTATTGTGATGTGATCTTAAACCACAATACGGAAATGCCATCTTACAGCTTTGCCTTTTCCTAAGCATCCATTACAGGGGTGTCTGGGCGATGGGCACCCATCCATGGCTTTCATCATGGCTTTTTATGATTCCCTTCCCTCGTTTGTTTTTTGTTTTCTGCAGTTGTTATACATAATCTTTTTTTTCCCACTTTCATCTCCTTCATGGGATGAGCACTACAGATTTCAAATCCATCAAAGGCCATATTTAGTCCCCTCCCCTCAAAGAATTTTAATTTTATATGATCTCAAATCTCACTTTTTAGAAGCAAAAATAAAAATTCATCTTCTGAGGTAAAATTATAATTCCAAACACCAGGAGTTAATAAACTAAATAATAATCAACATAAAGCTCTGAACAAACTAAAGTTATTTCCTCAATAAATACTAATGCAGAAAATGCCTTTAAGTTATCTCAAGCAACCTGCTTATAGATTAATATAAGGGATAGTTCTTCCATATAGTATGAAGTGAGAAAAACCTGCTCTACTCTGAGTAGATGAGCCATCATTCTCACATTTGTGTGTAACAATGGGACTCTCTTTATTATAAAGTCGAATCTCTTGTGTTTGACCTAAAGGCAAGAGTACATTCTCCACACTGATTATGGAAAGAAAAGCACACGACACAGGAGACGGAGGGTAAGCAGGAGTGAATGTATTTGGAAAAGACAGGCAAGGGTAAGATCAAGAGGCACCTGTGCGTTCTATGAGGTGCTGGCCAGCTACCTGAGAGGTTTAACAAGAAAGTATCATAATGATTTGTGGGACTGTGAAAAGACAGCTTAGTTTCTGGTAGAGCACTGGCTAGAGATGGCCGGAGACCCTGCAAGGGAAAGATACATTTCGCCACGCTCCCAGACCCCAGGCTCCTGACAAACGGTCTAAGACCTCCATTGATCCATGCCTTTCAGTCACCTAGGACAACGCCCCTACCAGCTCCTCCACAGGTAGAAGGCGTGACTACAGGCTTCAGGGCCTGACTACAGGCTTCAGGGCCTCAAGAGACCTACATACTAATGAGATGCCTAAAGGCCAGAGGGTATAGCCAATTAAGCATTCCTTCCCGGACCGCCTCCCTCCTCTCTCCCTATTTAACTCAGGTCTGTCCTGAGTTGGGTGTGTGGGGGGGGGGGGGTGGGGGGGGGTCCAAGCCAGATTCATCTACCATCTGCCATGACAATAAAGCTTGTAAAACCATGGACTTCTTGGTGTCTTTGGGGCCCTGCCATGGGAAACCGTGGAGAAGGCCTTTAACTAATGAGCTGTTGTCACCACTGCTGTCTCTCCCACCAGAAGACCTCTCGATTTAAGCAAGCTAGCCAAGCCGCCAAGTCAGCCAAGCATGTGCAAGTAACAAAGAGTCTCTTTCCCGAAAGGTGCTGTCAGGGCTTTCCCCCACCCTCATTTCTCTCAGCTGGGGACCAGCCCCATATGCCCCCACATCTGTTCTTCCACGGCCCCCCAGTGGTGTCTAGGAGCCCAAGGACAGACCACCGGTCTCCTGGGTCAGGCTGCCTCGGCCAGGAGATGACCATTCTAAAGCCCTGCCCCCATGGGAATTCCGACTGAGATCTCCCGTGCCCTGGCGGAGCCCTGCAGCATCTGCCCAGCGCCACATGAAGTGAACTCAGTCAAAATCCTGCGCTTCTGCTGCCTAGAACCACGGTTCTAGATGACTAGGGCAGCTGACCCGCGGGAACCACAACTCCACCCAACAGGACCCATGCCCGAACACACGCACAAGCTATCAACCACGCAATGATCTGGACTTCAGTTTAGGAAAAACTTTCTGATAGTAATACAGAAGTTTGATTGGTCACAATACTATAAATTAGGAACTTAATAGGATGATTCTTCTAAGGCCAAAGTAGAAGAGTAGCAAGAGCAGTATGTAAGAAGTTGGGATGACTAGATGAAAAAATAATAGATTTATGATACATTAAAGCCAGATACATTTGGGAAGAGCCAGAAAGATAGAGTCTGTGCAAAAAAAAAAAAATGAAACTCCAGAAGGAGCAGCTGGTGGACAAAGAAAGACTAGCTCAGAGACTATGTTCATAGAGCAAGCCTGTGGGGCGCTGAAGTGAAATTCATCTATACCAACAAATGTAAATGATTTTATAAAATACTTATTAATAAAAATAAACATAAACCTTTGCTTAAAAGCAAGATCCAGCTAAACTGATTCGAATGGATACCTCCACATGAAGATGGCAGCAACTGCTACTGTAAACACTTAAGCTTAATAAGAAGCTCCCGATTACAGTTTTAAACTCAAACATGAACTTCCCCCAGGAATACATCCCTGGGAGAAGCACATTTCAAAGACTCAAACAAACATTCCAGGAAGAAAGACCCAAGATAGGAGTTTATGAGCCCTTAACATAGTAAAACCTGGGTAAACAGAAGACACTTAAGCTGACCCTGTTTGTTGTAAAAGATAAGGTGCAAATTTGAGTTACTTAGCAACTGGGCCTGGGAATGGAAATGAGGCCTGGGAACGGCTGTTTGAAATTTAGCTTTTGTGGTTATTGTTTAAGTGGTAATTGTATAACTGCCCTCATAAATTCTGTAAAAATGGTATATAAGCTGCCTTTAGCTTTAATTCAGGGTTCATCTTGCCTGCAGGCAGGAGAACCCCAGTATACTAGTTGTGATCTTATCATCGAATCATCAATAAACCTCATGTTATTGCAGCGAGTCCTGTCCGTGAGTGTTTCTGGGGGAGCACGTCCCCTGGTTTTGGATCTTTAGGTCCAACACTACCATATGTGAGAAACTCCCCATATGCCACACGTGACATGAGAAAAGAGAAATACTTAGGGATACCTCATACAGGAATTACAACAGAGGGGTTCAGAAGACAGAAATACGACAAAAATGAATTTGCCTATCCTGCACAAAATGTTTCAGTCCCAACTATCATTGACTTGCAGAATGTCTTATTCACTATCACTGTATCCCACACATCATGTATTCTGACCAAGAAACTCACTTCATAGCTAGAAAGGTACAACAGTGGGCCCATGCTCATTGACTCTACTGATCTGACTTATGTTCTCCTCCATCATGAAGCAGCTGGCCTAATAGAATGGTGGAATGATTGTTTGAGGATAGTTATGGAACCAGCTAAAAGACAGCAGACTTGAGAACTTGTTTCAGGAAGTGGTATATGCTTTGAATCGAAGTCCATTATATGGCAGTTTCTCCCACACCTAGTATTCACCAATCCAGGAATTAATTCGAGTAAAGGAAATGCTGTCTTTCACTCACTATCTCCCCTAGTGACAAAGTAAGGTAATTTTTATTTCCTGTCCCCACAATCTTAAGTTCTACTGGCCCAAAAGTTTGGGTTCTGGACAGAGGAGCATTCCTGCCAGAAGAAAACAAACATTCCATTGAACTGAAGGTTGAGACTTGCTAATTTGAGCTTCTAATGCCCTTTAACGAATGGTCAAGGAAAAGATTACCAGTGTTGGGAGGAGTAATTGATCCAGAATGCTGGGGGAATTTGAATTGCTTCTGTACAATGAAAAAAGGAAATATTAGATCTTCAGTGCAAGAGATCCTTTAGGTTATCTCTTGGTGTTATCATGTCCTGTGATTAAAGTCAATTGGAAACTACTACAACCCAATCCAAACAAAATGATAAAAGGCACAGACTCTTAAGGAATAAAATTATGAGTCACTCTTCCAGGAAAAAACCAAAAACAAACAAACAAACAAACAAACAAAAAACCCCAAGACCTGCTAAAGGTATTTGTTAAACATGGAAGGAATATAAAACGGGTAAGAGGACAGTAGTTAAAAATACTAGCTAAGGTCAATGACCAGTTGCAGTAAAAAGGATTATAAGTGACATGAGCATTTCTGACCTATTTTGTTAAGAATGTTAAGAATTGTACATATATACAAATATGTTAAGCAGATATTATAAGTTTTCTTTACTCATTTTCTTTATCATACACTATAACAATTTAAGACATTATCAGTGGTTATCATATTTAAATTATGAGACATTAAAGACCAAGCATTCTTCAAGAAACATTGACATATATTCTAAAATAAATAATGTATGTGTAGCTACACATAAGATAGTTCCACCATGCAGGGTAGAATCACAATCTGGTTATTGCTTTCATTTGGAAATTAAGCATGACATAAGAAAATGTGATTAAGCATCAGGTCGACAATGAGTAAGTAGACTTGTGATGGCAAATATTGGTTGTCAAACTGACCACATTTGTAATTAAAACCCAAGTAGCTAGGCATGTCTGTTAGAGATGTTTTTGGTTGAATCATTTGAGGTGTGACGATTCACTCTAAATTTGGACCACACTGCTGGTCAGCCCACAAAAAAAGGACATGGAAGCAGGAGGTTTGTTCTTTTTGCATGTTTGCCCTGCTCTTGCTGGGAAGTTCATCTATCCTGTTGCTGAGGTATTCCTTTGCTGGCATTAGAAGCTACTTCTTCAGGATCCTAATTCAAACTGGAGACTAGCAGCTCTCTAGGAATTCTGAGAATTTCACCAATAGATGGGGACTGTCAAGACATCTAGTCCCATGAAATGAACAACTACGGGGTTCTTTGCTTTTCCATTAGGAAATAGCTACTGTTAAAAATACCAGGACCACAGCCTATAAGGCACTTTAATATATCACCTTAATATACATATTCATTCATTTAATCATTTCTGTTCCTTTAGAGAATGCTGACTATCACACCAGGTTTGGGAGTTTTTGTTTTCAGATGTAATTTTTGAGAAGGGCGGCAGGGGGAGTGGGGCGCAAGGTGAGGAGGAAGAAGCTACTATTATATTGGAAGAGACTGAAGAGAGGTGCCTATCATTACAAACACAGGAGAGCCTGGGGAGAAAATGCAACTTCCTTATTTCTTCCAGACAAAGGTATAAAATGAGGATTATCAGGGAATATCATTTTTTGGACTTTGACAAAGGTTTCTAAGTCAAGTGAGCTGACTGAGAAAAGGTCAGAGTAAAGCAGGCTAAGATCAAAAGAAAAGAAGATGCAAATGACTTAGAGGAAAGTCTGTGCCAGAGATCTCTGTGGAGAGATCACATGGTGAATGAGGAGGCCTGCAGACTTGATCAAAGAAGCCAAGTGGATATGAATTGTAAATTTGTCTTTATTCATATTCTGAATTCAAATCAGAGAAACCTTGGCTTTGCAAATACAAGACAAAGAAAGAAATTCTCTTTGCTCAAAAACAGTTTTATGGAGTTAAGTCTCATCTCATATCTGACATGGAGTGTGACTAGGAACAGCAATGCTTTACATGTCAGGGTAGCTGGATGACAAAAAAAACAGTGTTAAAAATAAATAAATTAAAAGTCCTCTCCAATCTCAAGTCCATCTTTTGTCATCAACTATCCAGACACCTAAAATATTACTGGGTCCTAGTCAGCATTCCATGTCAGACAAGATGAGATATAAACCAGCAATTTGGGCAGCCCCATTCACAGGCATAGATATGTATACACATACACAGGTGTCAACACATACGAAAAACACAAATTTACACACAGAAAATAATAAAGTAAAAATGCAGTTGGTATAATGGAAGAAAATATTTGCTAATCAAGAATCAAATGAAGAGTTGGATGCCAAATACCTAACTGAAAGGGTCTGATGACTCATCTAAGGCTTCTTGTGAGATATCCTCCCAATCAACTGTCAAGTATACTTTTTATGTCAAGACAGTGACACTGCTGAACTCTGTTGTGGTAATTAATATTTTAGCATTTTTTCAACATATACTCCTGTGTAGAACTAGATTATAATTTTCTTTATCATCTTTGTCTGAGCTCAGTATTAAGGGTGTAATAGACTCACCAAATGGATCTGGTGGGTCGGGAGTGTTCCTGTCCTTTAGGATAATGGAGTTCCTCTTCCTTAAATTCTTCAAAAAATACACTTAAAGCAGTATCTGGGTCAATGTTTTGTTGATGATAAGAGTTTAAACAACAGACTCAATTTCTTTAAAGGCTATAGGAGTATGAGTCATGCTCTCAAATTCTAAGTAGACACTTAAAAGGTTGTATTTATCTAGAAATGTGTCCATTTCTACTTCCATCTTAAAATTAGTTCTCTATAGTATACTTATATTTTTTATAATCTTTCATTTTGATGAAAATTTACATTTAGAGATAATATACAAAAATAAGAAAAGAATCCATTCACTAATTGTTTGCTCAAAGAAACTACTTGTTAATATTTAGCCACATTATCATCTTCATCCTTTATCTCTGCGAACTAATAGAGAATAAGTAAAAAGCACAGTGGGTTCTGAAGAAATAAACTGATCTCTGAGAAATAAAGATATTCTTTTATTCTTTATATAAAAACAGTATAATTATTAAAGTCAATGAAGTCCAATAGCCTGTGTATAAGAACAGAAATACACAGAAAGTGAAACTGAGTTCTAAATATTGTATGTGATAGTCTAAATAAGAATGGCCCCAAAGGTTCCTATAGTTGAATGCTTGGTTACCAGGGAGCAGCACAAGGTAACAAGGTGTGGCCTTGTTAGAGGAATTGTGTCCCTACCTAGAGGTGAGCACAGAGGTTTCAAAAGCTCAGGGTCTATCTCTACTTGCTGCCTAAAGATCTGGATGTAGAACTCTCAGCTACTTCTCCCGTACCATGTCTTCCTGTGTGTCACCACAGTTTGCACCATGATGAGAATGGACTGAACTCCTAAAACTGTAAGCAAGCCCCAAATTAAATGCTTTCAAGAGTTGCCATGGTCATGGAATCTCTTCGCAATAATAGAACACTGATTAATAGTACATGAGCTATGTATTTTGTAGTCTGTAGTAATGCAAAACTAACTTATTAGCTCCACTTGCTTCTTTGGATTTTGTGAGCTTGCATCTGGGTAAGGAACCATGTATGTGTGCATCTGAGTGTGTATGGAAGTGATCATATCACCTATAGTTTAATTCCTTTCTTTTGCAACAGGAAGTCTGTTATTCTCTTATCTACTGCAACAGAATGTGGAATACAAGTAGCAACAAGAAATACTTGTACTCTCCCTTATTTTAGGGAAGAAACATTTGTTCTCACCATTATATACTAGAAATGTTACTTATTTGTTTTTCATCCAAACCTTTTACCAACTTGAGAAATGATGGTTCTATTCTTAGTTCAGAAAGAACTTTCATCAGGAATAGGTTCTGTCTTATGCTTTTTGTGAATGAGTTAGATGATAGCAGAATTTTCTTTTATACTCGCTGATTTTCTTTTTCTGATGAGATCTACATTAAAATCTCAGTTGATTATCCAAAGTTTTACATTTTTCTTTCATATTTACTATCCTTCATGAAAAATGCTAAGTAATATCATTAACTCCCTGCACCGGCCACTAATTTATGTGTGTTTGTATAATCCAATGCTTGCACTACCAGCTAACCTTTATTTCAAATATGATTATTCATTCATTCATTCATTCACTCACTCATTCATTACTGCGTGTGTTCATGTGTATATGTGGGTGTATGTGTCATGATACATGTGAAGTCAAATCAACCTCCAGTTGCCAGGTTTACAGAGCTAGCATCTTATTCTGCTGAGTCATCTTGCCAGCCCTCCAATGAGTTTAATTTTCAAATGGTCTATATGGCAACTTTAAAAAATAACATTTGATAATTTCATTTTTCAATTTTCTTTACAATATTTTTTTCAATAATAATATTCTTTTCAACAATTTTCTTTTAAATAATTTGCAGTTCATTACTTATTGTACTTTATCAAATAATTCTAATATACTAAAGCCAAAGTGTGCTAGAGACATTTTCAAAGCCTAAGGGTTTCTCTGCCTTTTTGTAATTGTGTTGAATCTTAATAATAACTTGCGGTTTACAGGAGTGAGTGTGTGTTTTTCCTGTGAACTGACATTGCCTGAAGCTGTAATACACAAAGTAGTCTAAGGACTAACGATACAAGTGCTTTCCTGTACCAAGGGCCTGAATTGTTCCTGGTGGGAATCAAGGTACTGTTAGCATCAGGGGCCCTTGTTTGCTACAGTGACACAAGGTATCAGCTTAATGCCAGGCTTCTCTGTTCCTTGTTTGCCTGTGCTGCAGTGAAAGGCTCTTAAGATCTCATCTCTAGACTAATGGGAGTAGAAATCATCCAACCTGTACAGATACAACATTTAATGGTAATATTGATTATCTGTCTAATTGGTTTATCCCTACTCAATTTTGTTAAATACATTAAGATGCCACACACAGGTTGAATATTTTACTGATATCATTAAGATTTCAAATTTGGGTGCCCTTAAACTTTTCTAATTAGAGTCTTGAATGCTATTATTGAATCATATGCTATGTCTAAAAGGGCAAAAGAAAACACATTTTTGGCATAGTCAAAATTCTCATTAGTACTATGGCAGCTTAAAATGCTCACATTCCAAATTTAGCTTGATGCATCCTACACACATGATTACAAGACTCTGTTTGAAGATAAAAATTGCTGGCTTAGAAAGTGAAAGTATCATATCTACACCCCCACACACAGCTAAACTGGCTTAATTCTGTCCATGAAAATCTACAGCCTGTTTTTCACTCTGTGGTTCCTGAATAATCTGTCAGTAATTTGCTGACTCATATTGCAGCCAAGTGTTATGACAGAGTAGTCATGGTTCTACAGTGACACTAGAATGCGTGCCTAGTCAAGAAATACCAAAATTGACCATCTGTTTTGTTTTCTTAAGTGTTTATTATTATTATTTATTTTATTTTATGTGTTACGAGTGTTTTGCCTACATGTATGTCTGTGCATCATTTTGTGTGTCTGCTGCTCAGGAAGGCCAGAAGAGGGTATCCGATCCCCTGGCACTGGAGTTTCAGACAATTGTGAGCTGCCAGGTAGGTGCTGAGATTCAAACCTGGGTCCTCTTGAGGAGTGGTTAAGAGTCAGTGCTCTAACCATAGAACCAGCCCTCCAACCTCTAAGCTTGAATATCTAATGTCTAATAATCTGCCTCAAACTTTGACTTACAAAATAATTCATTCATGGAAGCTATAAAAAATACACTACAAAAAGAAAACAATTCAGAATTAAAACAAAAACATAAATTGGTATGAATGCATTTTGTTTGCAAATGATCATACTAAGTGAGACAGGTTAATTTTATAGAACATTTATGAAATTAGCAGAATTAGCCACTTCAGATAAAAGAAGACCTTTGAAATGGCTCCCCATTTCTACTGAAATGTCCACAGGCTTCACTACACAGATATAAATGGTCCAGGATCACTTTATATTCATCCAATTGGTTGTTCAATACTCACATGCTCTTGACAACAGGATGGACATCTACAAACAACCTCCCAAGTAATGCAGCATTACTGCCTCCTAAGAGCATTCTTACTCTTAGACTACGGATGCTGATACACACTATCCTTTCCATCACCTAGAGTCAAGTATCTTAGCAAGTACCAAGACAGACTTAATAATGTTAAGTTGAAAACTAAAAGTTTTAAAGTAAACACTACTGTTTACTTTCACCTGGTAAAAGAAAATAAATGAGTATTTGTTGGGGGCCGACTTTTAGCAGAAAGCAGCTATCAGCTTTGCAGCCATCTTGAGCCATATACCCTGACATGAGACTTGGATTACAATAGCCTACAACAGCTGAGCACACTCTGATAATCTTGGTTTAGATACCTTGAGATTAAAGGTGCGTGAGATTAAAGGTGTGTGACTTAAGAGTATGACTTAGAAGTATAGAGATTAGAGTTAGAGACAAGACCTAAGGGCATGATTAAAGGTGTAACTTAGAGGCGTGGCTTAGAAGTGAGACATATAAAAGGCAGAGACAGAACAGATCAGAATCAGACTGAGATCAGAGCATCAGACACATCAGACATTAGGTAGAAGACACTTGGCTCCAGACAGAATCAGACACAGCAGACAGAGGAGACAGAGAAGGAGACACTTAGAGGAAGAGAGACTGAAGAATAAACAGGATTGAATCACACCCTGTCTGGTCTCCATTCTTCTAGTCTGCCCTCACCCTCGCTCTTGCTGAACCCCGACCCGCAGACCGGAGCGGCAGCTTGGGCCGGGGTACAGTGGCTGCCCAAACATGGGTCAGCCCGGGCCTCAACATTTTGCCTGGGCTGCGACGTTTTTTGGCCACCCCAACGTGGGGCTAGTGTGGACCCCAACATTATTTTGGCCACCCCAACGTGGGGCTAGTGTGGACCCCAACAAGTATTTCAGAATAAATTCTAAATCTCATGAGACTTGCAAGGAAAAAAAAACACACAAAATAAGTTTGCCTATTTTTATAGCTCTAACATTACCATATACTAGATTACAACTTCATAGAAATGAGATATGCAATCCTGACATGATCAGAATAGTGCATACTATATTATTTAAGGAAGTATGATTAATGATCTAAACTGCTGATACTCTTCATGGATGAATACCCAAACATATTGTGTTATTACAATGTTTAACAATACTAACATCATCGTATGTCAGAGTTCTTTATTACCTAGCTTTTGTTTAGCTTATAAGGCTTAAATATGCATTTTCAGATTTTAAACGATTGGAATCACAATCATCTTATCATACCATTGAGTCTTATTATTGTTAACCACCATATTGTTGAGCCTGGCACATAAACTGCAAATTCTGAATCAAATCTATATTGTACTTCATTTTTCCAATCAGAGCATCTCATTTCAGTGGTAGTATGACCATTCTCATTTGATAGCTAAGACTTTAAAAGTCTATATAGCCTATGATCAGTTTAGACAGAGCTTGGTGCTGTGATGCCAAGGCTTCAGTTACTTATCAATACACTAGTCTTCCTTTGACATTGTTTGAATACGTATTAAGGAGGCAGACCTTAATAATTCAGCTTTCCAGAAGCTAGAAAGCTAATACTATTGTGAAAATGTTAAGTATATAGACATAAGGTAATGAACAATTTACATATGAATTAATCATCTTAAGTTGGTGTAGTCTATGTGCCAAAAATAATGAACAACTATGTGTATATTAATTTAGTAAACAATGCATCCATGTTATTACTGGAGTCATAGTTTACATAGATATTAGCCTATTTACCATTTCATAGTTCCCTGGGCTTTACATGATAAATAATATTCATTTTTTTCTATTTAATATTTTTGTAACCTAAGGCTGCTCTAAAATCATAAGCATTTAAAAGTAAAATTTAAAAATTCAAGAACCAATATTTTAAAATTTGTCAGGAGCCATCTAGAAAGGCTAAGCCTAGAGGTGATCTTCTGAGATGGTTTCCCCATGGAATGTAGACTGCAGTAAATGAGCCTTTGCAGGGATGACATTTCAGGACTTGATTCCTGCTACTGATATGCCTTTCCTGTCATTATTAGATTAATAAAATAATCCCTGAATATTAGTCCACTGTATTGGGCAGATTTTCTACAGATCAATGAAGATATACTACCTTGTAGTGATACTATACAGACAAATCCTTAACAGGCTTCCTTTTTCTGGTTCAAGGCCAGGAGTTTTTTTCTGACACACTTAGGTTTCTTTTCATTTTTAGCAATAAAAAGGTAGAAGCTTTTCTTTCTCTATGTAATAATGGTTGAAGCTTAACATTTATGCAGAATGAGTGAGTACCTTCTGCACTGGTGCTGGATAATGACCTGCTCATGGAGGCTTTTACTCACTCTGTCCACCAATAATAAACATTTATGTATGTAAGTATAGCTGTATGTGTGTTAACTATGGAAGTGGATGAGACAGGTAGTTGGGCCTGACACGAGTGGATTATGAATATGTATATGAATGTATGTGTGTTCATGCATATTTGTTTGTGTAAAAGTAAATGAAGAAAATCTTAGAGGTAATTAACACAGTATATAAAATACTATAATTTATGAAGTTACAAATAAAACTACTTATGCCATGATAATGAAAACATACCATTTTTTTCTTTAGCACATTCATAAATTGAGTTGTAATTCATTATTCTATTAATAATTATAAAAGCACTTCAAAATTAATGACTAAGATAATATTCAGAGGTTCCTAGACTTCAAAGGAATACAAATTAGTAAAGGACAAAAGCAAGACTTTATAACATGAGACATGAGTACAGCAAAGAAAGTCATGGGGCAAACAAAGGAATGGGTTCTGTAGCCTTAAATATGTTATAATGACTACTGTTTAAATTGTTTTATATGTCAAAATATTTCAGATTACTTTCTAGTAGAAATTTTGAAAATGTTACAATCTATCATTTACATGGACAGAAATAGGAAATGTGTAGTACATTTCAAAAATTAGACCACATCCAAGCTGACATTAATCTTGCAAAAAAAAAATTTATAGTTATCAACAAATACATTGCCTTTGGTATACGGTAAGTATGCCATGTAAGGCAGGGACTCAAAAAATGATTGCCTATATTTTCCTATTTTCTGCAAGAGATACAAAACTATCTTTATTTAAACATACCTTAACTATTTCTTCAATGAAACAAATGTGAGAAACAGGATCTCTCTTCTTGGTTAACACTTTTTGTAGATGTTGTACCTAAAGATGGAGAAGGAGAGAGAGACAAAGTATATTTAATTAGGTCCTTCCAAGTTAAAGCAATGTAACCCTTAGGAACTGGAAAAAGCTAGGCGTACTTCAAAAATTCCTCACAAATAGCATTACTTCTAGCATATGGGACAAGAGGATAAGGGGAGGAGAGTGGAGCATGTTTCAACCTTTGCAAATACTACAGTCAGGCAGCAGAAGTACTGGCATGCTCGGAGATGATAAGAGATCTGTCCCCAAAGACCTAGAATTAGCAGAAGTTTATCTATAAAGCTTTTTCCATGTCTTGAAACATTTACCTGTCCACAAGCAGCACAGATGTGATCCATAAGTTTTTCCATATTGGTCCAGAGGGAAGCCCGAAAAGCTGCTGTGTTTCCTGGAGTTGGCATGGTGGCTCGCCCAGGGCCTCCTGGTAAAGAGTAACAGACAAATGGGGAAAAAAGGAAAGTTCCCAGATATAACAGAATGTGCATTATTCTAAAAGCACAGAAAAGACAAAAACCAAGAAACCCCTTCTCTCATAAATAGCTTCTTATGTACAATATAAAAACAATGTGTGTAGTAAGAAAAGTAAATCTCACACAATCACATGTGTGGGATTATGATAATAAAATAAAATTAATGAAAATAGTTTCCTTAAAATGGAAAGAGGACAAAATGTTTTACATATTCAAAATTAAATTTAAGAATGACAAGGATAGCCCCCAAACTGAATTCAAGTAAATATATACTCAATAAAATTATCTTGATATCAAATTAATAAAACAAACACAGTGCAAACAGCTCAAATAAATTTAAGTCACAGAACACTTATTTTGGTAGTGTACAGATATGCTATGGGCCAACAGAACTGCAAGGAAATTATGAACACAACAGGTTTGCTATACACGGAGTCTGGTGTAACAGCCTTGCGGCTAGTTTAGATACATACACAAAAGCAGCCACAGAGCTTTGCATTCTAGCATCCAAGTTGTTATTTCTACAACTGTCTTCCCAAACTCAACAAATCAAGCCATAGCTCACTGATTAAAAAACAGATTTCACAACTAGAATATGAAAATACAATGCAGAACAGTATCTACTGTGCCAAATTATCAAAACCACAACAGCAAAAACAAACAACAACAACATGGACTTGATTGGTGTGCTGCTGCATGCCTGCCACACACAGGGAGGTACTGGTTACTTCAAAGGCCTCTGGAAGCCTCAGAGGCTTGCAGCTCTCCTGCTCTCTGGGTCAGAGTTAAGAAGCTATGGTGATGGCCCCAGCTGTATATGTAGGGGAGGATGGCCTTGTTGGGCATAGGTGGGAGAGGAGGGCCTTGGTCCCATGAAGGCTGGATGCCTCTGTGTGGGAGAATTTGAGGGCAGGGAGGTGGGAGTGGGTGGGTAGGTGGGGGTACATCCTCATAGAAGCAGGAGGAGGAGGGATGGGATAGGAGGTTTCTGGGGGAGGGGAAATGGGGAAAGGGGATGACATCTGAAATGTAAAAATTTTTGAAAATTATAAATATAAAAAAAGAGAGGGAAATTATAATTATAAAAAAGAGAGGGAAAAGAAAAGAAGCTATGGTGGGCTGTTCTGTAGTAACTCTACAGCTGAAACAGCTTACGGTCCTACCCAGCACTTGGCTCTTGTAAATCGTGTAATATGAAACTTCCTACAGTTAATTCCATGAAAGATCAAAAAGTCAAAGTATCCCACTTTGCTCAGGGGATTCATCTGAAGACTAGTACCCTTCCATACTGTCCAGGGCAACTGTCTCTCACACTCATTTTGCTTTAAGCTAACTTTCTTACTGTTCTCATAATGTTCCTGATTTCTCTCCCATTTCAAGATTGGATCCTAGCTCACAAGGTCCTGGTTAGGTGTCAGAGTCACAGGGCAAATGGCTGAGGTGCTATTAACCAAAGCAGAGGCCTTCCAGTCCTCTCTGCACTTCTACCCTGAACCTCTTCCTCCTAGGAGCTAGGTTTCCATTTCCCTTCTTCCAGCTTGACCTTTATAACTCAGCCATTTTAGCTACACTGGTCCCTTGGCCTGTTGGCTCAGGCCATATCTAGGTTGGTTAGTGTCTTTTCTCTTGCTCTCCCTCCCTGTCTCCTCACTGTCTGGTGTAGTCTGCATACCACGTTCAGCCTGGACTCTTCCTTCTGCCTGTTCTCCCTTGTGTCTACAATAGGAATCTCTCCCACACTTCACAGGTACTCATGTCTTCCTCCTTTTATCTCATTGTCTTTTCATTCAGTCCTGAGGCTTTCTTGTTTAACAAAGCTCATTCCTAAAAGGCAATTGGCTTTAGCCTCCCTCTGTTCTCACACAAGTCATTCTCCATCTCTTTGCTATAAGTTTCTTCAAAACAAGTTGGAAAAAAAAATCAGGCCAAAATACTACTGGTAACAATGGATTTTACAACTGATCAAAAAATAAGTTATGAATAAATAAGGAGGAACACACATTTAAAAAGGATAAAGGGGCTGCCAAAATGACTCAGAAGTTAAAGGTGCTTGTGGACAAGCATGGTCTGCTTTCTTACACAAGCAAGGCCTATCTGCCAGGGGTAGCACCGTCCACAATGGGCTGACCTCTCCCACATCAATCACTAAGCAAAAATGTCCCATAGGCATGTCCACAGGGCAACCTGATAGAGGCAATCCCTCACCTGAGCCTGCCTTTCAAGTGACTCTATGTGTGTCAACAAAAACCCAAATAGCAACCTAACAGGCATTTTCTCAAAATATTTTCAAAACATTGTTTAATTTTTTAAAGGTTTTTATAGTGTATATGATGTGCATTAAAAAATATACACATGCCATGGTGTGCATGTGCAGAAGTCAGAAGAAAACTTTGTGGTCGGTTCTTCCTTCTACCTTCATGCAGGTTCCAGAGATTTTAATCAGATATTGTGAGAATAAATTGTAAAAATGAAATTTTAGGTCTAGACGTGAAAGTTTCTTAGGTTCAGAGTTTCAATTTACACTCAAGTGTTAGCTGCCCCTGGGGTGCATTCCAAGGGCTTGAATAAACATTCCAAAGGCACAAAAGACCCAAGATAGAGGCAATAAAACACCTGGGTAAAGGAAGTCACTTGAAAGGAATTCTCCCAGGAGCAAGATACAGATGTAAATTAGGATAATTGGGATGGGGGCTAGATGGAAACCAGGCTTGGGAACGGATGTTTGAAATATCCAATCATATGTAACCACGCCAAACTTTCCAGCTCTCCCCAACCCCTACCCATAAATATCCCAAGTTTCCTGGGCTGGGCGTAGGATCCTCTATCTCCTGCATGAGATATGTTCTGGCCTGAGGGCCCTCGCCATTAAACTACCTTTTGTTATTACATCAAGGCGGTCTTCCTGTGTCCTTGGGTGAGTGCAGGTCCAGAGTTGGGTGAGGGTCCCCTCTGGGGGGTCTTACAATATCAGGCTTGCAAGACAAGCACTTTAATCATTGAGACAACTCACTAGCCTGATTTTCCAATCTTTTGCAACTGTATTTAATCTGTTTTATAGATGAAAAGGCCAAATGTAAGGTCATATATATAGTAAGTACAGGTGCTAAAATAAAGTACTGGTTTGTGAAAGAGAGGAGAGGGGTGGCTTCAGGCCTAATGGCAAGTATGAGTCAATCGTGATTTTCATTGATTCGTTCTCTTGTTAAGAATTAAAATAACATAGGCTTAATGCTAAAAGTCTCTTGAAAACAAATCAACAATAAGAATCTTTATAAGCTGTCTATGACTTTTTGTTAGAGCTAAGATCTACAGGCAAGGATCTGTCAAGGAAGTAAACAGCATGATAAAGAAGAAAAGTAAAAAACAAACCAAAATAAAGTAATGTTTACATAAGAACTGACCCTCAGTTGTGTGAGAGACTGGGAGTAAAGTGAGAAGAAAGGGTGGGGAAAATACTAGATTTAAAAGAAAAGTAAAAAAGACCTCAACAGCTTTACTAGAACAACACAAATTTCTTGACTGGCCCAAAATTTGAGGAAAGATATGCTTCCAAGATAATCAGAAACAAAGGCACTCTTGAACTGAACAGAGATAATGGAGGAGGAGAGTAAACAGTGACAAATACAGCTGAGAAGGGAATTAATGAAGAAACAGCAGAAGAATCGCTCAGTTCTATAGTCCCAAAGGCTTGGTCCCCAGCGTAGCAGTGTCCTGAGGACATGACTGGATCATGCAGAATCTCATCACACCAATGGATCACTCCACTGGCTGAGTGAACTTTGATGAGGCTATTAGTGGTAGAAATTATAGGAGGTAAGTAAGGCCTGATGGGATGAAGCGAGTCTCTGGTTGTGGCTACAAAGGGTGTGTTTTGTTCTCAGCAACTTCCTCTTCCCCTTTCCACACTCCCAGGAAGTAAGCAAATCTGCCAGTCCTATGATGCCCACTATGATGCTCAACCTTACAGAGCCCAGTGAGCATGTCCTGACCTTCTGAAATTTGCCCAATATGAGCACTTCCTCCGTCCACTGCTTTGCTCAGTACTTTTGTTGCAGCAGTGGAGAGCAGTCTGCATGTTAGAGCCATTATAGAAAACATTCTCTCTCATAAACAGCGTGAAGGGGATGGTAAAAACTACTATAAAATTCAAAAGAACAAAGGGAGAAATACAGGAAAACATAAAAAACAGGCAAGAAGAAATCACATAAAATGAAGGAAAATACAGTATTAAAATAATTACAGAAAAATACTAAACATGGAAAACAAACATCTGATAGATAGACATTCCAGGTATGCATAAAGTTCTAAAAGGAGCAAGTAGACACAAAAATAATCAAAACTGAACTCAAACTCACAGAGAGTTACTGACACAGCATCCAAGTCCACTGGAACAAACTGTCTCCGTAGGTGGGACTCTCTTCCCCCAGGTCACACCTTTTCCCTGGGAAACTGCAGCAAAGAGAACAACATGCTTCCCCCTTCTTTCCCTACCACTCACTTGGCCTTCCTGTGTGAAGAGGAATGACTTAGGACAAAAAGTGAGTCTCTTGCTGTCAGCCATTGAATCTTTACCTACACAAAGACAGAATTTTGACTCGTACACTCTCAGTGTAAGTGAGGCAAGCCAGGCTAACATGAAGCATAAATGATTTTGACCTGATGTGACGATGTCATTTTTTTAGATCATGTTTATTTGCTAAATCTCTACCTCAATTATTTTTTTATTTCAGTAAGGAAGAAAAACATTACATGTTGAGGGGGGAAAAGATGTAAAATTCTAAGAAAAAAAAAGTATAAATGAAAACTTAAATCTTGCCTAAACCATTTAAACACAAGGATGAAAGATACTAATAACCATGAGGACTCCAAAAACATAGTGTCTCTGAAACAATTTAAAAAAAAATCAATTGTATTGTGAAAGCATAATTCCTTCCACAGAAGGAAGAGATGAAGGTGGCAATGGATAACTCATATTAAAAAGACCAGAGATGAGTCTCAATTCAAGATGGCAGTAGCTGTCATCAATCATAGGACTGTGGGGCACTCTGAGGAGCCTGAGAGACCCACAGTGGCTTAGAGGGGAGGAATGAGCCTTTAGAACATGAAATATCTCCAGAATACCTTTTTTAAAAAGACAGGCTTTCTGGAAAGATGCTTTTAAAAATTGGTTTCATTGCATTGGGAAAAAAAAGGCTGAACAGAAAAACATGGAGAGCAGTAGAACCAGATATAAAGTGGGGGCGACAGGTATAGGAGCACAGCCACAACAGACAAAAGAGCATGGCATAGCTGAATCCAGCAGGCCGGCTATTGTTGCCCATGCTGCTAATCTACTTGCCATACTCACCCAGCTGAGGAAAGATAATGCAGGGCTGCAGGGCTACCCTCGGGCTACAAACATGATGGTCATGCCCAGGGTAGCATTGTGGCAGCTGGCAGGGGCTAGGTGGTGACCAGCAGTCTGGAGCCTGAGCAGGTCCTGCACCTAGACATGGTGCCAAACTACAGAATCACCTGACCCTGAGCAATGAGATATCAGAGATGAATAAGAGCTCATTTTCTGAGGCCAGGTTGATGTTCATAGTCCATGCTACAGCCAGAAGCCATGTGGAAGAAAGTCCATAATCCCTGCTGCCACCAGCTGCTACATGCAAGGAAGCTTTGTTTGTTTGTAGTGGTATTCATGACAGAAGATTTATAACTGAGAATGAGACATTGAAAGCAATCTTTGGTCCCACCCAGAAAACACAAAAACAAACAAACAAACCACTCCAGACGGGAAACTATTGAAGAGAGTCCTTAAAAACTGTGACAAAGATGCTGAAGTGTGGTTCTTCACAGTTGATGTCTTGGAGAAGGGGTAAGGGATTAACTGGGTGATTGACCATTTTCAATGATTATTGTATTGTTAACAAAACTTGGACAAATGAAAATCAAGTCACTTTAAAATATAATGAAGAAAATATAAAAACTAGATTCAAGACTAGTAAAAATATTTCAACATATGAAAAAACTATAAAAGGGCTGACAAGATGCTCAGTGAGTTAATCAACTTATAGCCACTGAGCCTCCTGACTTGAATTTGATCCCCAGGTCTCACATGCTAGAAGGCCAGAGTCAAGCTACTCCTTTACATTGTCCTCTGGCATCCACATACTGTCCCATGTGTGTACCACATACATGTATATATGCATATACAAAATAAACAGATGTAAAAATATAAAATAAGCATATAGAATAATGATGAGAATACTAGCCACCAAGTTTAAGAAATACAACAGAAATTTAAATAAAATTCTGTTTAATTTTCCTAATCTTGTTTTCTTTATTCACTCTCCAGAGCTAAGGGCCTCATAAATTTAGATTGTCATCTCGTATTTTTAAGCTTTTAGTATTTATGTATATATCCAAAACAATACATAACATAGTCCATCACACTTTGGGGCTTTAGACATCATAGCGAACATACCTTCTATAGCTTCCCTGTATTCTGTTTAAGCATTATCTACACTGATATATGTTTTTAAAGCCTACCCAATTCTCCATTAGAACACAAGTTATTTTCACTACTATATACATAGTGCAATAACAATTCTTGGACCAGTAAGGTAGGCAGATGGGTAAAAGCATTTGCTACACAGCCTGATGACCTGATTTCAATCTCCAGAACAAATATAAAGGTGGAGGGAGAGAAGAACTCTATGAAGTCTCCACATTTCCAAATGAACAGACCCTCGTACATCAGGTACTTACACTACACAGTAATACTTTAGAACTTATGCAACACATGTCTCTAAGACATATCCTTACAGAGGAGTTCAGAGTATAAGGAACAAACAATTGTAACCTGTGAAATCAAACTGGTAAGGTTGAAGGACTAAACTATCTTCCTCAACCACAATATGAATACTCGGTTTTTACTCTCCTCTGAATGTTTTATCTCAAACTTTGGCTAACTAATTAGGAGAGAATAGTATCTTCCTTAATTTGCATGTTCCTTATCACTGGTTGTCTTTGTTAGCAACAAAACACCATGATCAAAAAGTAAGCTGGGGAGGGAAGGGTTTACTGTCTCACACTTCCATATTGCTCTATCACTGAGGAAGTCAGGACAGGAGCTCACACAGGGAAGAACCTAGAGGCAGGAGCTGATGCAGAGGCCATGGAGGGTGCTCCTTACTGGCTTGCTCCCCATGGTGTACTGTCTGCTTTTTTATAAAACCTAGGACTACCAGTCCAAGGATGGCACCACCCACAATGGCTGGGCCCTCTCCCACCAATCACTAATTAAGAAAATCCCTGAGAGCTGGATCTTACAGAGGCAATTTCTCAGTTTAACTTTCTCCTCTTAAACAACTCTAGTTCACGTGTGAAGTTGCCATACAACTAGCCGCACACTAGTCCATCCCCTAAAAAGATGTTGAAGAGTCTTTCATATGTTTATTGTACATGTGGTCCTGCGCCATCAGTGCTCATGATTACATAGCTACCTTACAAGCTTGTTTTCAAACTTGAGTTTTGTTTTTTTCCTGAGACATGATCTCACCATGTAGCCCAGGCAGGTCTCAAACACATTTTTCCTTCTTTCTTCCTGCTTCAGTCTCATTGGTGCCAGATCTGAAGTTATCCATCACTATCTTTATGCATTTTTGTCTCCTTTAAATATTCAAAGTAACATTTTTAAATACTGTTTTATTTCATTTTAAATTCTATAGATCTTAAATTTGATCTTAAAATCTGTAGAAAATCTAAAATCAATGTATAAAAATCTTTGCCCTAAACCACATACAAAAAAATTCATTGTAATACTGCACCACACTCCAATGCATCAGTAAGTATTTAAAATAACTCTATGGAACCTCAATATATCTGAAAAAATATGAATACAATTTAATATTAGAAATAAAGATAATACTCATTCTTTTAAAAGATGAGAAATTGGTGCTTAGGGTTCCTACATTCCTCATGGTATTCACTTCTCAACAGATGGTAATAGGCAGCTTTAAAACCCTTCATTCTCTATGAAAGAGGCCTACACTAAGATTGACTGCATGTGAATAATTGCTTTCATTTCCCTCTGTTCTTGACAACACAAAAGGGAAGGAGATTAAACTGCTGTTGGAAATTTAAACATGAGATCAAACTTTGTGAAAATAATTGCTAGCAAAATGTCAGAGGAAAATCTCCTTTGGCAATTTCTTTTCAACAAACTCCTTTGGTAATGGTATGAATAGGGACCTATTCAAAGACCAAAATGAACCTTTAAAATTTTTATTGAGACTTAAGAATCTTTTATTTCCTTTTATTAGTACTACTCATTCAGGAGCTATGAACTCAGTTTTGCTTAATGTTATGTATAAAAATGAAATTTGTTTGTATTATCTATGCATTAAAAGTGTCATTAATCTATACATTTTGTTTATTCTTCCGAACCACTCAGTGATTGTTAGAGTGCCTTTAATAAAAATATGGGAGGAAATGATACAGATCTGTACCAGACAATACAGATAATAATGTGGGAAATTTTTCTGTAGACTGACAAAATAAAATAAAGTAGTAGAGTCAAAGAAAGAGAAGATATATTTGATTTTTTAAGCGAAAGCTAACAGGACAATTGCGTGATGAAAAAGAAATTCAGAAAAGGGAAAACTGACAAGCTATCAGATCTGAGCAAAAGCCAGACTGGATGGGACCTAAGGACAAGTTGAGCACTCTTTTCTTCTAGACTAGGAAAAGAAGAACACATGGTAAGAAATGGAGGACAAAAGTGCAGGAAGGATAGGAAGGATGGAAGGACGTGCAGGAAGGAAGGCAGGATGGAAGAGAGGGAGGGAAGAGACACAGACACATACAGTACACACACATACAACAATGGCTACCCTGTGAATGGCAGGAACAGTCAGAGCACTGAGTCAGGGCTGTGACCCCTACAGTCTACCTTCCAACAGTAGTTTTCCCTGCTTTTATCATAGTTTCCATGCTCCCAAGGAACTGATCTATTTTGACAGCATAAGCCATTATTGCCTTTTAGTATGAAAATTACAAAGTCCTGAAAGCTAAAGCAGAAATAGCATTTCTTAAAAATGTTTCCTTCCCAATAAAAAGTACATGTCGGGAAAAAGACTTCAGGAAGAAAAATATGTTCTGTTCTTATTTGCATCTGTTTCTTCCCAACTAAATGGTGCCACAGCTTAGACATCGTTTCTAGAGGTTCTGATCAAGTTGTGAAATATAATTTTTCCCTCATTTTGGCTACAAAAAAGTGAGTCAATAGATTGCTTTGAAACATGAATGTTGCATACACTATTCAAAGGACTTCTTGGTTATAAATAAATAAATGAGCTAAATATAAATCATATCCATACCTCGCACAGCTGACTGGGAAGGCTGAGTCAAAACTTTGACGTCCAATGTGTTGTTGATACTGTCTTCCAAAGCAGCACAATAACCATCCACGATATTGGTAACAGTATCCTTCAAAGTCCCGAGATTATGGAAAACCTGAAGAGCTGTTCCAACCTGAGTTGGATTCTGAAATGCATAGGGAGTAAAAAACAGATATAAATACTGATCTTTAAAAAACACATACTTTGACACGTTAGCAATTACTGGTGTATTTCCATATTAACAAAGGCAAGGGAAAAGACAGTTTGGGAAAAGTTTTATTTATATGCATATACTGTTGTGCCATATCTTCTTGATAGAACATTTAATTTGAAATATTTTTTCTTGTTCAATGAAAAAATAAATCTCAAACCCATTTTCTGTTATGTTTTAAGGTCTACTGTGATTTTCTCTAATTCTACCCTCTCTGTGCTCTCCGTGTGTCTGTGTGTCTGTGTGTGTCTGTGTGTGCATGCATGTGTATGCAAATATAGGATATAGTATAACTTTAACTAGTAGGTTTCAGAAATAATTTTTTGTCTTATTTATTAATTTGGAATAACACCTAATGAAATAATTTAATTTTCAGATAGTGAGCCATGATGACTGATAAATTAAGTCATTTGAATGAAGAATTTGTTACTGTGTCCATATATATACATATACATAATCATATGTGCATAGATAAACACACATGTATACATATAGTATATGTGTAGGGAGAGAGACAAAGAGAGACTGAGAAACAGACAGACAGGGAAACAGAGAGACAGAGGAGGAGGAGTGTAAGTGTAGAGCAAGCAAGACAAGATATAGCAATGAGCTCTGAGTTTGATTAGACACCAGCCTTAGTGAATAAGGTGCAAGAGCAATGAAGATAACTTCCTGACATCAGCCCTTGGGCTTCCATATTATACATGTACTAGTGCACCACACACCGGTACATCTACAAACATGTGTGCACCCACACTCCAACACACATGAAGTCTAGATCTTAAATTCAAATACTGTCAGCACCTCTGAACTGTCTGTGCTTCTCTAAATTGTGTCACTCCAACTATTAACACACTGTAGTTTTTGATATGAGATTAATTCTACTTGTTTGTCACCTTGAAGTCAGTAGAATTACACAGTAGACATAATTTTGTATCGGGCTTCCTTTTTTCAGTGTCTTCTGTGTGGAATGCTTCTATGTTGTTTTACATAACAGAAGATGATTTGTGTTTATTGCTGTCTAGCATTGCAGTGTAGAAATTTTCTTCTATTTGCCCATTCTATTGCAGACATAAACATTAATTGTTCTCAATTGTAGGCATTATAATCAATACTGGAATAAACATTAACACTCAGCACTTCCTGAACAAATATGCATGGGTGCTTCTGTTGTGTGAAAGCAGAGTAGAATCATAAAGTACTCGCAAGCTTTGTTTTTACAGACATGGTAGACTTCCCAAAGGTGCTGCAAAACTGCAGATGTTCTATCAACTCACAACTATGACAACCATGCCTCTAATCTTGCTTCACTAAGCACTATGGTTTTATTTCACTTTTCAATGATGACAAGAGGCTGCCCTGTCATGAATGGTATGTATTTGGAACTTTTGGTGTGCATATAAAATATATATTCCTTGTTGCACATTGTCATAACTGGTTGTTTTATTGTCATGTATGTATCTGTACAAACTGCTTGTATATTTTAGGTGTAATCACCCTGATAATGTTTCTATTGTAAAATGTCCTCTGTTACTGAAATCTTTTAAAGATAATAAATTCTTAATATGGAATATTCTTTCATTAAAAAGAAATTCCTAATCTCTATGACTAGCACTTTGGGCATCCTGTTTTTAATGATATTTCTTACTAGTTAAGAGTTCCATACATCTACAGTCATCACAGCCACATCCTTCCCCTCCTCCCAATGCTCACTATCCGCACTCCCTCCCAGTCTCATGTCCTCTTTACTATTTTGTTACTAAGGAGCCTTAGTCCAAACAGCACTACCAATGTGCACATGGGCTGTGAGCATCCTGCAAGCAGCCGCATCATCCAGTGAGAGTTCTCCTCTCAGCCAACTGCTAAGAGCTGCTCTGATGGAAATGAGCAGAAGTGCTAAGAAAGTCTCAGGCACTGTAGAGTTACCTAGAAGCATAGGACAGTGGAGGCAGTTAGAGAAAAGAACCCTAACCCTAAGTTAATACTGAAAACATAATCTTAAAAACAGTTAAAATGGTAACTTTTATTTTATATATTTATTGTAATTTAAAATATAGTGTACTTGTTAGTTTGTGGTAGTTAAATTTTTACTGAAAAATCAAAAGGATGGTGTTGAGTATGTTTATAATAAAATTATAGTGAACCAGCAAAATTTTAAAAAGTGAATACAGTATATATTTGGTTGGTAAATAAAAAGTTTTCAGCATTTTAATTCAGCATATTAAGGAAGATATGTTTCATTTAAAATTATCTAATAACAGAGAATCTATTATTTATGATTAGATATAAAAATATCATAAAATTAATTTTTATACAATGTGAGACAGGACTCAATTTCAGGACTTTTCTACATGAACATTAATTGATGGAACAGTGTTTATTCATAAATGTGCATAGCCAATGAAAACTCTATCCTACCTCCTCCCTTTCAAAAGTCAGCTATGCAGTAGGCCAAGTATCCATATGTGGGATCCTCAATTCTATACTACATGAAAAATTAGTCATCGAAATTATTGGTATAGCTTTAAAGGTTTTTACTGTCCAGTTCTTTACTTCAATTTGGTGTGTGTTATTCTTGGTTCACAATTCTTACATATGCATTTCAGAATTTACCTGACAATTTTTGTTTTAAAAAAACCATGGAATTATGTCAGTAAAATTAAAATTGACATCTGTATCATGATGAGATCTCCAACTCATGAACATAGTACTTCTATTTATTTATTCATGTCTTCATTAATTTCTTTCAATAATGTTAGCATTCTGTCTAAACTCCATCCCCACAGTTACCTGGCAATAGCCAGGTAGGCTGGCCCACTATAAAAGGGGCTGTTCCCCCCCCCATCTCTTGCTCTCTTGATCCCTTTGTCCCCTCTCCCTTCCCTCCCCCCTCTCTCCATTCTATACTATACCTTCAAGTGGCTTGTCCCTGGGTTGGGGGGAAAGAGATGCCTCCTCATGGGCCGGCTGAGACATTCCCTTCCCCCATACCTCTCCACACATCCACAGAACATACTCTCTTTATCTCTTTATAAACACATCAAATAAGAGAGTACATATATTTTCTCACTTATGAAACTATGAATTAAATAGAATTAACATAGTAACTTTAAATTTCTGGTATGCTGTTAACATGTTAAAATTAATTTTTATATATTAAAATTGTAATCTAACAAGTTTTCTGTAATAAAATTTAACAGCTTATCCATCAGCTATTTTAGGTTTTTTATATGCACACTCATGGTATCTCTGAATAATTTTATTCCTTCTTAATTTTCCTTTGTTTACTAGTTTTTCTTCACAGAGCCCTTCAGCTGATGGTGAGTAAAAATACACTAGAGCAGAATCTTTGTGTCGTTTCTAACCATTGATCAAATGAAGTTTTATTTTGAGTCCACTGGAAGTGTTTTTAATCATAGACTAATTTTACTTCTGAGCACACTGAGATGGTAGTCTTCCCTTTATTTAAGAAATCACATTGTACTTAAAAAGGAAAGCCATCTTAGTCAATGTGGATTGTCGGTTCCTATCTCCCTGCTCACACTTGCTAGTACCATGCTCAGGATTTTACAGTAGTGGTAAAGAGATCAGTTTTCTTCCTTATCATGCCCTTACTTGGATATCAGCACTATCATGTCTTCATAAGAGAAGTGGACATATTCCCCCCTTTCCTCAGTTCTTGGATAGGGTTTATATAATGTTGGCTTATTTGTTCCTTGGATTTTGGAAGAGTCTTACCCTTTCTCAGCAGGAAGGTTTACAAGCTTCTCAGTAGTTTTCTCAGCAGGAAGGTTTACAAGCTTGGTAACAGAAGTACAGCTATTTAGACCCAATCATCTTTCTAGACTTATTTTGCATGCTGTTTTCCTAGAATTTTAACAACTTTTATCTAAATTTTTAAATCTACTGATAAAAAGTTAAACCTAATGTTTCTCACCATCTTTTTATATTTATGGGATCTGCTATCAGGCCATTGGATCTTGCATCTTTTCTCTGTTCCTCAACAGTTCTTGGGATGTTTATCAATATAATTTATTGGTCTTACCAAATAACTACTTGTACATTTTGTTGACTCTATTATTAGCTTTCCTTAATCCTATTCCTGAGTAAAGCAGATAGCATAAGTCAAACTCTGATATTAAATATCTAAAACCAAAGGCAAATTACATGACCTCTGTAAGACAGTTTCCTTGTCTACATAGTACAGAAGAAACACCAGCCCAATAGGTAAATGAAAGGAGTTAGGGCAAAGGTGGAAGCAGTGGCAGAGTGGCCTTGTGTGTCAGTATTGTCTTGAACTCAGTCAATCCTGCCTTTGCCTCCTGAGTAGCTGAAATTATGTGTACATGCCAGAGGAGCAGCTGCAATAACTTGATGCAGTGGCAACATGCTATGGTGCAAAGAGTGTGGGCTTGAAAGTAGATGATGGTCTTGAGATGGAACTACTTGTAGCTCTGTAGTAGATAAGCTGTGTGGCCTTGGGCAAACTACTCCATCACTCATCAAATGTCACGGTATTCCTATAACTCACACGTGAGAGTGCTAAGGGAAGGTTCTGTCTGTTTTGATCACAGATATACTCCCAGCAACTAACCAGTGTGCTAACAGATAGATGTTGGGAATTACCATCTGAATATGTGAGAGAACAAGTACATTTCTACAACTGGCTCTGTTATTACACCCTCGGATGCTTGCTAAAGTCTGAGGTACCACACATTTCTTGAATTAACAGAGTATAGGACAAATATAAAGTATTGGCTCTCTGATCATTTATTAATATCCCCAATGCTGTCTGAATTACAAGAAGAGCCTTTATTTCTATTACTAAGGAATTTCTCCCTCCCCATTGGAATTTTGAGACAGGATCTCACTCTGCACTTCAGGAAGGCCCTGAGCTCACAGAAATCCTTCTGCCTCAGCCTCCTGAGTGCTAGGTTTACAAGCATAGGATATAATACCTCTGAGGAATTTTTTTTATTATCCCATCTTTAATTATTGAAATGAGTAAGAAAACAATCAGAACTATCTGAGGAACCCTGAAAAGGCCAGCTTGTTTCTTGAGTATTACTTCCACAAACTTAATGATGAAGATAGATGATAGAAAAGATCCCCAAACTTAGCTAAAGATCATTTTGAGCAAAATGCAGTCCATAGGACCTAAGTCCAAAGTTCTTTCATTCAGCCTGGACCAGATGAGACCTCTTTATTTACACTATGTCATTATTCAGATGACACTACTACAGGCCATCTAGCAGCTGAAAACTTGATGGTGAATAAGCAGTGTGGTGTTAAGTTTAAGAATGGCCAGAATAATGTCTGTTACAGGGGTCTATCAACCAGCTTTTGTCTTGCTGCCCTGAGTATTAGAAAACCTTGATTCTCTGAAAAATGCTTGAAAATGCTGAAAGAAGTGAGGCTTTAAGCAGACACAAGAGGGTAGTGGGCTTGATTATTGTTGGTATAACTGCTTTAATTTCATTAATTGCTAGCACCAGTGCTTCTGCAATAGCATTGACACAAGTAGTTGAGACAGCTATTTTTGTTAAACATCTAGCAAAAAAAAAATGTTACTAATGTATTGAGTATACAAAAGGATTTATATAGGTGTCTGGAACAATGGATTGATGCTCTATAACCTATTTAAATTATCTGAAAAAGGTTCAGGGTTCAAGAGTTAGGAGCCATCTCAAGTGTCATGACAAATATCATTAAAATAGTGTTACTTCTAAAATTTACAAAGATTGTCATTATAATTAGAAAAAATTTTAAAGACACCTGTAGGGTATTTGGCATAATCCTAACACCTCTCTGGGTGTTATAACTTTGCATGGTGAGATTATGAATTTAAAGAATGCTGCTCTGTTGAGTTTTGATGCTGCAGATAATGCTGATAAAATTATCCATGGCCTGAGGTCAGTATTTCCATTTTGGTCAAACCTCAGGAATGGCATATATTGCTTGATCATGCTAGCCCTTCTTGTCCTGGGAATACTTTTATTCCTGCCCATTGTGTTAAAGCATGTCTCTAACTACATCAACAGGCTGGCAGCCAAACTACATGACTTGAAACTGAAAAGGGACTCGCAGACAGAGTTATTAATTTAACAGGCTGGCAAGCCAAAGACAGGTAAGATTCTACACTGAGCCTTACCAACCTAAGACAGAAGTGCACTGCTTATGATAATGCATATTCCACAATGAATAAGGAAGGCATTCATGTCAGAACTACCTAAGATAGGCTCCGACTGGTTTATGCAATAAAAAGAGAAAGATGTGGAGAGCAGGCAGGAATCTGACAATAGGCTGGAACAAAGAAGTAATTTTAGGCAAAAATCTAAATCCTATACTAGAACAAAGAAGAAATTTCAGGCAGGAATCTAAATCTTAGGCTAGAACAAATAAGTAACTATAGGAAGAAATCTACATCTTAAGCTGGAACAAAGAAGTAGGCTTTAGGCATGAAAATGGCTTTGGGCTAGGACAGGGAAGTAGGCTCAGATATTTTGGTCATCCTGATAAGCCCTTAGAAAGGATGATCACAGGAGTGATCAGAGGACTCTGTTTATCATCCTGCATGTTCTTTGATTATCTGGGTTTATTGTCCTCCTTGTTCCTGGACTATTTGCATCTATTGTATTGCTATTCCTCAATCTAGAACTGACATTAATACTGGCATGTAATTTAAACAGTATAAAGGCAAAAAAGGAGGAGGAGGGATAGGACAGGGGATTAATGGGCAGAGGAGACAGGGGATGGCATCTGAAATGTAAATAAATAAAATATTGAATAAAAAATGGCTGAAATAGGTTCATATATTTAAACGGTTATGACATCCCATTAGGAGGTGTGGCCTTGTTGCAGTAGATGTGGCATTTTGGGGTAGGTAAGGCATTCCTGGTGTGGGTGTGGCCTTGTTGGAGTAGGTGTGGCCTCACTGAAGGAAGTATGTCATTGGGGGTGGGCTATGGGGTGTCAAATGCTCAAGGCAAGCCCAGTGTCTCTCTCTTCCTGCTACCTGCAGATCCAGATATAAATTCCTCAAACTTCTTCTACAGTACCAGGTCTGCCTGTTGACTGTAATGAACTAAACCTCTGAAACTGTAAGCCAGCCCCAATTAAATGAGTTGCATAGTTCATGGTGTCTCTTCGCAAAGACAGAACACTGACTAAGAGAGGCAACAAATAGATTTTATGGCCTGGGCTGAAATGACAACATAAAAGGTACCCGAAATGCCAAGGGTCTTATCACAAATAGCCTTAACTTGCATTCAGTGATTTTTAAAAGTTTTTGATTAGTAAAAAAAAATCATTTTTATTCTAAATACTATATAATCCATGTTGTTTGAAGGGATTTAAAGAACCAATTGGCTTTAACAAATAACCATTAAAAAGAAGGAGAAACGAAAAAATAGATTGAACTATAGCAATGCAATAAGAATTTCTGTGACATAGAAAGTGGTCTCTGTAGATCAACATATAAAAGCTTTTTCCCCAGAAATGACAGGCATACTCTTGTGTCCTTATGTCACTGAAGGCATGCCTTCAAGGAGGTTATGGGGCTGTAGCCACTCTCTCTGCCTATGACAATCTTCTCTCCCTTCCTTCCACTCCACCCCAGTGGGGCCATCTTTGTTGAAATTAATGAATGTATCTGAAATGTATAATCATAGCAAAACAATCTAGGTGGAAAATGAGACTGAAGAATAAAAACTATGCATTGTGAACCAGAAGCCACACAGGAAATGAATATGAGAAACACTGGGAACAAACAAAACAAAATATGATAGTGGACAACTCTAGTCATAGCTGGGATTACAACACTGGAATATTCAGAAATGGAAATCTTTTTCTAGCTTTGATTCAGGTGAAGATCAATCATATCCTGCAGATACTAAACAACTGCATCCTTATCTCATTGTTCTGTCTTATCATAGACAAATACCACACACTTTGACCTCTAGCTCTGGTTAAGCCCTTCTTAGCATATTTCAGGCTCCTGTCTCATTTATCTATAAAATGAGAGAATAGAAAAAGATGGACTCCAAGGCCTTCTTAAAGGTAAAGATTTTATTAACTTTACAAAAGTAAATCTAGAATGTCCTGGTGCTGTTCAAGAAAAGTGATAAAAAATAATGCTGCACTCTCTGACCTTTAAGTATTTATGGTATAGCTGGAAATAAGGAAAATATGTCACTAATTAAGATGTGCAAAAAAATAGAGAATGAAATGAATCAATTAAAGATAGAGAAAAGAGGGATGAAGGAATAAGGAAACATTCCTGAAAGGAAGACGTCTTAGCTCAAAGCTGAAATGAAGTAGTTCTGGGAAGATATAAGAAGCTAAAGTAAGGGAGATGGAACAAGAGGGAAAGTAAAAGAAAACCTGTACAAAGCCCTTGGCTGACAGTATGTTAGAACCAAAATCCATTAACCCAAGCCTGCTGAAGTGAGATCTACATAAATAACCTCCTTCAAATCCATGGGTTTATACATGGGCCTTTCAAGTTCTGCTATGTCTCTAGGAGTTACTCAAGGGATCTGTTGCATAAAAATGGGTTTGTATAATGCTTGTGAGAAGTTAGTATGGTTTTATTAGTTGTCTTTTTCTTAATTCTCGTTTTATGTTTATTCTGCTTAAAGTTCATTGAGTTGAACTCAAATGACACATGCACTTTTCTGTTGACTACAATTTTAAGAAATAATAGGAAGTCTCTCTCTCCCTCACACACACACACATATACCACCTTTACTTAAATGCCTAATATACAATTCAATGATGCTTTATAGTTTAGCTTAGGGCAAAGATATAAGATCAAAACACATATTATTAAATAAACATGAATCTGATATGACCTTTTCCTGAATTAATGTAAGCAATTATTTATGTTTGTTGTATTACTAAAATTATTTATCAGTGCTTTAGAAATAACTGAATGGCTCCCAGCCAGTACAGTACATTATAGTACAGTAGGACACACCAATAGAACCAACTACTTTGGAGGTGCAGAAGGATGACAAGAGCTCAGGGGTGCAAAGGTAGCCTGGGCCTTAGAAAAGAACTCATCTGAAAACTTTATTTACTTATCTTGAGACAGGCTCTCTCTATATATAGTTCTGACTACCCTGAAATTAACTATATAGGACAGGCTGACCTCAAATTCACAAAGATTTGCCTTCCTCTGCCTCCCTAGTGCTGACATTAAAGTTATGAGCCATCACACCCAGTTCTTGAAATCTTTAAGACATTTTAAAAGTTGGCTTTTAAAACATTGTCTAAAAGAAATTATAAAATTGTTTCTCCATTCCAATATTCAAATATTAAAACTGTGGACCACAATTTAGTGGTGTGACACTGTAGATAGATAAATAGATAGATAGATAGATAGATAGATAGATAGATAGATAGACAGATAGACAGATAGATAGACAGATAGATAGACAGACAGACAGACAGACAGACAGACAGAGAGGAAGGGAAGAATGGAGAAAGAGAGGTCTTTTATTTAAATGTCTAACAAATAATTCATATGCACATACTTTATACACGGGGGGGGGTATTGGAGGGAGAGGGAGAAGGAGAGGGAGAAGAAGAGGGAGAAGGAGAGGGAGAGAGAGAGAGAAGAGAGGCAGCTGTTATGTAGCTTCCCAGTAGGGGAATGGTACTAGAAAGTTCAAAGCAAGATTAAAGCACTGAAGCTGTTGACACCACCCCTCAAACTTCAGGCAAAGTTGAAAACCAATGATGAAAAGATATAAGATGTAACCAACCTTGTCTATGTACTGACACTGAAAGGACTGTGTATCTGACTCTTGGAGGTCGCTGGAGAGTGGTGTGTTTTTCCAGGGCATGGAGCTCTGGATCCTTCCTCTAAATGCCCTATGTGTATCTTTATCTGTATCTTTTGTATATAAAAAAAAATCCTTTCTAATAACAAAGTAGCATGTCTTCTTGAATTCTATAAGGCACTTGTACAAATTAATCAACCCCCAGAAAGAGAACATGGGAAGCTGGATACAAGTAAGTCAATCAGAAGTACAAGAGAGATACCCTAGGGTAAGGACTGGAGTAGGTGGAGAGCAAACAGTCCTGTGAAGTGTAGGACTTGGAAGCTCTCCAGTAGATACTGATGGAACTAAATGGACTAGGGGCCTCCCAGTTGAGGTCTGCTGTGTGACTGACTGCTTTCTTATTATACTTGGGCAAAATCTCAAGTCCTCTGAGTGGTGTGAAAACACAGTAGGAGAATCGGGATTTGAGTCTGAGTTTGTTTTTTCCCATGCTATCTCTATGACTGGTCCTTATAGACAGTGGGCTCTGGAGGGAAGGGTGATGTAACACTAGGCTTGTCCATCAAGAGACTGGTTCACTCACTAGAAAAAACATGAAAGTTTACATGGTTCCCTCTCCTTATGCCATGTGAGGACATAGGAAGAAAGTTGTTACTTTCAAGCCATAAAGAGCACCTTCAACAAAAAAGCAACTGCAGGACCATAATGTTACACTTGATAACTTGGAGAATTATGAGGAAAACAACTTACACTATTTGAGCCATTCGGTACATTATGTATTAACCACTGGGTAAAATATTAGCAGATACACAAAGGTGAATAGAGTTCCCACAAACTTTATATCCAATGAAAACCTCAAACTGTTACTTATCTACAAACAGAATCTTTACAGGCAGAAACTGTTATTTACAATGAGGTTATACTGGGTCATGATGCTTCCTAAAGCAAAGAACCAATTGCATCATGAAAGAACACACACAGACACACATGGACACACACGGACACACACGGACACACACACACACACACACACGCCACGTGAGGGCTAAAGAGATAGATAGCTCAGTGAGTAAATAGTACAGCCATGATGATCTACCTGAGGTTGGATGGCCTAAACCCACAAAAAAACCAGAATGTAATAGCACATACAACTTGAAATCCTAGTGTGTACCCCTGGCACATGGAAGATAGAAACAAAGAATCTTTTTTAGTGTATGGGTCAGCTAGCTTAACATACGTAATATAGCCATGAACAAGAAAGATCCTATTCCCCCATGGGAAATAGGTGGAAAGCGACGACCAATATCTAGCTGTCCTCTAATCTATACACATACACACACACACACACACACACACACACACACACACACTAGCTGTCCTCTAATCTATACACACACACACACACAGAGAGAGAGAGAGAGAGAGAGAGAGAGAGAGAGAGAGAGAGAGAGAGAGAGACAGACAGACAGACAGACAGAGGGAGACAGAGGGAGACAGAGACAGAGATATGCACTTACAACAACACCTCCCAACCATGTACAAATAAAAAAATGAATTAAAAAATTTAAAAACCATATGAGAACAAAGTCAGAGACTGGATTAATATTATAAGACTAGAGACATGGCTCAGTGTTTAAAAATGCTTGCTACTCTTTCAAAGGTCTGGAGTCTGGTTCCCAGCACCCAAGTTAAATGGCTCACAACTACCTGTAAGTCCAGTTCCAGAGCCTCCATCACCTGCTTCTAGACTCTTCAAGGGTATGCATGCCACCACCACCATGACCACCTACCCATATAGACAAAAAATAAAATTAAAATGATTAAGCCATGAAATACTAATAATTGCTGGTAGGAAATGGTTCTTCTCTTGGGCCTTCAGGGAGACCACTGTCCTAACAACATGGTGATTTCAGTTACAGTCTTTAGTCAAAGAACATGTTCTTGTTTTTTAAGCCACCCAGTTTATAATACTTAAAACAACCAAAAGATGTCACTACACAGGGAAAGAGTAGCAGGAAAAATAAATATATGTGTTTGTATCTTGTGTCCACTGGTGGATAGACTGATCAATAAAATGATACTGTTTAGACACAGAAATGATAAAGATTCTAACATACTACAACACTGATAAACCTTGACGATACTCAGCCTTAAGAAGTAAGCCAGTTGCCAGGCAGTGGTGGCACACACCTTTAATCCCAGAGGCCAGCCTGGTCTACAGAGTGAGTTCTAGGACAGCCAGGGCTGCACAGAGAAACCCTGTCTCAAAAAACAAAAACAACAACAAAAAAAGCAAGCCAGTTATAAGGAAACAAGTAATATATGATTATATGAGAAACCCAGAACAATCAAATTCACAGACAAAGAAAGAAGAGGTGCCAGGACTTAAGGGATCGGAGGACTAGGAGGTCCTTTAATGGGCACAGGATTCCCAGTAACAGTACAATCACACCACATCCTCACCAACACATGTTACTTTCTTTTGTTCTGGCAGAGAAAAACCTCGGAAGTACAGGTAATACTCAGGATTAGTATCTTCATCACTTTAACTGCTAGTGATGTTTTCGGCATCTTTTTATAGGCATACTGCTCATTTGCATATCGTCTTTATTTAATTCTAAGACTTCTGTTCAATTAATTGGCTTGTTGGTGTGGCTGCTGTTGACGTGGAGAGCCTCTTTAGATATACACCTTTACCTGGTTAGGTACAGCTTGCAGACATTAGCTCTTTTCCTGTAGGCCCATTAGCTCACCTACTGCTGCTTGTGGTACTGGTTTAGGCCCATGTATCCATCTTTGCTTTGGCTGCCAGTACCTTGAGTGACATGTCCGACAAGTCACTGTTAGACGTACTGTTGCAAAGCTTTTCCAAGGTTTGCATTCAGGAGTTTTATAATTTCAGGTTTTACATTTAAGTAATTGATGTAACTTTGTTTAGTGGGCAAAACAGAAGTCCAGTTTCATTCCTATGCATGTAGAATGCATAAAAATGCATTTCTATGGGTGCCCTCAAAACACAGAGGTTTATAGTTAGAAAAATGCCATGTTAACCTAACATATTGAATAATAGTAGCTAAGATTTCAAAAATACTAAGAATATCCTCAATAATAAAATAACATTCATAGGGAAAAATAATCATGACAGATCAAGGCAGCAAATCCACAGGCATGTCTTATAAAATTTTAAGTTAAATATAAAAATAGACCTTACTTTAGATGCATAGAAACATGAGCTTCACATATTCATATTTAACTAACTATATATTGATAATACTTAAAAAGATGTGCATCTATACTTGAACATGGACAGATATTTTTCATGTTGTCATTCTCTAAACAATGTGAAGTACAATTATTTACATAGCATCAACAATCTAGACTTGTTAAAGCTAGATGAGAAAGTTAGATGTCAATAGCATTACATATAATAGAGCCAAGTGCTCTTCATTTCAATATTTTCCCTACTTCCTGTAACAATTAAAAATCATAATTTGAACTAATCTGCTTCTCTGAAGATATTTATTACAAACATCATTAGCTATGTTCCCAAACTCACTCACGCCTCCCTCCTCCCATCCTTCCCTTCTTCCTGGACAAATCCTCTAGAAGCAGCTGTACCCTTCAAATCCTCTGTGCCAGATACTGGCTTTTCCATCTTCCTGACAGCTGGAGTAACCATGGTCAATGGTCTGCTGAGGCAGTTTTGGAAAATATTTTTGTCACACTATCATCTTGACTGGCAGCTTAGCAATGTCCCACTTTGATACTCTCAACAGTCTAGTAGCCTAGAGGTGACAATTACCTAGCAATTAGAATGACAGACTAGAAAAAGGACAATATAGATAACAAAACAGGAGGAAAGCTATTGGACAGATGAAACACTATTAGCACCCAAAAGCCACGCAATGCCTTTTTAAGCCCTTACTAAGCTAGCTCATGTCATATACAGCTCCATCTGCTTCATCCAGGACAGGATTGAGACAGTAAAGGAGGAAAGTTTTAGGTAAAAATCAGTAGTAGATGTTCAAACAATTATCAAAAATTCTTACAAGAAATTATATATTCTCTAAATGAGAAAAATATTGAAAAAGTGACAAAGAATTGGTTTAGAGAAAGAAACACAACTGTTTTCAATAAAAATAAAACCAAGCACCTACGTACCCTTATAGGAAACTGGTGAGATTTGTACTTCACATAAAATGAAGACTGCAAGATAAAATTATATAACTTCTAGAGGAAATCACAAAGAAGATTAACTTTAAGATACAGAAAATTTTCTTTTTTTCATATACAAAAGAAAACATAGAGAATCTGGACTTCATCAAAACAGGTTTATGTTAAAGGGCACAGGTAAAACTACTACTAATAGGCAAGGAACAACCATAAGCTCACATCCATCACCCTATCACCACATACAACTAATAATCCACAGACTTAGGCACCCTCTCAGAGGCAGGGGGGAGGAGAAATGGGATGAGGAACTCTAAGAGAGGGAACCAGAACTGGGAAGGGGAAAGAGGGTAACGGCTGGAATGTAAATAAATAAAACAAAAACCAAACAAGAGAAACATAAAACAAGTATACACGGAATGAAGAGTATCAAATTTTAATCAAAGGGTAAGAAAAAAGTCTACATTAAATTTAATAAAATTACCAAGTTATTGAAAAATACACAAAGCAGAATGAAAATGCTATATCACTCAATGAACTGAAACACTATGGAAAGCAATAATGCCAGAAGAGCTGAGGGTTTCATTGTTTATTGAATAGTACAGAAAGCATCACATGGGAAAGGAATGAGGTACTTGACAGAAATCTTTAACAGAGTTTCACAAGGAATTAAGTTACTGACCCAATGGACCTAGAACATTACTGCATATCAACTAATATGCTCTCAACTTTTATGGTAGGTCTTGAGAAGTTGCTTTCAAACTCTGCATTTACTGTTCTCAGCAAATGATACACATACACTGTTCTGGGTCAGGTGCATGAAAGAGTATACTACTTAAGGTTGCAGCTATGCAATAGCTTAGGCTGTAACAGTGAGTACATGGGAAATCTAATGCAAGTAGATTTGTGGCAAGTTGCTACATAGCTCTCTCAAAGGCAGGTTAAACAAGCAGGCTGAGTACACTGAGCAGACTGGCAGTCTGAAGTCTAAAGTGACTTCAAGATGTATTATTAGCTCTGGCTGTGAGGTCCAACAAAAAGTTGCAGTCTCTTAGAATGTAAGAGATATTTTCATAATATTGCATGGCCACAATAAACAGTGATGAAAGAAAGTATATAGGATATGAACTAGAGGAATTCAGATATTCTGTATTTATGGATAAGAAGAATTTATGCTATTAAAATGATTATACTATCACTCTATCAAAATACCAACGAGTTTTCACGAGAGTAGAAAAGGCAACTCTTACACTCAGATGGACCTACAAACACCCAAAGTAATTCTAAACAGGTAGAGGTTAACTCTAGACTTCAAATACACTCTGACAATATAGTAACTAAAACAGCATAGCACTGTCACAAGAACACAGAGATTAACAGAGCAGCAAACAAGAAAAGTCTCTTGAATACATTGTGTGTCAAAACTGGTCAGGTGTGTGTGTGTGTGTGTGTGTGTGTGTGTGTGTGTGTGAGAGAGAGAGAGAGAGAGAGAGAGAGAGAGAGAGAGAGAGAGAGAGAGGACTAGATCCCTCCTTCTCATATAAAACCTGAAACTATCATTAGAAGAAAACACACGGAGACATTTTCAAAACATCAATTCAGGCAAAAACAAATTTGGGGGTTAGTGGGTAATCATGGGCCCTCAGAAGTACAGGTAGCAAAAGTTAAAGGACAACAGAATCACATCAAACAGTGAAGCCTCTGCACAGCAAAGGGAATGATAGAGTTAATAGACAACCAGGAGGCAGGGCGGGGAATATGTACAAGTTGATCATCTGACAACACATCAGCACCTAGACTATAGAAGCAACTCAAAAAGCCAAACACCAAAAATACTAAATAATCCACCTAAAAACATGCTAACCCCTAAGTAGCTAGTTCTTAAAGAAAGACATACACATGACCAAACATCTGGAAACATGCTCAGCCTCAGCATCCAATCATCCTATACTCGTGGGAAAAAAGCACTTCAAAACCATCATGCAACACCATCTCACCCATTATAATGGTGATCATCAAAAGTAAAAAGAAATGCTGGTGAAGGCGTGAAAGAAGGGACCATATGCAATGCTGGTGGGAGGATAACTGGGTGCAGTCACTAGGCACACAGGACAACACTAGAAACGGCTGGTGAGATGGTTCAGTGATCAAAGTCCCTGCTGCACAGGCATAAGGACCTGAGTTTAGTTCACAGCACGCACATAAAAGACAGGTGTGATGGGGCATCTATAATCCCAGCACTGGAGAATTAGAGACAGAAGGATCCCTGGAGCTTGTTGGCAAATCAGCCTTGTTAAATCTGTAAGCTCCATGTTCAGTAACAGATTATGTCTCAAAAAAATTTGGAGAATGGTCAAGGAAGACACCTGACATTGTTGACTTTTGGTCTCCATGTGCAAACACATGCATCTACTATATACATGTATTAGCACACAAATATACACATACATCCCAAAACTAAAATCAAAGTCTGGCTTAGTGGTATACCCATGTAATCTCAGGACTCAAGAGACTGGAACCTATCTAAGCTACAAAGTGACTACAAAGTAAGTTCTAGCCAGGACTTCATAGAAGGACTGTTCCGCAAAAGAAATCAAAACTGTATGCCAGAAAGACATGCAGCGTTAACAGTGCTTGCTACATTACACTGAAGACCTACTTCATGTCCAGGCCTCCAAGAAACAAGCTAAGCATGGCCATACGCATGTACAACCCAAGCCTATGATGGGTGAGGGCAGGCAGAATGCTGAAGCTTGGAGGCCAGCAGCACAGGGCCAAGGTCAGTGAGACCATGCTCTCAAAAATAAGGAGGAGAGAGAAACAAGGCAGGATACCCAGCAAATACAACTCTTTTAAAAATATCACTATAAAGAAAAAAAATCACTATAAAGGAAAAAAAAAGCTAAAATGAGAACGACTATATGATCTAATGATTGCACTCCCATGTATGCAATCAATGCAGATAAAAATCACTGTATATAAAAATGTGCAAATTTCATTTATTACTATTCACAATAACAACAATATTGAAAACAATTTAGATGTCAACCAGTAGACAAGTGAATAAAATGTGGCAGTATAACACAAATATTACTCAGCCTTAAAAAGAATAGAATGCCATGGGCAGCAATGTTTAAACAAGCAAACACAGAAGGCCAGATTCTACATGCACAGGCTCACTCATTTGTGTAAACTAAGAAATCAGCTCTCAGAATGTAATGGAATAGTGGTCACCAAAACTAGAAATAGAAGGAGAAAGACGGCTGCAAATAATTTTTAAAGGGACACATCACTACACATGTGTATTAGGTCCCATGTAACAGAGGAGAACATTTTTTTAAAGTTGCTTTATATTGTTACTGTTTCGTATATGTTACTATGTTTAACATTTCCAGCAATTGATTTTAAGACCTTAAAAAACTGGTTAACTTTGAGAATCCATTCAACACAAAGATCAGAATTTTCAGTCACAAAGTAAGCAGCAAGCCTGAGTGTGCTACACCCCCTGCAGTGGTTCTCTGATGGCCTGCAGTCCTACACAGCTGTTTTCAGAACCCACACTAGAGGACACTCTTACAGCAATCTGTTTGAAAACTGATAACCACCAGGACCCCAGACTTAACCAAGAAGGATAAAAGGCAAGTGTGAGGCTGTTGAGTTGTGGTCTCTAGGGCCAGGTACTAATTCCTGAAAGAACTAAGTACAGATGATGACCTCGTTCTGATGAACTCTAAAGATAAAAACATCATCTTCCTTCACTGGAGCCTCCACCAGCTCTGTGCTTGTTTACTGGGAAAGCTTGTAACTCACAAGTTAAAGCCATCTTGCTAATTAAATGTCATCATTTTCCTGTGGGGGCCGGGTATCTATGGTGATGCAGGAACTCATCCAGATGAAAATCTCCATCACCTATTTTTGAAAGCTAGTTTTAAAGCTTGAAGTCATGGAGCCTGCTGAAATACTATTTTCTCTCTGAGGGTCAACAGCAGAGAAGAAAGGACTAAAGATCTTTCCCCACGTCTGAGACAGAGACTCCTATGCAGTTTTTCCCTAATATTGAGATCTATTACACACACCACACAGAAAGTGTGCCAGTCCTTCAAAATTTTTGTCAAATATCAGTAATACCACTAAAAATCACTTGCATATAGAAATGATAAGTCTTTACTATAAGGCCTATTCATGTGAAACAAAAATGCTGACTTTGGAAGTTTAATTATATATGTTTATGGTTTTTTAATACTTAGACATAACAGTTTATACATATCTCTAAGATGTATGATTTTGAAAATAGAAATGGTACAGTAAAGATTTAGTAATGCTATCAAGCTATATAAACCTAAACATGGATACTGTACAATTGACTAAAGAAAAACAAAAAGATCAAATTGTTTATGTATGTACATTTACTAAAAAATAAAATATGTTTGAAAAGAAAGTATAACATGGCTCCAGACCTTATGAGGTCTGTAGACCTTAGCACAGCTGACTCCACGATGGAAGTGCCATTCAGGCTGTAAAACTAAGCACAAAGGTAAAATGAAAACAGATACCTAACCCATCAAAGCCCACAGTTCTGGAAATGAAGTATAAATGTAGTGACCTTGCTTTGTGGCTTCCATAGCTCTACTTCTAGCTACCTGTTCTTGTTAACTGAAGTGTGTTAACCCAGAACATGTGTAGTATTTTTTGTTTGTTTTACTGCTCATTCTAAGAAAGGTTCCGTGACACACACGGATTCCTAGCACCCACTGCAGTTGCAGGACAGCCAATAAAGCCCTTCTGTTGGCTTAAACACATGTCTGAGCAGTCATTCTGGTAATGCCACATAACAAGCCAAAGGACTATTGCCTTAGTCCCTTTCTATTGCTGAAAGGAGTGGGTGGGGAGAGAAGCTGGGCTGCTGATGAACAGACATTTATTTACAACAGTTCCTTCAGTTATGGAAGGAATGTCCTCCAAATTTCCCAACACTTGACCGTTTTTGCTTCTCTCAAGTTTTTTGACTTTGATTATTTCAGCTTCCTGGTACCTTCTAATCTTTCATGTACTTCTTGATTTCTGTTTTATTTTCTTCTTGACATTGCTTTTTGAGTTATTCCCTCTTGACAGTGTCTCTTCACTTCCTTGATGCTTGTAGTTTTGCTGGTGAGCTCAGACATTCTCTCTTACTGATTACTTTCAAATCTCTCTCTGAATCCCAGACCAATTTTAATCAGATAGTTCATATTGGTTAGTATTTGCTTATAAAGAACAGAATCTACTTGGCAAAATGTAGTAGTCAGATATTTATTAGAGGACTTTAGAGGGAGGGCTCGGGATAAAAGTTGTGTGGTTACTTTCGATGTTGTTTTGTTTGTTACAGAAGTGTGTTACAGAGAGCACTAGTCACCCAGGACACTGGAAGTCTGCAGCTGCTGTACTGTACAGAATTGACTGCTTCTCCTATTTAGTGTCAAGAACTTTCCTGCTGTTTAGGATCTTCAAAAAGTGTAATTAACAGCTGTACACACCCTTGACCTTTGAAATGATCCAAGCCAACAAAGTGTATGTTCTCTGTTCTGCCATTCAACAGTCGGCAAGATAGAACTGGGTATTAAAGTCAGTTAGCTCTAATGCAGGAAAATCCACAAACCTCCATGACCAAACATAGAAACAGAGCTATGGAATTCATCCTCTGCTTTCTGAATGCCCCACAGGTGCTTAATCAACAGAACCACAGTTGTGTCTGGAACTCTTACTACAAGGGAGTCCATAGCCAATGCATCCTAAAAGGAAGGTAGGGTAGACGCCTGGCAAGATCATTCATATGGTCATCTGCATTGTTCCAAGTGTACATTGCAATGATCCTGAAACTCAGAATATTAAAAACCAGTCATGGAGCGCTTGTTCCTTTTGCGGATCACTCTACTAGTTTGAATCTCAGAATCCATGTTAGATAATTATCAACCACCTGTAACTCTAGCTCCAGGGAATTAAACAACCTCTCCTGCCCCATGACCTAAATGAATGCATGTATGTGAATGCATACATACACCAGAGTCGTCACATGTATCTTTTCCTGCATTTCGTAGCTGTTACAGGTATGCCGTTCACATATGAAACTTGGCAATCAGCTCGTATCAGAAATAGTGTACAGCCAAACTGTAAGTGCTTGAGACATTATAGGTCATGCTATTTCCATCATAAATAATGCTTTCTGCTGTTGTATCAGGGGACTCAGCCTTGAGCAGTCTGCAGATAAATGAGCTTGGCAATGCTCCAGTAAAATGTATGTACAAAAGCACGCAGTGAACCACAATTCTCCCATCAATTAATCTAAATGATTGTCCTCTCAGTTTTTACTCTTCGCTTTCTTACCTGGATTACCACACTCGCTTTCTATCAACATCTAGACTCCCTTTAATATCCATGCTATCTTCACCATGCTCTCATCATCTCCATTCACCACCTAGAATTTTCCAATGGCCTTGCTTCTAAGAAATCCTGTATCCTAACTCCATAGGATTTTGTCATTTTTCCATATCTCTAGATTAAGCTTAGTATGATAGCCTTTGTTTCTCTGCACATACCAGATGTATTTGCCTATATTTAATTCTTAGTAGTCCTTTTTCTGTACGTTTGCTGTTCTAACTCTTCTGTTTCTTTTGTGTTGTATTTATTCTGTAATCTCTAGTGTTTCCCTTGACTTCACGAGGAAGACATTTCTTATTCTTCTGCCAGTGTTTAGGATCTCTGTTTCGGGGTTACAACTACACACTAAGCAAATTTAAAAAAAAAAAAAAAGAAAGAAAGAAAGAAAGAAAAGGAAAAGGGTGGTTGGAGAGACAACTCAATGAATCAGAGAACTGGCTGCATTCTAAAGGAGCCAAGGTTGATGGCTAGAACCTACATGGCAGCTCACAATCATCTGTAACTCTAGTTTCAGGGCATCTGACACCCTCTTCTGACATCCCAGGGCAATGAATGGTACACAGACATATATGCAAGCAAAATATGCAAAATTCATAAAATAAAATAAATCTTTAAAATTCTGAGCTTGAAATATAGCTTAGTGCTTAAAAGCATGTACATTACAACTTGGGGAGGTTCTGAGTTCAATTCCTGTCAACCATATCAAACAGCTCAACAACTGCAAGTAACTCCAGCCCTAGGTGTTCTGATGCCCATTTATGGCCTCTTTGAATATTTGCTCTCATGTGTGCATACTCCTACACAAGCTATTAGTCAGGATTCTCTAGAGTAGCAGAATATATAGAAAGAATCTCTCATCACTTCTCGGCCTTTTGGCTAAGATCAAGTATAGAAAGAATCTCTCTCTACAATAGAAAAAAGGATTTATTAGAATGACTTATAGGCTGTGGTCAAGCTAATCCAACAATGGCTGGTTGAGAACAGAAAGTCCAAAAATCCAGTAGTTGCTCACTCCTTGGGGTTGGCTGTCTCAGCTGGTCTTCCATATATGCTGGAATCCTGAGGAAGCAGGCTCTTGTGCCAGTGAAGGAATGGACTTTCTAAGGAGGCAAGAGGAAGCAGGCAAAGAGCAAAAGCTTCTTTATTCCATGTCTCTATATAGGCTTGCAGCAGAAGATGTGGCCCACATTAAAGGCTTAGCTTCCCATCTCAAGATTTGGCTGAAAGACACTTCTTCCTACCTCAAAGATCTGGATTACAAGTGGATCTCTTTCTACTGAAAATTAAGCAAAAATTCCCTGGCAGGTGTGCTGTCCATCTTTGCAATTTTAGTTAACTCCATATGTAGTCAAGTTAACAACCAAGAGTAGCATTCACACAGGCAAAATACATGCATTTAAAGTAATTTTAAAAATTAAAAAGAAAAACCTACTACTCTTTATTAAAATACATATATTTATGGTGAACTGACTTAATTGAGGTTCACTAAGAACTACGACTATATTTTTTCTGTCTTTCCTTTTTCTGAATTGCTCATTAAAATATTTGTTACATAAGGAATCTAATAAAATAGTAGATTGCAGTCTAAGTGTTTAAAGGACAGTTGTATAATACTTCTTAGACAAATAGTTAGGAAATTCCACATTAACCTTAAGTATAGGCTAACTTTTTATAGAGAACTTTTGTAATTACTTGTTTGGTTAGCCTACAAAGCTGCAGCTCTCCCTGATGGCTCTGTTTTTGTTCTCCCGCCTCACTTCTCTCTAGTTCCCTCCCGTTCTTGCCAATCTCCTTTCTTCCAGTGGGTTTCCTCTTCTGCATTGCCAGCATATTCCATGTCAGTACCCTCTGTTTCTTCTTAATTGATTTTAAAACAGGCAGACAAAGCAAGCAGCTAATTGGTGGTATTTTCATCCACATATGTCATTATGCTTTGTTTTTTTTATATCTCCCTCCCCTAGTGCATGTCTCTTCCCCTTTACAGAACCACCTTCATCTTGCCAAACTGTCTTCTGTCTTAGTCACTATTCTATTGCAGTGAAGAAACACCATCTCCAAAACAACTTATAGAAGACAGCATTTAATTTGGAGCTCAGAGATCCAAAGGCATGTAAGCTAGACTCTTACATGCCGGCATTGCTTTGGAGCTGAGAATTCAAATCTGATCCATGGGTATACAGCAGAGAAACCCTAGTATGGATGACTGAAGTCTCAAAGCCCTCAGTGACACACCTCCTCCAAGAAGGCCACACCTCCTAATCCTTCCCAAGCAGTTCCACCAGCTGGGGATCAAGTTTTCAAATCTATGAGCCTGCTGGGGCCATTCTCATCCAGACTGCCACATCCTCCCTTCTGCTTTCAGTCACATGTACTCCATACCATCTTTTTCTCTCCCTTCCACACCCTAAGTTCTCTTCCTTCAGCCCCTCATATTAGTTCCCTTGTAGTTTCATAACCTATAGTCACTTCCTGCATCCTAGTTTTGCATTTGAGAGAAAACAAGGTATTTATTCTTCAGATTCTGGCTTAGTTTAACATAATGATCTCTGTACACTTCCACTCATTTTCTGCAGATACCAATATTTTATTTTTCTTCAAAGGTCAAATTTGTATAAAAATGCCAAATTTTCTTTCCATTTCTATATTGATGGAGATCTAAACTGCTTCAGTTCCTTAGCTGTTGTGAATGGTGAGCGATAAACATGAATGTACATGTTTAATTACAGTCATTATGAGATATAACAAAAAGTGTTATAGCTGGGGCATGTGGTAGTTTAGTTTAATTAATTAATTTTTTTTTTTTTTTTTTTTTTTTTTTTTTTTTTTTTTTTTTTTTTTTTGAGGAACGGCCACAATTTCTATAGTGGCTAAATAAAATTGTATTCCTACCATCAGTGTATATAAGCTTCCCCTACAAATTTGCCAGTATGTATTTTCATCTGTTGCCTTATGATAGTTGTTCTGACAGGGGCAAGATGGAATTCCAATATAGCTTAATGGCAGGCCCCTGATGGCAGAGGACGTTGGACACATTTTCTAATACCTGTCGCTATTTGTATTTCTTCTTAAGTACTCTTTATTCTGTTTGTTGATGGGATAAGGTTTAATTATTCAATTTTATCTAAGCCCATTTGTTTTTTCTGTTGAGATCTTAAGATATTTTTCAGATAGTCCTGGCTTATGCTTATCTCTTGACATGCCTTCCATTGGTGACTTCACAGTTTTAAGATCAAATACTGGGACACCTGTAATATTACTGTCTGCTTAGGGTTCTTTTTTTCTAGTTCTGTAAAGAATAAAATTAAAATCTTGATGGGGACTGTATTAGATCTATGGTTCCTTGTGACAATATAGCCATTTTTACAGTATGAATTCTGCTAATCCACCAGCTTGAGAAGTCTTTCTATCCTCTGATATCTTCTTCTTTATTTATTTATTCATTCACTCATTCATTTATTCATTTTAGTGTTTTAAGATTTTCATCGTAGAGGTCTTTTATTTCCTTGGTTAGATTCATTCACAGATGTTTTATTTTTTTGACATTTTTGACACTTGACTGGGAACATTTTCTAAATTCTTCTTAGCAAGTTTACCATTGGCCTATAGAAAGGCTTTTGCTGTTTTTATGTTAATTTGGTATCCCACTCCTTTGCTGAAATTATGTATCAAGTCTAAGAATGTCTTCATGGCATCTTAAGAGTCTTTTAAGTATGGAACCATGTCATCTGAGAATAGGAATGCTTTTACTCCTTTTTTTCCTATTTGTACCCTTTAGTTCTTTTCTCTTATTGCCTTAGCCAAGACCTTGAGCATAGTACTGAATAACAGTGGAAAGTGTGGCATTCTTGTTCCTGATTATAGTTTTTCCCCATTTAGCATATAATACAGATTTATAATGTGTATTCCTTTTTATGTTTGGGTATGTTCTTCTGGTTCCTAGTTTCTTCGGGAATTTTATGAAGAATGTTGACATTTAGGAAAAGTCTCTGTGTCTGTTGAAATGATTGTGTAATTTTGGGTTTAAGTCTATATGATGTATTTATTGATTTTTTTACCTGTGTTGAAATAGCTTCATATCCTTGGTATGAAAGCAATTTGATAATGGTTTATGGTATTCTTAATTTGGTCCTGAATTTGATCTGTAAATATTTTGTTGAGAAAATCTACACCTCAGTTCACCAGGGAGACTGGCCAAGTTTGTGTTTCTACCTGGTTTTGGATAGGACTATCAAACTTCATTGTTAATCTGGGAGACTTGCTTCTGGCTATCAAGGGCTTGCTTATGTGCTGCTTTCTGCTTGAGCTAAGCTTCTGGCACCTTTACTTTTTAGTTTGCTTGGGATTCTGCCCCCATGCTCTCCACAGTTGCTTCCTGGTGCTGTAATTTACTCTGGGATTGTGAGAAATTTAATTCAGTTTCCTAGAATTGTGGATGTTCCCTTTCCTCGGTCCTTCCTGTAGTTCAGTTTTAAACAGTACTTTCCTTCTCAAGATGGTGCAACTGCCTTCCCAGTCCTGCAGTAAAGAACCTCCTAAGTGTTGACCGAACTGCCAGAGGAATCACTGTCTCACTAAAGCTACGGCTGGGCTTGTTGAGCTTGTGTGAGCTTGGGCTTGTGCTGTGGGAATGCCTGCAGTCTGTCTCCAGGGCTAGCTGGCTTACCTTCTGCATGAGACTTCTGCTGCCTCTTCCCAGTGCCTGGCGGCTACACAGCTGTAGTTATATCTAGTTCCTGTCTTCCTTCTGCTGCATCACCTGTCTCTTTCTTTGGACTTTTGACTTAATGTGACCTTTGTGATTTTATGAAGCTCTTTCCATTTTTCTGTAAGCAGAATCCACTCTTTCTATACTGGCTCTTCTGGACTGGCTGTACAGAGGCAACTGCTAGTTCTTTGTTACTCTCAAGTCTATCACTCTCTCCTGTTCTTCCCTCACAGTCCCATTTATACTTTTATTTCCTGCATTTATATATGTGTAGTGGAAACAGAATATCTTCACAGTGAGAAATAACTTTTCACATGGAGAGATTAATAAGGAAAAAGCTCTTTATGATAGTGAGATTGGGGGTACATGTGGCTGGTGGTGGCTGATACCCAAAGAAAAGACGGCCTTAGATAGGTGATGTCACTAACTTAGATACACTTTAGCTTTATGCATTCCACATATGCTGTCATCCTTAAATCTTTTAGGTTCTAGCCCCAGGTTAGTTTGAACAATTTAAACAGAGACAAGATACTTTTTAAGTCTGGCCACTTGGAGAGATGAAAAAATTTCACAGCAAAGATAGAACCAGAATGTTTTCTAAGTACACCAGTTTAATTCTTTTCAAAAATTGTTATCTAGGATATTCTTGCTCGTTTGGTAGAATTATGTTTTTCTCAGGAAGAGAACTGGGAGGCTTTATGGCAGTCCAAGTCTTCACACTGGCTGTGATTCTGCAGTGATCACTTGAGCTATCAGAGCCATGTTCTTTGGGGATGAAACTAACAGCTAGTGGATCCTAGTGAACAGACATTTACATCCTAGCAGCCTTAACTTCACTTATCTCTAACAGGCCTGGCTAGCAGACTGCTTATTTTTTTGGGTGTCCTTGGGTGAGGAGAAATATTCCCTTAGCTAAATTCTACTTTGTATGATTTAGTGTCTCCTAAGAAAACCTATTTGTGGGGCTAGAGAGATGGGTCAGTGGTTAAGAATACTGGCTCCTCTTCTGGAGGACCTGAGTTTGTTTCTCAGCATCCACATGGTGGCTCACAGCCATGTGTTAATCCAGTAATAGGGGATGTGATGCCTTCTTCTGGCTTCTCTTGGTACCAGGCACACATGGTGCACAGGCATATATGCAGACTATGCACCCATACACTTAAAATAAACAAGAAAATCTATTAACATCAATTCTATTACTTTGAGTTTCTTCTACATCATATGGACATATCTATACAAACAAATAAATGAATGTATATACATCTCTAATTTTAAATCTAGAGTCTGCATATGAGAGAAAACCGGATATTTGTTTCTCTGAATCTGACTTATTTCACTAAATATATGGTCTCTGATTCCATTCATTTTTCTGCAAATGTCATTATTTGTTCATCGATGAATACAACTTCATTGTGTATATGCAGGGCATTGAGCATGATTTGTTTTTGTCTCTTCTGAGTAGTGCTGTGAAGCTATGCATGTGATGGTTGTATCATATTTCAACATGTACAGACAGCCCATGATTGTTTGCTACACAGGACAGTGTATCACCTATTTTATTGCATTAGGCATAATGAGTTAAATGAAGATAATGAGAATACTGAAGGCTTTGTGTGTGCTGTCAAGCCCTACTTTACTTAATATTACAGGCATGGGCACCCCTGAACTTTTGTTGGGACCTGGCAGAGAAGGAAGCAGTACCTTGTGGATACTGAATTATGACTATATGTCTCTGTATAGCTTTAGTTTTTGTAATTCTTAATCTTTTACTATAGAAGAATTGAGAGGTAAACCAAATAATTCTAGCATAGTAATTAATGTCAAGGTTTTTAAAATTGAAGTACTATTTTTAAATAAGGATAGGCGATTTTAATATTTTTTAAAGAAATTTTTACTTAAGAAATTCTGGGCTTAAATATTATTTTAAGCTTTTCTTCTAGGTTAATAAATTGCTCAATTATATATATATATACATTTTAATAGATACAAATTTTTATTTTGCTTCAGGTTTTAAATTCATATAAAATTAAAGGGGAACTAGCAACATTAAAAACTGCTAGTCCTTAAACATTAATAGTTTTATGTTCATATTGCATAAAGTTAATCAAAGGAGATTAAACAAGATAGTTCTTGTTTGCAGTGAAAGCCTGTGTTCAATCAATGAAATTTAGTTAAAAAGTTAGTTCTTGTTTGTAGTGAAAGCCTGTGTTCAATCAATGAAATTTAGTTAAAAAGTTGAAAACGATAGTGCACAGAGCAGATAAAGATTGTGTGGGGAGCATATGGATTCTTCGGCTTGATCCTCAGAGCTTGTGTGAGTCCATGTGGAATTATATGGAATTATCTGCACGAATCTCAGAAACAGAGAAGTTAGGGAACTTTGATTTTGTTGTAATTCAGTATGGTTCAGAGTCTGGGTTCTGCTCAATGAATGACAGTATTGTCTCTTTGCAGGACTATATGGATCATGTTTATTAACATTAGCTATTAATATCAAATTTATCTGTCCTATTTAGATGTATTAGGTATCATTCTGACTATAATTTGGTTGCTGTCTCTGTATTGGGCTGTGATAAGAAAACTATAAACTGGATGACTTGCAAGCAACAGAATTTCAGGAGATTGAGAAATGGAAAATGGCAATGCCAGCAGCTGTGTGTTTGCTGAGGTCTAACTTCCTGCTCTGCAGATGGCATCCTCTCTTTGTGTATTTATATGGTGGGAAGAGCAAACATGCACCTAAGGACCCATGTGTCCTGTAATGAGTGTTCCATCTTTGTCACCTCTCAGACGGCCCTATTCTGTCACCTTAAAGATTAGTATTTCAACATGAATTTGGACAGGCACACAACACTGAGACCAATTCAACTTCCTAGATAATTTTTCTAAAGAAATAGTGCCCTGCTGTGCTCATGCTGACAATGGGGTTCAGTTTACAGAATTTGCTATAAACTGATACTGTGTCTATGGAATCAGTATTTCTGCATTTAGTTGCATGTCTCTTCCCTCCTCCTTAGACCTGGCTCTCTGGGTTAATTTCACATCTGCTTTCAGTCTTGGCAAAGCTGATGGAATTAAGTCCTTGATCAGTAATGTCATCAAGGTCATTGTTGGGAGGCAGTGGATCTCAGTGAAGCTACCTCCTCCTGTTCTTGGAGAGAAACTTCTCTAGAGTTGGTACTCACTGGCTAACCCAGTTTCCCAAGTTCTGCATTACTACTCCAGATTCTTCCATTCTCACTAACCTTCCCTCTGTCACAGGCACTGTTCGATTTCGGTGAGGAAACAGCATGGCCACAGGAACTCTTATCAAAGAAAACATTTACTTGAAGGCTTGCTTACAGTTTCGGGGGTTAACCCATTTTCATCTTAGGTTATAGAAAAAAATACAATAGAGACAAGGCAGGAACCATGCAGCTACATGAGAGGTCAGAACGGGCATCAGCATCAACAGTCTATTCTTTCTAAAAGTCTGATTGTAAGGAGATAAGGACATAGCTCCATAGTGAACCGCAGCAAACCTGAAACCTTGGTGCTTGTCTGAAATCACAGCAGACGGGAGGCTGAGACAGGCGCTTACAAGTTCTAGGCCAGTCTTGGATGCTGTCTTGAATAAAATTAAACAAACAAAACAACTACTGACATTCATATAAAAGTAGATGTTTTATTTTTGGCTCTAGTTTTAGTCTTTTGAGATAGCATCTTATTGTATAATTTTGGCTATCTAAAAACATGTAGCTCAGGCAAAACTCAAACTCAAGATCCTCCTGCCTCACCCTTCTAAGTACTGGATTATAGGCTTAGCAGTTATAAAAAGTTCCAATAGCAGATTAGCTTTTCCTCTTACTTGGGAAAAACTTTAGTATCTTTCCTCTTGGAAAGGGAAAGCCTAAAGATGCACATGTACAGAAGAGCACAGCCCCAAATAATACAGCTACAACACAACCCCTATACCTGAGACTCAGCGAAATCACAGAACAGGAGGCAGAATGATTCTAAGAGCCAGACAACCAGGAAACTTGCTACTAGACGGCATCTTAGAGACACAACAGAGAACCTGCATCCAGAGACTCTCAACAATAATGCTGCCTAAACAAGACCTGCATTGTGACAATGCCATTTGTCATAACATTGTGGAAATGGGAAATTAAATATGTCCCTAGCCCTAGATACAAAGCTACAGATAACCACTGGCTGTTGAGAAGGGAGAATCAAATTTTCTCCAGGAATGAGCTCCCAAACAGGTTATCCAATTCCAAATAGCAAGCACTAAATTCATGTCCATAGGAGCAACACTAAATGGATTCAATAGATTTGAATGCACACACGTGTAAGCATGTGTACAAAACCACACTGCATACAGCAATAATAATTAAGAGGTCATGAACTTGAGAAGGAGTCAACAACTGAGTTAGGAGGCAAAGGCGGATGATACAAATATAGAACTCCTGTTGAAATTCTAGAACTTAAAAAAAATGTAAATTATCAGAAACTGGCCTGCTACAGACTGGACCCAAGCATTGAGGTCACAATGCACATCACCCACACTGTCACACAAGAGCAGACCTATCAACAGCCATCCTAAGGCCCCACCCGGCCACTCAACACTCAACTATTGGGTACTGAGGGAATCTGGGATAGAAGAAGTCACTGTCTTTTCTTGTGAACCCACTACTAAGTGCACAACCTTCAAATAGATAGCTTCAAACATATGGCCACACACACCACCCTGATTAATCTGTTATTCCCAAAGCAAAACCAAGACATGAATGTGAGAAAAAGATTAATGAAAAGGAGCTGGAGATGAGTGATCAGTATGTATTGTATATATGTATGAGTTGTCAAAGAACAAACTTAATATAAACTACTTGGATTAAAAAAACACTAGTTAATGATCTTTAACAAATTCATCAAACGGTTTCATCTATATAAAATGTAAAAACAGTACAACTAATCTTACTATACTGTTGAAATACACCTCAGAGAACACTGGAATGCTCCACAGGGCGCTGTTGGGTGTGTGTGTGTGTGTGTGTGTGTGTGTGTGTGTGTGTGTGTGTGTATCACATAAAAATGTATTGTACTTATACAGTAAAAACCTTGGGTGTGTTGCAGAATTAAATACATAAAGATATGTTGTTTCCTTGTACTTGAACATGCTCTACTCTGCAACATGGATCCTTCATGATAAAATTCACCTACATATCACCTTGAATCCAAAATTGAATATGCATTTATATCCCAGCAGACTCCTCACACTCATTACCTGGGTCTCCACTCCTTGCTCCAGCAGACGCTTAGCTTGATTTTCCACTTCAAGTCGAGCTCTTGCAATAAAGAGTAGATCATTTTCTATTACTTCTATTCCAGAAAGATCTATTCCTTGAGAGAGATAATCTATTAAAAAAAATAAAATTTAATAGTCAGGAGCAAGTAAGAACTAAAGAATCAAAACAACACATATAACTTCTTCAAAAACACTATGGATTTGCTAAACTCAATTTATCCTCTCCCCCTTCTCTCATTGGTTTTTTGAGATGGAGTTTCTCTGTGTAGCCCTGGATATCCTGGATCTCCATCTGTAGACCAGGCTGGCCTGGTACTCACAGAGATTTACCTGCCTCTGCCTCTTAAACACTTCCACTACCATCACCAGGATCCTTTTTAACACTTATATTCTAAAACATGACAATTTCCAAATATCTTCAATTTAATCCTTCCTCTGCCTCCCAAATGCTAGGACTGCATGTCTGTGCAACAGCCCCAGATTCTATTTTAATTTAAGTAAATATCCTGATAGTCACAAAAAATTCTCAAGCTCCACCTACAGTTTCAAAAATTGTTCTATATAGCAAAACATTTCAAACAAATAATTCACAAATGACCTTAGCATTTACCATTTACGTGATTATAAAGACCTGAACATTATGTTACCAAATGAAAAAAAAAAAAGTAGAATAACTATTACACACAAACTTTCACAATAAGAATTATTGTTAACAATAAAAGATTACAAAATTGTGAGCCCAGTCAATAAAGTGCTTACTGTCACATCCTCTGTCCTCACATACAAAGCTGAGTATGGTGGCACATACTTGTAATTCTAGTGCTGCAGAGGCAAGACAGGAACATCCCCAGAGATCCCTGGCTAGAAAAGTCTAGCCTAAAGCACAAGCTACATGGCCTCAGTGAGAGATCATGTCTCAAAAGCCAGGGAGGATGGCTAATAATAAATGACTCAAGGTTAGTCTTTACAGGGACACTCTAATATATGTGTGTACCTTACACAGGAATGCATACACAGACATGAAAAGACTTTGTAGCATGAACATAGTTCAAGACTGTCAACTCCATACTCAGGAGGCTGTGGCAAAGATATTGGAATTTCCAGGACAGTTTAGGCTACAGAGCAAGAGCCTGTTCAAAAGAGCAAAGAACAAGCAAATAGCAGGAGGAAAAGGAAGAAGAGAAGGAAAAGGAAAAGGAAAAGGAAAAGGAAAAGGAAAAGGAAAAGGAAAAGGAACACGTAGGAAGGAGGTGGGGATGGTAGTGATGGTTATATAGTTGTCTCTATGTGTTCAGAGTTTGGATAATTTTTAAAATTGTGTGATTTCTTTTATTTTGCTAACTATTGAATATTTCTAAAATAATTAAAATGCTTAAGGTTGAGGTTTAATTAACCTCAACCTTCTTCCCCACTCCTTTTCCCCCCATTTTATCTAGGCTAGCCTGGAGCTCTATTTAAACCAGACTGGCTTTGAACTCAGAGATCCACCTGTCTCTGGGAAGCAAGGGCTGAGATTAAATAAAGGTGTGTGCCACTACACCCAGTCCCTCAAGGCATTAGTTCTAAAACATTACATTTAATTAGATAGATGGCTTCAACTTGCCAGTTAATAGAATATCAAGTACATTTTCACTTAATTAAAATTTTGTATTCAATCTTATTAAAACATATCTTAGCGTTAAGTTTAACTACAGCATACTTCACTTAGGTTGTAACACATCTACCAGGTCAAACTATATTAAAGCATCCAATACAGTACAGTGTGATGACTGAACACTATATAATTAATTCCACACCAGAACATATATAGTGTAGTTATAATCTATGATTGCCCACTATACTTCACCTCAGTGTGTTCTTTTTCTTCTCTGTTTTCCCCACCCCCACCCCAAGACAGTGTTTCTCTGTGTAACAGCCCTGGCTATCCTGGAACTTTGTAGACCAGACTGGCTTCAAACTCACAAAGACCTGCCTGCCTCTGCATGCTGAGTGCTGGGACTAAAATCATGTGCTGCCAAGCTTGACCACAGTGTGTTCTTCTTGGACATGTATATCCAAAAGGGCATAATAAGGCTTGCCACAATAAATGACTACTGAAAATACCTTCAAGTCATTTGAACTTAAGTTTGCCTGAAACTTACTAGGTAATTACAGACAAATGATACATTCATTGAGCTTGAGGGAGTTTTGGATGCAAACTGGCAACAATACATAATTCATGCCCTAAATGCTCTGTAGACTACCATCAGAATCAAAACATAGTAGTGAATGTCAAACTATGTAACATACCATTCTGTTCAGCAGTTAGTATAAACTGTAAAATTCAGGGAATAAAGACAAGCTCTCTCGTTTGTTTAATTGATAGGCGCGTGCTGAACACACACCCCAGTCTTTCACATACTTGATAGGCGGGTGCTGAACACAAACCCCACGCTTTCACATACGTTCCTAAGCATCTACCACTAAGCTACATCCCCAGGCCTAGAAGTTTTCACTTAAAATCTAATTTTCTGAGAATTCTTTCTGAAGAAGATCTTTAGATTCAAAAGACAGATATTACTTCTCCAATTTGTTATCTAAAAATATAAGCATAAAAATCTTGCTATGGAACTGAATTTAGCCAAATTAGAATAATGATAGTAGTGAATGCTAATATTCTAAATTTAGTAAGAAAGTAAACAACTCGACACGTAGGAAATGTCAGATTTTATAATTGTAGGCTGAGAGTGCAATGAAACCAGAGAACTGGACCACTCCATGAGTGTAAAAAACTCATGTTTGGGGGCCAAACAACCAAGGCTATCTGTGGGATGAGGGTTACAATAGTAGAAAAGGGAATAGTAGAAAAGACTCCCTCACTTGAGGGTGGGGCCTTTGAGCTGACACAGCACTCTCACATGGGAGCTATTTGTGGGTATAACAGAAACAGGCGGTCCTGCTAACAGTCTCAACACTAGACATTATCACTAAATGAGACAGAATTTACACTACTATGTGTTGAATCTCCTCCAGCACCATAATGCACAAGATTAAGTTGATCTACTTGGGTTTAATGTATTTTTACAATCTTCTTAGAAGTGAAAATTGATGAAACTAGTGCTATTAGTGAGAATCTACTTTTATTTAGATTGTGAAAACTAATAAATTACAAAAAAAAAAGTCCAATCAAAGCCCAGACACACACATTAAGAGAACAGATAGTAATAAGGGACATAAAAGCTTTATTTCGAATAATATACAATTTGCAAAAAAAAAATTGAGATACTAAGAAATGAGTTCTGTCTTCTTCCATCGTCGTCAGGTTTCTGTATTATTGCTGTCTGTGTTATTTCACTGGTTCCCTAATTTCTTTGTATTCTTTAGCTTTTGATGTAAATCAGAATTCAAGAAAAAATATAAAGATAAGGTAAGCAGAATAAAAAAAATCTACACTTTCAATCAGTGATTTTGCAGCTATTGATAATAATAATACTAAAAAGAAAACAGTGGATACATTTAGGCATAAGGTATTTATTACAATGTTAATTATAAAATTGACAGATGTATGTATGTCTATATGCATCATGTTCAAGTAAAATGTGTAAGCATATTCACAAGTACATATGTGAACATTTTAAAGTAACAGCAATTTGGAATTATCATAATAATGTTCCAAACAAGTATCTCTATGACCAAATTATTGCATATGGATGTATGTATTCAACATGTGCTTGTGTATTCATGAGTGTGTGTGTGTGTGTGTGTACGTATGTATTAGTGAACATGTACAGGGATGCTCGTGTAGCATTACTGAGTACAGAACTGAAAGCCTACATCATAAACAGATCAAATTTAAAAAGGCATTATATAGTCATTTAAAATAGTACTATAGATGAAACATTTGCTTAAAACTGAAATATACCTTATAAGGCCTTAAATAAAGATTTCAAAGAATAAACACATCAAGGATTGGTTGAGAGTCTGAACGGGTTAACAATGTATTATTTGACACGTGAGCATCTCAAAAGAAGCAGATGGGTAACATAATGTGTCTCTAGTAATACACCCATAAATTTGGTAGGCAGTTTTAAATGTTATACATTTAAAAACATAAAAAAGTGGCATTTTTAGTACTTTTCCTTTAAGTATCATACCTTTATTATATAAGTACTCTCAAATTATTAGAACTGAATTTTAAATGTTCAAAACCCAAAAGATAAATCCATTCAGCAAAGACCTAGGTAAGAGCAGCACACCTAGAGGAAGGTGTGCAGGTCCATCTGGCATCCTGTCTCTCACACAGTAGGAAGGGACTATATCCTTCCAAAGAAAGCTTCAATGCAAAGGTATTAACTGTCAACAAGATAAAGCCTATATAAATACCAAGCTCATCAAGAAATTGTCTGAGGTCACAGAACTAGTTAAAAAGAAAAAGAAAATAAGAAATTACATAACACCATGATACAGAGCACGCACTGAGAAGAGGATAGGGGATTTGCACGGGTATGACTGAATCCCCAACACTCTCAACCAGCACCAAAATAGCACAGAGCCTCCCCTGGGTGTTTATGTGAGAAAAAGCAGAGGAATAAAAACTGACACAGAGACTGGGCAGCTGGCTATAGTCACCAATCAACAAAAATCACTTCCTCCCACACATTTACTTTTCAAAGAGCATCATTCAAATGCATCCTCAGAAAAGCACAAGTAATCTTCAGATGCTCTGAAATATATACGATATAGACTGAGTATTTTCTTCTACAGTTAACCTCTTTTTCTTTTTTAGACATACCTGTCTCAGTCAAGGTTCTTATTGTTGATGCAAAACACCATGACCAAAAAGCAAGCTGGAGAGGAAAGGGTTTACTCAGCTTTTATGTCCACACTGCTATTTATCATCAAAAGAAGTCAGACAGGAACTCAAACAGTTCAGGAACCTGAAAGCAGGAGCTGATGTAAAGGCTATAGAGGGGTGCTGCTTTACTGGTTTGCTTCCCATGGCTTGTTCAGCCTGTTTTCTTATAGAACTATAGAAATCTAAGACCACCAGCCCAGGAACAACCCAAAATGGGCTGGGCCATCCCCCACTGATCACTAATTGAGAAGATGTCTTACAGCTGGATCTCAAAGCAGGCATTTCTCAACTGAGGCTCCTTCCTCTCTGTTGACTTCTTGCTCGTGTCAATTTGACACCCCAAATCAACCAAAACCTGTGCATTATTTTGTTCTTGTCTTATTTACAGTTACACATTGATGGTGGTTTTGGTTGAAGACTGAACCTATAGACTTAGTATGCATTTCACCACTGAACTATGTCTCCATCTTCATACATAAAATGTTAAATGTCTAGAATTGCTTCTGTGAGAAAAGTTACAAATATGGAACTGTTTGTTTCACAGAGAAAGTATCAAAGAAATGCCCATTCAAAGAAGCATTTTAATTTATTTGATACAAATTAACTTTTACAAATTACGTAAGTAACCTTCAAAAAACCCTATCACACTGTATACATTTTTCTTTCTAATAGATGAGAGCTATGTCCAACCTCTGTAAATGTCTCCTTTATTTCCTCTGAAGATGGGATGAGATGAAAAAACGTACTCATGCTGTGCAAATACAGAGCTTGGGCTGGGCCCAGAGTTTAACTTCTTTAGAAAGAAATTATCCCTAGGCCTAGGACTGGAAGCTTCTAGCCTCCAGACAATCTACTCTTCCAAGTTGACTAAGTCAATCCTGTTTTTTTCCCTTCTGACTGAATTGTTCTGCTCTGCCTCATACTAACTTTGGCAATCTGTTTTAATCTTCTAGCTCCTTCTAATTCTCTGGCTCATTCTGTCTTCACCCGTGTCCAGCTATTTTCTCTGAAACTTGTCCTGGTAAAACTGCAATACATACACACCAGCCACCTGGTCCCCTCCCATCTTTTTCCCTCCCCTCTGCCCCCCCACCCCCACTTTAAGTAGCCTTTCTTTCTGTGCTACATCTGACTCATTCTGTCAAATATTTCTCTCTGCCCCATAGTTAGATGTCACTTTCAAATATGGCTGCTTCCGTCTACAAACTAACATTGCCTTCCTTGTTAAGGATTAAAGGTGTATACTAAGGGCATGTCTGTATTGCACCCATATCATACTGTAATCCAGAGTATGTCTGTATTCCACCCAGATCATATAGTCCTAGAAGGTCTCTAGATATGATCCCTTGCCAGAGCAGCCATATTGCTGTTTTAAAGTTCCTCTACAAACCACACACAACACAAAACTACCACTATTTAAAAACTGCATATGCTGGCCTAAGAAAATATTTTTATACATATATAAAACATATAGTCTGATATAAACAAGTAATGAAACTAAATACTGTTTGTTACATTTCATCTTGAATATGATATATAGATTGTTTCCTTTGTTTATATCATTTTTCTCAATTATAACTGTTTACTACATATGGTTTGATTATTTTCCCAATCTGTTTACGACTTATTTTGTAGTTATATTTTCCACATTATTTTCTAAATCCAGTCTTGGAACACAGTGATAAAATCAAGCATCCTTACACTAGTTTTTACACAGACCTGATTTAAAAACTCAGGTATGGGGGGCAGGGGGATAGAGTTAGCTCAACAGTTGGGAGCACTTGGTGCTCTTCCAGAGGATCCAGGTTCAATTCCCAGCACCCACATGGTGGCTCACAACTTTCAAAGCTCCAGTTTAAGGGACCTCAGCTCATTTTTCTGACTTCCTCAGGTACCAGGCACTCATGTGGTATACAGACATATATGCATCCAAAACACTCACATAAAAGAAAGACATAAAATCAGATTAGATCAGTAAGCTATCTAGGCAGGCAGAAGTGCTACCTGATGAACTGAGTTCAATCCACAGGACACGTGTAAACAGAAAAGGAGAGACCTGACTCCCAGAACTTGACCTCTGGCCTCCATACACACTGCCATTGTATACACATGCTCAAACAAATACACATACAAATGAGTAAATGTAACTTAAAAGCCTGTTTTGTACAAAAATAGGTGACATATAAAACTGATTTATACAAGATTATTTTGAGGGCTGACAATAACCTCGAGAGATAGATACTACCATCTGAAATACTGCATAAACAGCAGTGACTTGAGAATTCTCTTATAAGAATTCAACTTATAAGAATTCTCTTATAAGTTGAGAATTATATAACAACTTTAAAATAAAACTAAGCAATTAACAACCATAGAACAAAACCAAAGGGGATAGATGGTATCAGATTAAAATGTTAACAAAACTGATACTATGATTTAGGCCCAATCAAGAAATTAATTAAAGCCCAGGTACTTCTACTCCCTTCTGTTTTTCTTTCACCTTTTTGGTCACCAATGAGTCTTGCTTTTCACTTCAGCTAGCCTTATGTTGGAGACTGTCTCCTTCGTCCTGAGATTGCAGGTGTGTATCACCATACTCAACTTTCAGGTTGTCTTTTTCTTTTCTTTTTTTGTTCCCTGCCTTTTGAGATAAGAGTCTCTCTATGTAGCCCCAGATGTCCTAGAACTCACCATGTAGACCAAGCTTGCCTCTGCCACTTGAGTTTTGAGATTAAAGGTATATGCCACCACATCCTGTGAGAGGAACTAAAGATTTATCTCAAGCTCAAATTACCCCTGAGGATCAGATTCTCACTGGCCTTGACAGTAAGAAAAGAGTTAATTTTGGTCATCTTCATGGTTTTAAACATCAAGCAGTAAAGTTTAACCAAATACTCAACTGATTGATATGTTTTGTTTCTAACAGTCCAAGGAATAACACTCCCCAGACACTAGACATGTCCACACACACACACACACACACACACACACACTTTAGACCTTGGCTCACTGCTGCAGTACCTATAGCCAAGAGAGGTGAGTCCACTGCCATTTCTTTATACCTAAAAACCAAATGCTGTATAGTTCTCTTCTTTATATAGCAACATGGGAAGGGCTGACATTAGCCACCCCAACAGCGATCCATGAGCAGGAAAGCGGAATGTGCCACTCTGAAGATGAACCTAAGAGGCCAGAGAAGAACAAGGAGGAGCCCCCAGACTCTGTGAACCCATAAAAGGATTATAATAGCCTTTGATTTGGACATCTGAAACACCCTTGTTCCGTCCTTCCCAAGTTCTCTCCTTAAGACTGGCAGTGCATTTCCGTCTCCCTCACAACTCTGTCCAGACACCACCCAAGTAGTCCTCTCCTCCCTCTATCTGACAGTTGGAATCTGTTAAATATGCCCTCTGGAGGAGTACCCCGAAAATGACACAACTGACACCCCCAACCCAGTACTCCGATACTCCTTTCCTACGGCAGTGACTTACTCCTAGATGGGACAGAAGAAAAAAACAAACAAACAAAAAAAAAAAAGTGAGCCAACAACTTTTCTTCCCTCTTTCCTCCCTTTTACTAAAAATTGGTTCTTTTCTCATACGCTATATCCTTATTACAGTTTCCCATTCCTCTACACCTCCCAGTTCCTCTCACCTTCCCTCCCATCAACATCCACTCTGTTTTCTGTCTCTCATTGAAAAAAAAAAAAATATATATATATATATATATATATATATATATATATATATATATATATATATCCCAGCTGTACTGTATCAGGGGACAGACCAAGGATTTCCTGTGCTGTCACAGAGATAGACTTGCACATCTGTGTACTTCATTTCACTGATGCTCTACTTACAATAGCAAGGAAGTGGAATCAACTTAGATGTCCATTGATAGATGACTAGATAGTGAAAGCGTGATACAAACATGGGGAACTTCATTTAGCTGTTAAAAAAAAAAACTAAAATGAAATTTCTATCAAATGGATATAGTTGAAAAAGAGCAAGAAGTGTTGTGGGAGGGTCTGGAGAAAGGAAAGGGAAGGGAGCAATTATATATTTATATTACAATCTCAAATTTTTTTTAAAGAAAAAATGTTATCTCACTATAGAAATCTTGAGGAAAAACAAAAGCTTAGAGAAAAATTGTATCACCCAAGACTCCATCAATGACAATTAAATACACATTTTTATTTTAATTTCCTCATTCTAGGTATAAACAGTGTTCTACTTTTACATTTAGTATATTTTAATCTTCTAAACAGATATATTGAGTATAATAGTAAAATATGCCTACAAAAAATAGTATTACTTATAATTGCAGGAAATTTCTAATAATGTGTATTATCACTAAATGAAATTATAAAGCAAATGTTTAGAAGACTGTGAGATGTTTGTACAAATAAATAATAACAGAGAACACAAAACATATAGCCCTAAAGTAAACCAGAGAATGAGAACCTAAGCATAACTAGATAAATAGAAACAATTACTAATATAAGTTCTCATGATATAAAACAAATTAAAAATCTTTAATACAGATTAGAGTATATATTCAAGCTATTAAAGAAAAACAATTTCATATTCTTCAAAGTATGTAAGAAATACATCATAACCAAATTTCAAATTGCTTCCAACCATAGATGGCAAATTCAGTATTAGGAAAAAGCAGAGGGAATAACTGAACTAAATCAAAGATTTAGTATCACCACCGCTCCACCTGTGATTATTTTGAACATGACCTGCACCAAATGTTGTCCTTCAAGATTCCAGCACAGATCAGAGAGAGGCTCAGAAGGCTCACCTCCCTGAGTAGCTACTGACAAAGATGGTTACTGGCTGGGAGAAGGGGGACTCATATTCTTCAGTGGTTTGGCTATCAGTAAGTTGCCACACTACAGTAACAATACCTCTAGCCTGTGTTCATGAAAGCAAGAAAATCACACACGTACAACCATAAAACAAAAGCACAGCAACAAAAAACAACATAAAAATGGGAACAGGATGTTTTACGAGAAGAAGGGATTAAGCAGGAAAAGGAGGAGGATCATAAAGGTAATGAAGATAAAAGCACGCCAAAAGATATTACAAACCAGCTGAAACTGTCCAAAAGCGGTATTACCATCAGATTTCCAAAAAGGGTATTACCATCAAAAACATAAATACTTCATATTATAAACAGTGGATAAACAGCAAGATATTAAATAAGTCCATTAAGAGGACATAACAAGCCAATGCATGGAAACATACAAAAATTTTCTTATAATCTTTGAAATTCATCTTTATGTAATCTAAAACAGTAAATATCCACTGGAACACTTAAAATCTTCCTTTAAATTTTTTTCTGGTACTTGGTATGCTAGTTAAACTACTGCACTACAGCCTCAGCTCCAAAATATCTTTTAACTAAGAGTTAATTCTTTGGTACATCCATAGAGAGATATAATATGAATAAAGGAATGATGAACTGAGAATTAGAACATCTGGGCTGTGACAACAGTTGCCTGTATGACCATAGGAAACTCATTACCCTTTCTGAGACTCTGAGATGAAGATAAATCACCTAACTATAAAACCTGCATCAGTGCGGGTGAGATAACTTAGTGGGCAAAGCACCTACACAGCCATGGGGACCTGAATTCAAACTCCTCAGACCTACATAAGTAAAGCTGAAGCCAGGAGCTCACATCTGTAATCCCAACACTCTTGGCACATGGAGGCAGAAAATGAAGACAGCCAAATCCCCAGAAACTCACAGGTCAACTAGTGTGTAAAGGAAGTGTTTGTTTAAAAAACAGACACTGTCTCAATCATGTTGGAAAGCAAGGGCCAACAGCCAAGGTTATCCTGGATCCCTCCATATACATTCAACATACATAGGCACAAAGATTTAAAAATTACAACAAAGCAAAATATTTTCAAAATAGACTGTTAGTTGCTACTACCTCTTGACCTTCTCATGAAATTTAGGAGAAATGGGATCCTGAAGAAGAGCTTCAGGTTAAATTGTGTATATTTCCAGTTAAGTCTTAATTGATATGACCACATAAACTATGCATACAATAGCCTGAGGCTTCAGTAAATCCTCTCCGAATCATCATCTTTCAAATCTAAAACACTTCTCAGGGAATGTTTGATCTCCCTGTTCTTCAAAGCTTTAGAGAAATGTAGCATTGAAAGCCTATTCTTTTTTCTCCCTGTCTCAATCAGGGTGAAGGAAAACTCCTTTCCATTAAAATGGGTGATAGTTTTCTTTCCTGCATCTTATTGTGTCTGCTCTCAGCTAGCACCTACACCATATATGTCAGGCAGAGAAAGCCAAAGCCAACAGAAATACACTGTATCTCCATCTGCTCCACTGAGCACAGGTTCTCCTTTGTCTTGATTTTTTTTTTCCTATTTTTTAAAATTTATTTTTATTGGATATTTTATTTACATTTCAGATGCCATCCCTTTTCCCCATTTCCCCTCCCTAGAAAACTCCTATCCCATGCCCCCTTCTCCTTTTTGCTTTTATACAATTTTTTAATGTTAATCAAAGGTTTTATAAGTTTGGTAATGCTCAATATCAATCAGAAGTGTAACCCAATACCCAACCTAGATATATCAACTATCGTTGACTGGCGGAGACATATGAACATCCACCTCCATGCCCCCCCCCCCCTTCTCTCTCTCATCACCTAGCTCCTCCTCTCCTTCTCCTCTTCCTCTCTGTACTCCTCCCACCTTAGCTCCTCCTACATATCACCCTTCCTGTTAAAATAAAACTTTTCTCTCAAAATACAGTTAGAGCATAACTATACCAATTTGTGTCAGTAAGGTACAAGATAGACCTAATACCCAGTCCATCATTTTGTTGACTAACCAGAACCTCTGTCATCTCTCCTAACTAAAACACTTAGTTCTGAACCTGGCTTTTTTCTTGGAATGAATTTTAGAATGAATGTCAGCTGAAAACCATTCTCTCAACTCTTTTCTCTCAAAGTAAATAGCCAGGATTGGCTATGAGACTATAAGTTTTCAACCTGTCAGAAATCCGGGATGACTGAGTTAACTGAAATTATGGGAAGCACAAAGCATAGCTTCTAAAACTTAGCCAAATTATAGAGACCTCTGAGCACCTGGACAGTCCCTATACTACAGAACATTGGAGCATTCGATCTTCAGCCTTCTGGCCCAGGATCATCTGACAGACCTAGTGATGCAGAATTATTAAGGGTTGATTACTCTGTCTTTGCAGCTATAATCAGCCAACTATTCCGAAAGTGTGTCCTTTTCTGGACAGTAATTTGTCTGTAGATGGAAAGAGGCAATTCTTGCCTAGTGGCTGTCTTACCACAACTGGAGTAACTCCAAAGATGTTCAATTTCTTCTTAGAATCCGAGACAGGAAGCTGTCAGGAGCAGACAGCTCTCTAATCAAAATGAACATTAATGCAAAAATGTTTGTAACGTCAATTCTGTGGACTTCTGATGTTTTGAAAACAAACTATCAATGTAAGGTAATCTGACTGTTGTCTGTTAACTCCTCTCAGCTATTTCTAAATAAAATATCGAAAACATCCTAACAATAAACTCAAAGCCATGAATTTGCTATAGGCCCTTAACTCACAGGCTAACCATCTCAAATCAGTTTAAAAAAAGTTAAATTTCACCTCTAATAACAAAAATAACAGGAAGCAACAATCACCATTTCTTAATATCTCTTAACATCAATGGACTCAATTCCCCAATTAAAAGACATAGGCTAATGGACTGGATACATAAACAGGACCCAGCATTTTGCTACATACAGGAAACCCTCCTCAATGACAAAGACAGACTCTACCTTAAGAGTAAAAGGCTGGAAAACAATTTTTCAAGCAAATGTTCCTAAGAAACAAGCTGGAGTAGCCACTCTAAAATCTCCAGCCCGAGAACACATAGGGAGAAACTCATGGCTCCACCTGTATAGGTAGTTGAGGGTGGCCTTGCTAGGCATCAGTGGAAGTATATGGCCTTGGTACCTCAAAGTTTGGATTCCCTAGTGTTGGGGAATTTCAAGAGCAGGGAGGCGGGAATGGGAGGATAGTGGGAGCACACCCTCACAGAAACTCACAGAATTATATGGATTAGATATGACAGAGGCAGGCTGCCAGAAAACTAGATTCCAGAATTCAAACAAAAAATTTTCTTGATACTAAAATTTGTTTTGAGAATTGTATATTGCAGAATACACAGCCTTTGTGAATCTACTCATTAAACAAGCTGAGCAGACCTGCTCAAACCTCTGATGTCCTGGAATTCCAGCTGGATACAGTGAAGACACAGAATCAGAGGCTTATCAATTTACTCTTCCCCCTGCTCCTCTTCTAATATCTCAACGCCCTTAATCATCTTGAAGAAGTTAATGAAGAGTTGGTGCCCCTATTCCCTGGGTTTGGAGACTGAGGTGGTTAATATTGGGCTGTCTTTCTAGGGAAAAGTTGTGGTTTTGCTGGAACAGGGAGGATTAGCTAGGATTTATTGCATAGCCATAACCTATTGGTAGAAATATGTATAATTGTTATTAAGATGAAGTTATAATTTCTTAAATGGTACAAAATTTACTTTAATTTCAAATTTAAGGCTTTCATTGATACGAGCTTCTTATTGATATAAAAATGAGATGAATATTGTTATTCTCATAGGCATTGTGCCTATATAACACATTTAGGAATACAAGTCTTAGACCCAGTCCTTCTTTTCTTGACTTTCTAATAACCATCATGTTGCTCCTGTGATATAATTTAGAAACATGGACTTATATAAAAGTCTCCTTTTCCTTTTCCAGCAACTTTATCTGGTGTTTCTATCAGCCATGTCAGAAACAGCAGCTACTATCTCTCCTTTCATGCACTTGAAAAAATAAGCCAAAAAATAATAGTTTTTTTTGTTTTTTAAATGAGCATAATGCTGCTGAAAGTAGTGGCACATTCCCTGGGTACTGGAGAGGCTGAGATACAGGGAAGTGAGTCCAAGGTCAACCAGACCCCAGTAGGGATTAATGGACATCACCTTTCTTCCTTGGAACTTTTCACTACTCAAACATAACAGACTTGGAAAAAACAGGTTTGACTGAGTCTTGCTTGCTACTCCTTAGCCATCTTTAATAAATCCAATGACTTGCGTGTTTTGTTTTCTTTTGTTTAGGGACTAGTTTTTTGTTTTGTTTGATTTTGTTTAGGAAAAAATAATTTTTAAGTGTTGTTCATGAAGAGAGAACATGAAGAACTGTATAAATAATAAAAATTATCCTAATTCTTTTGTACTTTATTAGAGAGAGCTATGTCATACTATCTTGTAAGCCCTTTGCTAAACAAGTAAAATCATGCCTAAATAAAGCCTTTAAAATTCTATCCTGTAGTATTACAGGTGTAAGTCAGTTCTATACCGTCTATCTGTAAATAGCCATATTTCTGTACCTTTTGCATAACGACTAGACTTCATCAGGGCTGTTTTTAATGATGTTAATCTAGAATGTTTTCGATCGAGAAGCTAATTTTAAAAAATGATGCCAGACACCAACATATAAAATACATACAGGTAATAACAAGTCAACCAATGAGATACAGCAATCATTAAAAGAAAGAGCCAACAAACAAATCAAAAGATATAACTCAATGTAGGTCAATGGTTCTCTGGGGAAGAAGAGAGCTCTGGAGGAACTTTCGGCAGTGTTAAGTCCATTTAGCTTGAATGTGTTAAGGCTTTGTCTCAGGCATTCAAATAATGCTCAAATTTATCAAGTTGTATACCTTAGACATATAGGGTTATTGCATATCAATCATACCTCAATAAAACTATTTTTAAGGAATAATATTTGCAATACAAAGGCATCAAACAAACCTCTGGGCTTACTGAACCACTTTCCTCTTCACTATAATTACACACTCTACAAGGAGGATCTGCATGACTTTGATTTCTTTTAACAAACAGCCTTTTCAACATCTTCCTATACTGTCTATACACCATAGGCACCAGCCCTACACTTACATTAGAACTTTGTTGGCAAACTAGAAAAGATCATTATAAACCAGGCAGCCTCTTCACCAAAAAAGTTGAACAATAAACATTAAAAGGTTTTCTTCTAAAAGCATTAAAAAAAAATTTTTTTTAATAGAGCATGACATACTGTCAAGGCTGGCCTTAACTCCTGGGCTTAACTATTGGCCCAGACTCCCAATTACTTAGAAGTACAGGTAAGCGCCTAACTTAATTACTAATATGAGTATTTTGAGGATCAATTCTCATAGGGATGAAAATAGTAATGCTTAGTGAACACTGACTTCAATATCTTAACTGCTGTTTAATGGACTAATCTTGGAAATTCTTAATAAAACGAAAGACATAGCTGGTTTCTTTATAATAATACTCCTCAAAATAGTTATTAGGCATGATAACATCACCCTTAGATTTTCCCCCTTGGATTTCATAAGCTCTATACTAGGACTAACACCTAGAGAACACACTTGGGAAACACACTGACTGCATCAAGCAGACTAGTTAGGTGCAATACAAAACGATACAAAATCATCTTCAATCCACAGTTGGTAGTTTGTTTATGAGAATCTGTGTTTTTTCCAGTAATAGACTGACTTCAGGGAGTTAGTGTTTTATCTACTCTTGCCACTTTACAGATGAAAGTGAATGACAAAAGGATTGCCCATTATTGAGCAGTGAAGGCGAGAAATACTATTTGTGTTATTCCAGGCTTCTATCATACAGTAATATAACCTGGACAGATTAAAAACAAACAAATAAAAAACATCAAAGATTTCTTATAGCTCTGGAAGTAAGCTTACCAGTATGGCAGGTTACCAATATGGCTGGACTCTAATGAGGGTCTTTCTGCATGTTTTCAGACTTGTATTGTCATAAGTGGACAAGAAAGCTTCCTCAAATTCCTTTTAAAGAACACTGATCCTATTTGGGAGATTACCTGCCCAAAGCCTCACTTCCTACAACCACAATGGAAATTAGGAGTTCAGTCTATGAAATGTTGACTCCGGTGCAGACATCAGAATGGGCCCAATGTAGCTATCTGTTAGGCCATTCTTAGCATCATAATCTGATTCTGACCATCTTAAAACTTTGTTCTCCTCACACACTCTTCAAGTATTTTAGTGAACTCTTTCTACTTGAAGTAGCTGTGTCAAATTCACTTAATCTCAACTAGGACCCCTAGATGATGAATAAGAAAATCAATCTGAAAGCATGAAGTGGTAGCTTCGCATAAAGATAAATACCATTGACTGCCTACAATCACAAGACTCAAGAAAAATACCTAAGCGAGTTCTATCTTCTACTTGTCCATGCACTTTCAGTTCTGCACTGTGATAATGAGTCAGTCTGACATCCCTGCCCACAATCAGATATGATGAACACTTTCAGAAAAGCATAAGAACACAAAACCAATGTACAAAACTCAGTAGTTTATCTATTAATCATTAAAGAACGCAGTGAGGAAGAAATCAGAAAAAAAATAATTTGCAATATCAACAAATGAATCAATAAAATAAAAATTATAAATATAGTAGTAAACCATGGTGGTGAAAGATTTATAGTATAAATATTATAAAAGCATGGCTATAATAAATTAAAGGTGGCATTCATAAACAGTAAACTCTACTATTAAGATTGAAAGACTACTGCTAGACGTTTATTCTTTAACTTCTGAGTTTGGATTCTTCATCTCTTTCTAAGCTTGCCATAACTTTATTATATTTTTAAGGTGGGATGGTAAGAGTTTTCTCTGCTGTGTGTTTAAAAAAACAGCAAAAATTATACTTTAAAAATTATATTTCAGTAAAAATACTTTAGAAACCTAAGAAGGAAACATATAAATGCCCATCAACTGATAGACAAAAGGCAGTATATACAAATGTGGAATAGTATATGGTGATTAAAAAAATAGACAAAGATAAAACATAGTGCAATATGGATGACATCTGTATGGTTTTTCACATGTATAAAAGAGCTTCTACTAAAAAAAAAAATCATATATTCTTTTATTCTGCTCATATGAAATGTCCAAACTAGTCAAACATATGAAAACAAAGTATAACATCAGTTTCCCAGGCCTACATACCTTGGAGGGGACACGGATAAGGAGGGCAATGAATGTGCACTAAAAATGGATTGCTGCCACAACATGGCTCTGAATTTGTGAAAAAGCACTGAACTGCACACTTTAGATCAGTGAATTATATTATATTATATTATATTATATTATATTTCAACGACATCTTGACAAAGCTGCTAAAACACCATCTGTGGTGGCTTGCCAATTACAAAGGACTATCACAGAGGATGGATGCATGTGAAATATGAATGACTTTTTAAGTTCCCAGTCTATTGCTAAACATCTTACTCATGCAGAGACAATGCTCATCTCACAGGCACAAGACCCTTAGTCCAATCCCCAGTGCCACAAACAACAAAAAAAGCCAAGTTCTAGTTTTAACCTGGGTGGCTCCACCTCTCCCTCTTTCAGGACAGCTCAGATAAGTCCTTCACATGGGTGTGTTATAAAGAACTATGTCACTGTCATAATAATATGTTCCTGCCACACCCAATTGATATTACATATTTCATGTTTTCTTCACCAACTTCTAAGAAAAATTAAATTACGACATCTAGAAAGAGGAGCAGGAAGCAGCAGAGAACTGAACTTGCTCTGAAGCAAGCAGAAGCTTACTGATTCCATACAAATTAAATACTATATATTCAGGTATTTCAACAAAAACAAATTTAGAACCTTCTTCAAACAATTCTATGAACTGTTACAACTGGGACCTACAGAGCACAAAGAACATCACAATAAATTCCTATCTCTCTGGCCCTGGTTCTTAGTGTTCAAAGGAGAATCAACTAAGCTGTCTTTGCCTTTCCTGGTTGCAAGACTGTGTGTCTAGTCTTCCTCTGGTTGAGTCAACATTACACCTATCCTTAGTAAACTACCTGACTGCATGCTACAATAGCAAGTTAATCAAGAAATTCATTTTTATAATGAACTCTAAATTATTCAAGCTTATTTTTCAGACTTTAAATTATTCATGTCCATCTCATCATCATTCTCCACAGTAATTTAAAAAATCAGCCATGGGTAGTAGCATGGCCAAACAGTTCAAGAAGTGAAAGCTACACACATTCAGAGACTGGATCTGGAGCCATCTGTGCTTTCTTCAGTTCCCTCCACTGGCTCCCTTCAAAATTTACATGTTCCTTCAGCCTCAAACTGTTCACTGAATCCTTATTGTGTTTTTCAATGTAGATGACGTCTTCTGAACTTGATAATCCATTGTCAATGTCTCACTTACATTCAGTTTCATTTACCTTAGATATCAATCACACAAATTAGAGAGCATTTACCTCCTTTATACTACTGGGATTCCAAATTCCCACACAGAAAGAGTAGCAAGGCCATGCTGAGCTGAGCTGAATAAAATGACTTTTTAAATATCTGAAAAGTTTTGAGGTTTCTCTTTCTTTCTTTCTTTCTTTCTTTCTTTCTTTCTTTTTTTTTTTAAAGTACCAGTCATACTGGGGACCTCTTCTGCTTCTGTCAGGCATCCTGAGAACACTAACTCTGACTCTGTCTGAGAGGTTAAAAATTAAGCTAATAAATACTTCAAAGTAAAAAACAAAACAAAACAAAAACCCAGGAAATAAACTAGAAATCCCCAAACCCTTTATGAGGTCTTTATAAAATTATCTTCAAAGCCATTATCTAATTTCCATAATAGAAACTTTAAAATAATAACACATCTCAATAAATTTAGTGTTTCACATATTACCTATAAAATGCCTTAGTTTATTAATTCCTTCTACATCTCGGGTGGACTTGCCTAGATGTTAACTCTCCATTTGGGACGTGGGTATTGAAAGGTGAATTAGATAACTGCCTTGTCAATTAGAAGCTGACTAGAAAGTGGCTGCAGTTTTTTTATTATTATTCTACTATAGTCACCCTCCCTACTGTGCAGCATCCCACCAGAATTGTTCTTCTCTTCTCTAATACAGGGCATTGATCTCCCTATCCCACCTCCCCTTCCTACTGTCTCCAGCCTCTGGAAACCACTACTTGCTCTCTTACATTCGAAGAGAAAGGTATTTGTTGCTCTGAGCCTGGCTTATTCACTTAACTAAATAATACCCAGTTTCTAGCCTTATCACCACTTTTTTTTGTTTTTTGTTTTTTGTTTTTGTTTTTTTCGGTAATGAGAGCTGGTCTCATTCTTTTGTTTGTTTGTTTTGTTTCTTTTTTAATGTTTGTTTTTGTTTGTTTTTTGAGACAAGGTTTCTCTGTATAGCCTTGGCTGTCCTAGAACTAACTCTGTAGACCAGGCTAGCCTGGAATTCAGAAATCCACCTGCCTCTGCCTCCCAGGTGCTGGGATTAAAGGCGTGTGCCACCACTGCCTGGCTATCATCACTTTTTTAAAGCTAAAGACTATCTCATTTTCTGGGCACAGTGGTGCCTTTAGTCTAAACACTCAGGAGGCCGAGGCATGTGATCTCTGTGTATTCAAAGATAGCCCTCTCCACATCCTGAGTTCCACGATAGCCAGGGCTATACAGAGAAACACTGTCTCAAAACAAACATACAAAAACTATCCCATTACGTATATGTACCACATTTTAAAAAATCCATTCATAACCTGATGGACATGGGTTAACTGCATTTCTTAGCCTCTGAGAAGAGTGCTGCAAAAAACATAGGGATGCAGATGTCTCATCAACACATTGAATTTTCTTTGTTTAAAAAAAAAAAAACGGCATTACTGGATCATAAGGCAGTTCTATTTTTAGTTTTCTGAGAAACTTCTAGGTTGTTGGCAATAATAGTTGTACTAATTCACATTCCTACTAACAGTATCCACAATATCCCTCTGCACAGTCCAGTTAGCACTTGCCTTTGTTCTTTGGTAATGTAAGTGAAGTAAGGAGAGAACTGTTACTCTCATGATTAGTAACTTAGGGCACTGTCCCATACACCTGTTGGCCATCTGTATGTCTTCTTTTGAAAAACATCTGCTTCGCCGGGCGGTGGTGGCGCACGCCTTTAATCCCAGCACCTGGGAGGCAGAGGCAGGCGGATTTCTGAGTTCGAGGCCAGCCTGGTCTACAGAGTGAGTTCCAGGACAGCCAAGGCTATACAGAGAAACCCTGTCTCGAAAAACCAAAAAAAAAAAAAAAAAAAAAGAAGAAGAAAAAAATATGCTTCAATCTATTGCACATTTATAAACCACACTGTTTGATATTTTGCTGAGTTGAATTCCTTTTCATTCCACAAATTAATCCTTTGCTAGATATATAGCTGTAAATATACAGCTCTTATTCTCTAACCAGTTTTCAGATTAAACAGAAGCTCTTTGGTTTTGCATTATAGAGCATAGCTTAAAGTATTAGTTATAATGACTAAACAGTATATGAAAAATATATTAAAATGGGACCAATGATGATAATGCCTCATCAGCTATTCACTTAACAGTATCTAATGAACAAGGAATGTTAGACAGAGCAATTGAGAGACACGCTGCCATAGGCACAAAGTCCCCAAACCGTAAAGAGCACAAAACAGCATTATTGTGAATACCTACTGACTACCCACTGAACTGTCTGTCATTCAAACAGAAAATGAAGAGAAGGGTACCCTTTCACCAGCACACCTGAGCAACCTTCCAGGAGACCCCTCCCTTAAGGCCATATAATTGAAAACTGAAAAGACATGTTCATATGATATGAGAAAACCTGACAACTTCAAGAATGGTCACCTAGCTGGGCAGTGGTGGTGTACCCTTAATCCCAGCACTCACAGAAGCAGGCCATCTGTGAGCTTAAGGCCAGCCTGGTCTACAAAGTGAGTTCCAGGACTTCACGAAGAAACCCTGTCCCAGGGTCGGGGATGGGGGGGATGACCACCTAAGTTAAGAATACTTATATTTTCAACTACTCCTTAAAGTTTTCCAAAAAAAAAAAAAAAAAAAAAAAAAAAACTCAAGATTCTTAATCAAAAACAACAAGTGCTAGCTACCATATATATTTTTTTAAAAAAATCTTTTATTGGTCTGGGATATAGCTAGGTAGTAGAGTACTTATTTAGCATGCACAAGGCCCGGGATCTATGTCTACTATGGGGGATGAAAATAAAAAAGAAAGAAAACCTTTATTTGCTTAAACTAGATTGAGTTGATTTCAAGTAAGAACATGTACAACTTCAGTTTTGAATGAGTGACCTCAGTTTAAAGAGACTCAATAGCTAACTTAAAACATCCCTGTAGACTGAGACTATGTATAATCAGATCATGTGGAAGCTGATAGTTGTCATTTGAGGAACACACATCCCATGGTGCCTATCATCTATCATAACCTCCCAATAAACTGCCTTCTGGTAACTTTCTTTGTAGTTACACAAGATGATATATTACAGTTGAGGTCTAAAAGACATTGTGGCTTCTATATTGTATACCAACATGTTTTCATTGTCTCCTGACCCTAACTCATCTTGGAAAAGCTGATATCCTATAATCAGCTCTATAGAGAACTCAGGGTGAAGAACTAAGGCCTACCCACAACCACCAATGAGACAGTACATTCCAGCCCTGTTAATGACCCTGGCTGACAGCTTCACTGCAATCTCATAAGATCCTAAGCTAGAACAACCAAACTAACATTTCTGGGTTTCCTGACCTGTACATTATCAGTTATTACTATTAAATATAACAAAATAAATGCTTAAAACAATATAATTTACTATCTTAAAGGTCATAGGTTGCAAGTCCAGTAGACTCAACCTCTTTTTTTGATCTAGGTAGTTATCACAAGACAAAAAAGGGTGTTGGCTACATCCATTACTTATCAAAGGTAATGGGAAGAATAACTGCCTTCAGGTTTCTGGCAGAATTCAGTTCCACATAGCTGTGGTACCGCCTTCCCTACTTCTGTGCTAGTTGTCAGGCAGGGGATTGGCAGTTTCTGGAAGCCACCCACATTCCTTGGCTCACAGCCCCCTACTCCCATCTCACACTTTGAATCTCTGAACATCCTTTGCCTCATCTCTGACTCCTGTCTTCTGATGTCTGCTGAAATTGATTGCCATGTTCAAGGGATCATATATTAGGCTGAGTCCCACACAGATTATCCTAAAGCCTATAATTGTAATGTGCTTTTCAAAGTTTCTTTTTTAATATACCATGCTCACAGGTTTCAGGAAATGAGGCACGGATGTTCATAGGGCAATTAGTATTCCTACTACACCTGCAAAGACAAGGAAACAGTATCCTACGGACACAGCAGGGCAGCTGTACTCAGCTCACAACTGGTATGACAACACACACAAACCCTGTGGAAGCCCAAGCTAGACCGAATCCCACCAAGAAGAGAAAAGCCAAGCACACATTCCCACCTGTAGCCGAAAAACTACTAGCAACTAGTAGCTGCTGGGAGAGGAAGAGATCATTCTCTCAGAAGTGTAGCCAAGCACTCTCAAGAGTGGTCAAGCACTCTCCAGTGTAAGACCACAGCATGAGAGCATCTCAACGGCACAACCCAGTCCTAAAGAATGTCTTTAAAAGTTGGGTGGACCTGCCCTGTTTTCCCTTCTTTCCTTGGGTGAATGTGGGGGCAGTTTGCTGCTCCTCCCACCTAGACAGTGGTGGGTGTCTGGTAAGGCCTCAAAGATGAAGATGAGGTTTTCCTTACCATGGAAATGAATATTCATATAATTAAATTAAGACACCACACAAGCTGGGTGAATAGGGAAGAAAACCAAGGAAGAATTGGGAGGGGAAAGGTGAATATGATCAAAATATTTTGAATGAAACTCTCAAGTAGTATTTTTTTAAAGTGTAATGTAATAAACACTTGTTTTAAACTTTTAATTTGTTATATAATAAATAATGTACACACAAAGGGGAAAACTATGCTCAAATCATTTACAGTATATGCACTTATAAACAAGATACAAAAACACTGGAGATCTACATATTTAGCACTCATACAAGGGAAAATGCTAATAAGCATTTTTATGTATTATCTCAATCACGAGCTGTCACCCAGCAGATGGAAGCCCTAGACTCTGGCGGAGCTTGCACTGAATCTCAATTGTTCACATTCATACCATACAGCACCTATTTTCTTTTCTGTTAAAATCTAAAGTTTGCAATTGTCACATTTTAAGACTCAACATTATGATTTTACTGTCAAGACTATTTTTCCTTAAATGAATTTTACTATTAAATCTCTTCCTCTTTGCCCCTCCCATCCAAATGCACAATGTATTATCTCAGCAACTATATTTCTGCTGCTATTTTACTGAGATTTAAAAACAAAAAATTTAAAAAAAAAGATTAAAAAAAAAAAGTTGCTTCCTAAAATCCTAAGCCCACTTTACAATCATGGCAAAACTGGCCATCATCTTTTCTTGACTTCCACCACATCACACCTTTCTAACTGCTGCCCTCAGTCGCCTTGGCAACCTCTCCCTATGCTCCTCCAGTGAGTACTACAGAGGTCAGAGAGATCAGTTTTTCCCTGACAGGGATGAAAAACATGTCATATCTTTGGACATTCAAATCTCAATTCTCATTTATGTGAGAGAGCTTTCAAGTCTGTCTCTTCTCATCTCTTTACTGGACTCCAAATCCTCACATGCACTACTATTAGAGCTTAGGCTCCCAATACACACCTGAAATCTATCGTGTCTACGGGAACACTCAATCATCCCTTACAAAGACCCATATCAACTTGGGGATAAGTGGTAAGCCCGATTCTGCTAAGTCAGCTGTATTTTTCCCAGTAGCCCTGCTTCATCCTGGACACTCCTCCCTTAGTTCTTAACACTGCCAGCTGCTCACACACTACTGCCTCGCACGCACACTGTGCCTCACCATCTCTAATGATGCTTCTAGATCTCCAACCCACAGCAGTCTCTTCAAGTACAAATCTGAGTATTACTCTCTTTAATGAGGCCATCCTTATTCTCTTGTCAAGTTCAAAATCTAGAGCATGGCTCTCCAGACCATCTCTTCAACATTCCCCTTTATTCCCCATTTTCCTAGCTCGAATTTCTTCTAAAAAAAAAAAAAAAAAAAAAAAAAAAAAAAAAAAAAAAAAAAAAAAAGCAAGCTCTCTGGCACACTTTCATAAATCTGGACCAACACCTATCATCTCCTTAGCCGCCCAATACCAGAATACCATCTCAGTGTATCTACTTCCTATGGCACATTTCTGATCATGTCCCTCCACATTAAGTTGTCCTCCTTGGGCCACTTCATAATAACTCAACCCTTTGTATCATGGTAAGTTTCTCTGTCTAACCAAACTACAAACTCGTTATTTCCAGTGTTTTCCTAGTGCCCTGCACATAAGGAGACACAAAGAATCTATTAAATAGTGGTTAAAGGTCTAACCACACAGTCAGACATCCCTATGATGATTTTGTATCACTTAAAATGATTTATCAAATAGTCACGTTTCACAACATAAAAAATTTATAGCTGAAAATAAGACGTAACTATCTTACAGTAATACAGTATTTGTAAAAACTTAAATAATAGAAAGTGCAAGAATTCCCCAACTTTTATATGAGTCTTCAGAGTTACTGCATACAGTATCAATAACAAGGAACTGAGGACCAGAGAGAACTAAAAGAGACTGAGGAGCAGGGTTATAGTCACACATTACCTAAATGACCCCTTCCTGAACATCAGTACAACAAAATGTGTTCCATGTTCTTGCCACAGCAAATAAATTACTACAAACCAAGGATCTTCTAAGACAAAAGTAAAAAATAATCAAAACCTCCAACATTAAATCACCTGATGTTTTCATGCAGTAATTTTTTCAGGTAACAATGTTCTGTTCTGCTTTCTAAAGTTAGTGCACCAATCATATTTTTAACACATCTGAAATATCTCTGCTATACCACATATTTAAAAACATCATAATATATTATAAATTTTTATTCTAATGCATGAGTTCTTTGATTCAACAGGTGGAGTAATTGATACAGCTATTATATACCAATAAAGTTTATTCTAAGTTAACTATTCTTAAATTCATTGGTAATATCAAAAATGTACTTCAAAGTATTAAACTACTATATTACTAATTATTTCGGTTCATGAATACCATCATTAAACTGTCAATACTCTGAGTTATACTTGCATATCTAAATATGCCAATTCAAAACTAGTTTTAAAAGTTTACTCAAATAGATGTAATATTCACTAACAATGCAACTTTTACCTTTTCAAATGAGAAAAAAAAAAAACTAAGTAAATGCAATGGTAAACTGATGTTTAAGTTGTAGCCGGATTTTGGTAACCAAACAACAGTGGAGGGTGGTGGAAAGAATGGGAAAGATGTCGACATAAATGATCTTAATGAAGCTCTGTCCTCACAGACACTTTGCAACGTTTGGAAGGTGTTGGTGACACCTGCTTTTCTTAGCGTGTGATCACTATGGCTTAGAAAGCTCCCCGACAAGACAATAGGGGCTTAATTCTTAAAAAGAAAAAAAAATTCCTGTCAGTGGTTTTGGACGAAGGGCCTTTGGCAGGTAATTAGGGTTAGATGATGTCTGGAAACTGAAGCCACATGGTGGCACTCTATCGTCATAAGAAGAAAGGACCTGCCAGGTATAGGGATATACACCTGTAGTCTTGACAGTTGGGATCTGGAGCAGGACAGTCATGAATTCAAATCTAACTTCGTATATACACTAAGTTTGAAATTAGCTTGAGTTATATTATGAGCCTCTGCCCTGTCTAGAGAAGGAAGAAGAAAAGGAGGAGGATCTAGAGGAGGAAGAGGAGGGGAGAGGGAGGGGAGGGAGAAGTGAGCTGTTATAAGTCTTACTGTGCCAGGATGTGGTAAGAAGGCCCTCACTGGATGCCCAGAACATGTCATGTTCTTGGAATTGCTAACTTCCAGAACTGGACCCAAATAAATTTATATACTTTATTAATAGTCCTGCCTCATAAGTTTTATTAAAGCAACAGAAGATGAACTGAATGACATCAATGAAAGTAAAGCTAGTAGTGTCAGTGTCTATGGCAATGGTGAGCTTGATGGTAGCCTTGCTATTATTTACATAATCCCAGTACTCTAGAGGCAGAGGCAGGAGGGTACAAGTTTGAGATGAAATTGGTCTACAAAGTCAGTTCCAGGTTTACCAGGATACAAAAATAGCAAGAGTTTGTCTCCAAACAAGGAGTAAACAATCATTTTAAAGCTCATCAAGTAAGATAAAAGTAAGCAATTAAATTAAAAGCACAAAGTAACTCCCAAGTAATAGAATATATGGTTAAACAGGTATGATTAAGAATTAATTGTATGTAACAAAATGTCTAATCTGACTACAGAGTAAGTTACTAACTAGTATGCTATGGAACTATGTTCAGAAAACAAGCTAACAGATTCAGTCTTTGAAAGCTTAAAATGATTTCAAATTTGACTTCAACATGACATGAAATATGAAAATTAAAATCTACAGATGGAAATTTAGTACTGTGTGTTTTACCTCTGGGAGTTACAGGCTGCACCATGATGCTATTCTTACAGTACAAATCTGTTGTGTGGGGAGCGGGGGAGGAATAACTGTGTTACAGGAAAAAAAGAATAGAACAAATTGTTGTAAGAACATGTCGGGTTTTTTTTTAAGTATCTTTAGTCTTCATAAGTAATCTTTCTTATTCTTTAAGATTTTATATATTAATATGCAAACAGATTATCTATATGTTTCATAGTATAAGAATTGAGAATTTTTAAATATCTATAATGACAAAAAATATAATGAAATTCTTTCAGTTGTTGCTTTTGTTGTTGTTTTAGCCTCCAAGACAAGCCAGAACTTCAATACAAAGCACGGAGAGAGAGAAGAGAGCACAGTCAGAGAAAAAGCTGGGCTGCACTTGAAAAAGGCTAACCCAGCAGCTGTGAGGTAAGCCCTGCCACGCTGTGCCTAGACCAGTCTGATTCCCACCATTAAAAATATTAAAAAGCCCATTCTTGACATTTTGCCTTTTAGAAAGCTGCTTTTTTCCCTACTGCAGATTATTTTTATTTGAAATGTTCTAATTCATTAGTTCTTATATGTTGTCAGTGAGGAAAACATTACGAAGAAGAAAAACACACAAAATATACATTAAAAAATAAGTATTCATCATAAGAATACTTAATAACCATGGTCTTCATTATAGCTTAAAAATAATTTTTCTACTTTACAATTCAATATTTTAGACAAAGAGTTGTGGTTTGTTTTTGTTTTCCTCACTGGCGATGTAGTTTTATGCAAATATGGGATGGCATAAGGACAAGTTTTAAGACACCAGGAAGTGAGAACTCTGCATATATTTGACAGAATCCAACAGTCCAAAGTGAAGATAATGCATATAAGAACACAATGAAATGAAGAATGAATGAAGACAACAAAAGCAGGCTGAATAGAGAGGAGGTCTGTGCTTAATTGAAAAACAAAAATAAACACCAAAGAAAGAGATGAGCAAATAACTAAGGACACAATATGTGCTGCTAGGTGAAATATACAGGAAGTACCAATATGGTGGGCACAGGCAGAAAGTCATCACAAGTTCAAAGCCAGCCTTACCTGATCTACATTACAAGTTTCAAGACTGCCAGGGTTACACGGTATGTTTAAGAAAGAGAGAGAGAACAAATCAACAACAAAAATGTCTAAAAATTTGGGAATTCCGATTTTACCCTGTGAAGATATAAAGTCTTATATTTAAGAATAAAAAGACAGCCGGGCTGTGGTGGCGCACGCCTTTAATCCCAGCACTTGGGAGGCAGAGGCAGGCGGATTTCTGAGTTCGAGGCCAGCCTGGTCTACCGAGTGAGTTCCAGGACAGCCAAGGCTATACAGAGAAACCCTGCCTCAAAAAACAAAAAACAAAAAACAAAAAAAGAATAAAAAGACAGAGGGAGGGGAGTGTCAGTGGACAGTGTGGTACTGATCTATAGTAAGGATTACAACATTAAAGCCTGTGAGCCAAACTCTCAAAGCTAAGAATGTTTGTTGTTGATGTTATGCTTTCCATAGCTATTTGTAACGTATTTTGATCCAGTGCACAACCCATTAAAGGCCCCTCTAATTCCTTCCCTATCCCGTACCACTTTCCTCTCCTAATTCAATGTGCTCTGTTTTTGAGCCCACCAAGATCACATAATGCCCTCTCATGTAAGATCATCTACTACAGCATGATGCTACTTCCCTGAAGAAAGCCCCCTTTCCCTCCCTCGAAGTCCTCAGCTGCAAACAGCTCAACTAGAAGGCCCTCCTGCCTCTATGCTGGGATTCTAGCTAGTTTGATCTCCTGCAGATCTTGTATATGTTGTATCAAATGCTATCACTTCTTGTGTATAACCCTGTTGTGTCCAGAAAACACTACTGTTCTGTGGTCAATTTTTAAATAGAAAAAAAATAAGATCATATATCTTTAAATGGCTCACTAAATCAAAACTATTTATATTGGCCATTTACAGGAAAAGTTTGCTAACCCTCATCTACATAATATTATCTATAGGTGAAAATAAATTTACTAGAGGTTGAAAAGACATAAATCTACATAGATATGTGTGATACTTTATCCAGTCACGAAATCTTCTAAAAACTGGGGAAGTGGAGGAATAAGAATACTCATGGTCAAAAACCTCTCAGGAACTCATAGTGGCTGTGGTTACCTGCACAGGATTGACCCAGTCAATCCAGCATGGGTGAAGGACAGACAGACAAGCATATATACCAGTTTCCACCAGGTTAGGAAAGAAACTTAGGATGTAAACAGAAAGTGAAAAATGGGATATTTTGAGGCAGAATGTTTACAAAAAGATTAAACAAGATGTCTTAGGAGGAGGCAAAATATTCCTTGCTACAGGAAAGCTCCATTAAGACAGGAAGTAAACAACTTAAAATAACTTCAGGAAGTCCCTGAAACCTAACATAAGCCAAGACGTAAAGACAGAGCCCAGCTGCCTGGAAGAAACAAAGACTAGCTGTGTTACCTAGAAAAGGCTCCGGTAAATTGAGCCACCTAGTCATACAGTATGCTCCAAGTTTCCAGCTTTTGTAAACTGTCACCATGCTGGGATGGGCTTTGATGATACAACTATCTTTGAGTCATTTCACTTCTGTATGAAACCCTTCACCAATAGTCCTGTAAGTAACTCCAATAAAATTCACAGGTTTACCAAGTTGGACTTTGTGGCCTCCACACTGTGATCTATCATAGGTCCCTTTCTAGGATGAGTAGAGATGTGTGTGTTGTATCTCCCCAGGAAAAGTATATCACACAACACAAATCCACACCTCAAAATAAGGAACTATTAACAGCTGATGGCAGCTAAGGAAGAAGCAATTTTCTTTCAAGATGAGAACCCTGCTCCCATGGGCAGTCCCACAGCCATTTGCACTATAGGAGGCACTAATTTGGATTCTGTGATGTACTACTTTTTTATAGACGTTTTAAAGACTACTTTTATATCAGCTTAATGGAGGCTAGAGTCATCTTAAAGGAGGGAACTTCAATTTAGAAAATGACTCCATAAGACCTGGCTATAGTGTATATTTTTAACTAGTAATTGATGGGGAAGGCACCACCGATGTGTTTATTAAAAGATAAAAGAGATACAGACTATGTTCTATAGGTGTATGGTGAGGTATGGTCTCAGCAGGCCCACACCAAGGCATCCCTTCCCCCTGGGGAACCAGCCACAGGAAGGTATAGTATAGAATAGTTTATTGAGGGTATGGGGAGGGGAGTTAAAAGGGTAGTAGACGCAGAGAAAGAGAATAAGAAGTTATGACTTCATACAGAGACTCAGAAAGGCCAGGCAAACAAACAGCACCAGAAAAGCATATTAACAAGTCAATTTCTGAACTCAGAAAGCACTGCAAAATATCCCCGTGAAAGCCAACAGAGTCACTGAATACAGGGGCAGTCAAGAACTACCATTTAATAATTAAGCTTTTTTCTCTGTCCCTCCCTTACCCCTCCTCCCTTTTCCCCATGGCAACATCCCTACCCTTGGTCCTTGGGGCCAGTAAACTCAACCACCAGAGAGCAGCTTCCCAATAAACCTGCCTTTAATATAATCTAATCTGCTTTAAATAGGTTCATTTCACTGGTAGTAGAGAAATAACCTATCACTACCTTCTAAATAAAAAAAGAGAGAGAGAGACATACAAAACTGCTTTTTCCCCAATACCGGAGAGCAGACAGACAGGGCTGTGACTTTAAAGCTGTTGAGGTTTGCATGGAGTCTTGATTGACCTTGAACTCCTGATTCTCTTGCTTCCAGAGGGGTTGGATCACTAGTATACACACCCACACCTGACAATGAATTGAGCTTTATGACGTAATTACCCAGCCTACTGGCAAGCATACTTAGAGAAGCTATCTCGAGAGAGTGTGTGTGTGAGAAACCCCAGCAGAATACAATGAGGACAGTGAGTTTATGAGAGATTTCATGAAAGCTGGGGAAGACAGGATCTTGAGACTATGTTGAAGAGAAAAAGAAAAATTTAAACAAACTTCCAGAAAAGTCTTTATGGTACTTTTCAGGGATGGGGGGGAGGGAGACATAGTTACATAAACTTCTATATAGGACTCTTAATTTTCAAATGAACAGCACCAGAAAGCATATTAACAAGTCAATTTCTGAACTCAGAAAGCACTGCAAAATATCCCAGTGAAAGCCAACAGAGTAACTGAATACAGGGGTAGTCAAGAACTACCATTTAATAATTAAGCTTAAATTAATAAATTGAAAGTCATAAGGCTAAAGTAATTTTGGTAAAGGTACCTCTATGCTGCCTGTCAGGAAACAAAAGCAGGAAAAGATCAAGCTTGGTATACAAGTATTATAACTGCCAAAGTATAACATTTAATACAAGAAGACAAACGTCCTTAATATTCAAACACAATGACCAATATCCATCTAACATTATCAGAAACAAGTAGACCAAAGATATTAGGTCATACATTGCAACTAGTTCATAAAGAAAAACATAAGTGGACTATAAAAGTTTATCAGGGAGGAAGGAAAAGGCTCCGTGAGTACAGTTCTTTCCTTGCAAGCAAGAGGAACCAAGTTTGGATTCCCAGTATTTCCAAAACCAGGCAAGGAAGCAATTATCTATACTTCCAGCACGAGGGAAGCAGAGACAGGTGGATCCCTGGGGTTCACTACCAGCCAGCCTACACAGACTCAATGAGATTCTCCTTCAGAAAGGCAGTGGAAAGGGGCTCCTGGAGAGACTGCTCAAAAAGAAGAGCACTTGCTGTTATTGCGGGGAAGTCAGGTTCAGTTCCCAGCAATTACGTGGCAACTCACAACTGTCTGCAACTCTAGTTCTAGGAGATCTGTTGCCCTTGTCTGGCCTCCGTGGGACTGCACACATAGTGAACATAAATAAAAGGAGGCAAACATTCAAACACAGAAAAAATAAATCTTTTTAAAAAGGTGGAGAGGGACAGAGTAGGGAGGAAGGGAGGGGAAAGAGAGAGAAAGAGAAAGAGAGGGGGAGAGAGAGAGAAGGAGGGAGGGAGGGAAGGAGGGAGGGAGGGAAGGAGGGAGGGAGGGAGGGAAGAAGGAAGGAAGGAAGAAATGAAGGGAGGGAGGGAAGTAGGGAGGGAGGGAAGGAAGAAGGGAGGGAAGGAGGGAGGGAGGGAAAGAGGGAGGGAGGGAGGGAGGGAGGGAAGAAACAAGAAAGGGGGAGTTCAGATAAATTTGAGCTGGAAAAAAAGGGTATTTAAATTGAGTAATTACTACAAGATTTTTAGAAAGATTAAATACTAGAAAAGAAAAGAATCAGAAGTTAAACTAATCCTCCTCACTCATCCCTTCACCCAAAAACCAAAGGTTCAATGCTATGCAAGACAATACCAAGAGTTTGAGAAAGTATTTCAAGACAAAAAATATTTTTAATTTGATCTTTTAAACAATCCAGTATCGGGAGTAGTAGACACATCAAAAACACATATCCAAGAATATAGCTGATCCAAAGCCAGTGATAATCGCCAAAGGACATCATGAGCTACAGGAACGATGAGGCAAAATGACCTCTTAAAAGGATCTGGGCTATGAGACACATTACACAGAGAAGAAACAAAGAGCAATGACATCAAATATTGGAAAATAAATATGAAAGCACTAGAGTCAGTTCAGACCTTTATACCAAGCAGAAGATGATAAAAACACAAGAAATACATTGCAGATCATCAAAGAAGAATTTACCGCCACTAATCCTTTGCTACAAAAAAGTTGCAAAAATTCTTCAGGACGAAAAAAAAAAAAAAAAATAACCAAAATTAATCTCTGCTGCACAAAAAGACATGAAAAGAGCCAGAAATTATAAATATCCATTTAAGTATTTTAAAAGTCAAGATTTGTTTAAAACATGATTGGTTAGGCAAGAATAGTAATAAAATTACTTTAAAGTTCATACAACGTACGTAACTAATTAGCATAAAAGATGGTATGAATCAATGGATACTATATTGTCATAAATTTAAAATATTATATATGTTGTAAGTAGATGATGGTAACTTAAATATCGATATCATTAAATTTTGAATCAATCACAGGAGAAAACTAAAAGATATAGTTAGTATGCTAATAAAGAATCTAAAATGAAAAGCTAAAAAATTGCTTAATCCCCCCACAAAAAAAGGCAGGAAAGGAAAAAAAAATACGAATACATAGTATAACAGATAAAGAAGGGGAAGCCGGTCTAATAATGTGAAAATTGCATTAAATATAACTGCTTTACATTCTAATCAGACAAAAATCTGAATAGACTTTAAAGTGTGAGAAAAGTCATTAGTATATAGGAAAAAATACCTTAAAGGTACACAGATAATCCATTGAATAAGACTAATGCCACCACACAGAACAAACCTGAAAGTGACACAGAATTACTATTGGGGGAAATCGGTTAATGGTAACATGTTCGTGTGCTGAATAAAAACACACAAAGCAAAAGCCTGGGAAAGTCAAAAAGGAAAGCCACAAATGTACAGTCAGAGTTGGGGACTTTACAACTTCTTCATTTACTAAAAATAACTGTTCAATAAAAAGCTAACAGAAGTATAAAAAGAGAATCAGTAAGGCTAGGCCTTAAGGCACAATCAGTTAAAACTACCCACCAACTGTGCTCAAACTAAACCACATCCTAAGCCTTTAAAGAAACATTGTTTGCTTGTTTGTTTGTTTGTTTGTTTGTTATTGAGATGGGGTGTCTCTATGTAGTCCTGGCTGTCCCTGAACTATGTAGAACAAACTGACAGAGATTAACCTGCCTCTTCCTACATAATGCTAGGATTCAAGACATGAACCACCATCACAACTAGCAAGGATAAGCTTATTTTTGAAAGCTGATAATGCCCAAAACATTCTCTTTGACCACAATGAAATTAAATTAGAAAACAATAATAATGATAATTGAAAAACTACCTATTATTTGGATATTCAAAAATGTCTCTGGAATAACCAATTGGACATTGAACTATTAAGGAAATCAGAAAAAAAAAAGCACTACAATAAGTGATATAAAATAAAACATATACAAATGGTGAAGTGGGTAATACATTATTAAGTACATATTAATGGGCAAAAGAATTAAAGCTAATGAAAGAAACATTCACTAAAGGAGTAAGGAAACATGAGTGGAACAGAAACTACATTCAGAGTAGGAGTGGTGACAGCAATACAGCTCTTACAAACATTAAAATATAATAAGAAAAAACTTAAAAGACACTGGTAATATTAATGAATTAAACAGTATTAATAATATATATATATATATATATATATATCACCAAAAACAGTGACAGAAAGCAACAGAAAACTTCTATTATCTGTCAAATAATTTGAATTTATAAACATTACCCAATATAAAACTTATCAAATATTTAAACAGGGATTGAAACTAATCATTACAAACTCATAATTAAAGAAAAGGGAACATTTTTTCTGACTCATATTTTATAAGTTCAGAATTCGAAAACTAGATAAAACATTAAAATAAATGAAAAAATACAGACCAAAGTTCCTCGTGGACACACAGGCAAATATGAAAATAATATCAAATAAAATTATGCAATATCAAACAGGGTATCCATCAAAACCAAGAACTGCATGTCTCAGAAATATGTGGTTAGTTTAACATTCAAAACTTTCAAAACTCAGTTTGTCAAGTTTCCTATGCTCATAGATTAAATGAGAAAAATCAGGTAAGTTTTCAATAAATGAAAAAAGTCATTTTAAAAACATAATATACATTTCTGATACAGGCCAAATACTCTTCAGAGAAATATCAAAAGACATGAGTTCAGAAGGCCCAACTTCACATCCATGAGAACAATGAAATACCTGCTGTGAGAGATTTAAAATGACCTATGTAAAGTTAGAGACATAAGAATCAGTGGGTCAGAAAACTCAACATAAGGATCTACTGATTGCTGGGTGGTGGTGGCACACACCTTTAATTCCAGCACTTGGGAGGCAGGCAGATTTCTGAGTTGAGGCCAGCTTGGTCTACAGAGTGAGTTCCAGGACAGCCAGGGCTACACAGAGAAACCCTGTCTCGAAAAACCAAAAAGAGAAAAAAGAAAAAAAAGGATCTACTGATTACACACAAATCCAAATGAAATCCCAGCAGGTGTTGTTCCAGCTTCCAGATGGATGAAAAGAACACAGCTCACACTCTGGACAACTGAAAGAAGAGAAAAGCTCTCTATAAGCACAAACCTTTCTTAAAATTGTCAGCAGCAGGGAACCAGCCCAGACTCTCAGAAAAGTAAGCCGACTTGAAAGACACACTGGACCTGAGCAGCTGAGTACCCAGAAAATTCAAAAGCATATACCAGGAAAACTGTTTGGCTAACATTTTTATTGATTTGGTCAAGGCTGAGTGTGTGCTAACAGGAAAATAAGAACCATGGAAAATACATATGCAGAAACAATTATACCTATCTGCAGGCCCTTCTTCACAGACTTCACTACAGAGTCCATGAATTCATCACCCACAGTATGAGCTTCAGGAAGGAAAACAGCAGGCACTGAGGACTGCAATATTAAGTTCCTCACGAACTTCTACCAACTCTGACATGTGTGTGGTGGCACTTAAGCACTGTGAAAAGGATAACTACTCTGTCGCTCTGTGAACACACCTGAACAGCTCACAGAGCTAGGGAAAGGAAATGTGGATGGTGTAGGATGAGAGATGATCCTTCAGTCCTAAGGCTGACAAACAGAATCCAGGTTCACAACTGGAACACTGAAAACTCTCCCTGCCAAGAGTCAGCACACAATGGCTTCCGGTCCATCATGTTTGGATATGTTGCCATGTCAGGTGCAGTAACTGACCCAGGTAGAGCTCGAAATGTGCCAACTGCAGGTTTCATAAGCCAAACTATCTTATTGATAGCTGCAACTTGTTTTCATGACCTAAAGGTCCAAGGAAATTATTTAATATGCCAGCCTTCTAAAGGGCAGACCTGAAGATTAGTCTTTTGGTAATAGGCCAGGATTTGGGAGGCAGGGTGTTTTAAACTCTGAAAAGGCTAATCCAAGAAAGGAACTAACGGTTGGAGACAATCATATCCACTTCATATTCAGTAGCTAGCACTAACATTAAGCAACTGCATGGGCTTGAGTTTACTCAAAGAAGTGGTGAATCTAGCCCAAGTACTCACCAGAACTTCTATGGATAGAAGGTATATCTGAGCCAGGGGCTTTATTTCGTGTGGTAAAGTAAGACATGCGTTTGTCTCATATGCTTCATACAAAACTAAAACTGACATTAAGGTCAGTCCAGAAACATCTGTGGACAAACTATTTTCATCTAGGTATGAGGTCTAACTGTTCACTTCTGCTTGTGAATCATGAAGTCCAAGCTAACCTACTGCCAAACAGGGACATTATGCCATAGAGCCAAAAGGTATATGGGGTTCAAGTGCTTCATCTTAACAAAGATGTAGGCAACTGGCACATTTCCAAACCCATGCACTTGAAGGGCTATTTCTCAATGGTAGAGCACTTGTCTGCCATGGCAAAAAAAAGCCTGCTTTAGTTCTTAATAGGACAACAAACAAAACTTGTGTGAAACGTTAGTGCTAAAAGTTACAAACCAGTGTGACCAACATAATGAAACCATCACAAATAAGAGAGTTTTACAATACACAGTTCAATGATAGGACACTTGCCTACTCTGTGTAAGATTCTAAGTACAGCACTAAAATGTTGAGAAAGGGAGATGGGATGGAGAGAAGGAAGGAGGGAGATGAGGAGGGAGGGTGCACTTAGTAGCTGGGTCAGGCAGGTGGCACTGCTGTACTGGGAAATAGCCTGAGTTCTCCAGCAGTTGGCTACTAGGCCTTTTAACAAGCTAATTTCATTTCTTTCTATTGTTTTTTTTTTTTTTTTTTTAACCCCTCTTGGCATGCAGCAAACCACAAATGTGAGAGTCACCTTTAAAATCTGAAAGTATACAAGACCATCAAAACCACAATATTAAATATCCATCTAGCAAAGGGGACCAGAGCAACAGCAAAGAGTAGATCCAAAGTCCTCACCCACAAGTCTGCTTCTTTGAATTTAAGCCTTTGCTCCCCACTGCAAATCACAGAAAAAGAAACTGAACAGACAAACAAAGCAACTGTAACCAGAGCCTCTAGGAGACTACATTACTCCTTGAGCAGAGGCATGAGGAGTGGGAAGCTTGCAGGGAAGAGCAGTGGCATGGGAAGGTTTTCCTTCCCCTTTGGCTCCTCACACCAGGGTGGCTCCTCACACCTGCCTCCTCTACCCCTGAACTTTCTACTTCAGGAGGCTCCTCCCACTGGGCTTTTCTTTAAGCGGCAGAGTTTGGAGTACGAGGAGAGAAAGGAACCCCAGCTGCAGGCACAAAGAACATCTGGACCAAATCCCAAGGCAACTGCTCAACAAACAAATGTAAAGGACTCAGGTCTACACCCCCACTGCTGCCACCCATCCACCCACACTGCAGCTCTCGTGAGCACTATCCCTTGTCCCTGCAGCACACTGCCTCACTCATGAACTAACATTGTTCTTCCTTCCAAGCACAGGGAATGAGCAACAGCCAAAGTTCCATTCTAGCAGCTTCTTTAGTCACTGCATCTTTCACTGCTTAAGAATTCATTAGCAGGGAGGGCAGTAGTTTTAGATTTATTCTCTACAATGTCCTTACCTTACAGGATTTGCCTCTGAACCTCATGGGACTTTAGAGCACCAAGAAACCCACAGAAGTTCTGTTCTTTCTTGGGCAGAAAGCTTTACCTTTGTCAGTTCCATGTCCTTGCACAAATTTGCCAAGGGTCTAGGATGGTATTCATTCAACTTTTGAGCCACAGTGCTTATCTGTTTTACAGATGCAAGCAGAATGTATATGATGCTGGTTCTAAGAAACAGGATTTTATCCTCCATGATACAAAGCCTAGTTTTAGTACAGTATTGCTGACATTCACCTTGCCCTACATGGCCCTCTACCCTAGGGCTCTTGCTTGAAGCTCTGTATCATGAGAGTTTCTAGCACAGCTGAAGAACATCAAAGTTGGAAATGGATCATTTTCAGAACAAGCAGAGCAAGTCTATCCATCTGCTCTTTGTCTGCAGTCATGACTTCATCCCTTAAGGGAGGCTATCCCTGGGAAAGAGACCAGATAAAGAGCAGTCAGAGCTTGCATGCCTGTCAAATTCTGCAAGAAGACTCAGGGATGCTCACGACTCCTAGTAGACTGCTTCAGCCAAATACAGTCCTATCCAATCTAATATTAGAGATGCTGAGAGATAAATAAATATGATATATATGTTTTGAGGAGAAGCAAACTTACTATCTCTATGAGCAGACATTACTGTCTATATACAAAAAAGTATGTAATTCATTTCAAAACCTCTAAGATTAGCAGAAGAATTTAGTAAAGTTATAGGATACAAGATTGTTTTACCTAGGGGTTTCTATTGCTATGAAGAGACACCATGACCACAGCTACTCTTATAAAAAAAAAAAAAAATTTTTTTTAAATTGGTACTGGCTTACAGTTCAGAGGTTTAGTCCATTGTCATCATGGTGGGAAGCATGGCAGCATGCAGAAAGACTCTGTGCTGGAGAAAGAGTCAGAGTTCTACATCTGGCCCAGCAGGCCAGCAGGCAGCAGGAAAAGAGACAGGCACTGAGCTAAGCTTGAGCATTGAAAACCTCAAACCCCACTTCCAGTGATACATTTCCTCCAAGGTCACACCTCCTAATTCCCTATGAGCCTACTATGGGGGCCAACTCATTCAAATCACCACAAAGACCAAATATCACATATGACTGCTGTCATGTACCCTAGCAACAAGGAATTAGATTTAAAAAATAATAATAATAATAATTAGGTATTGCTTTGATAGCATTAAAAATATAATAATAAAGTACAAACCCAGCAAAATATATACAACAAAATATTAACAAACTAAGCCACAGATGAACACATGAAAATAAACAGACACTATGCTCCTAAGATTAATACTCTTGTCAATTTTCCCCAAGTTTTCCACAAATTCTCTATAACAAAAATCCAAACACTAGCAGGACTTCACTAAGGTAATATCCCTAATCAGATACAAGAAAGCAGAGGCAGGTAGACATATATCCATAGATATAACATCACAGGATTTCTGGGAAATGCTTGCAATGATACAAGGAGGACAATGCATGTTTGGGAACCTCTAGCAGAGTGACAACCTACAAGAGAACTCTCCTGCCATCCGACTCTAGGCACAGAGAATGGCAGCTTTCTGATAAAAGCAGTATATACTAACTAGTTTCTATAATAAGGCAACTGGATCACAAGCAGTCATGCAATTATGTTACTCAACAGAATATGAGACTTCAAAGACAGCAAAGAAAACAAACCCTGACATAGTTTTGTTAAATATATAATCCAGTTGCTCAAATTGATTTAGCCTCAAGGTGGAAATGAATTTGATTCTGTATAATACCTTACAGTAGGCAGATTATGCAAAGAACAGAAAGCAACAGAAAAGAAAATCCAATGAAGAAACAACAAACACCTATTTTTAAGTCTGGTTAAAATCATCAACAGGAGCTAGAAAGATGGCTCAGTGAACACACACACACACACACGGGGGGGGGGGGTGTCCTTGGTAACTATATATTTTTTAATTTATTAATTTTTATATGAATGGAAGTTTTGTCTGCCTGTATGTCTTTACCACATGAGTGTTATGCCCACAAAGGCCAGAAAAGGATGTTGGATTTTGTGGGACAGGAGGTACAGACAGTTGCTAGTTATCATGAAGGTGCCTAGAAGTAAGGCACCTCAGATCCTCTGAAGAACGAGTTAATTACACTTAAACACTGAGCCATCTCTCTGTGTCTCTCTCAATCTCCCCTCCCCATTCCTTCCTTTGCCCCTTTCCCCCTCCCCAAAAGGGAGGAGGAGTTGGTCTGGAGTGAGGGGACCTGGGAGGGAAACCGCGGTTAGGATAGAATGTACGAGAGAAGAATAAAATAAAAGAAGAATCAAAAAAATATACCCTGGGATAGAGAGATGGCTCAGTGGTTAAGAACACTGTCTGCTCTTCCAGACATCCTGAGTTCAATTCCCAGCAACCACATAGTGGCTCACAACCATGAGATCTGGTGCCCTCTTCTAGCCTACATGCAAACAGAAAACTGCATGCAAAATTAATTAATTAATTAAATGTGTGTGTGTGTGTGTGTGTGTGTGTGTCCTTAATTTAGGTCAGGTATGGAAAGATAGGAGACAGGTTTACTGCCTATTGTAAGAATGCAGTTCTGAAGTATGCCCTGTTCCAATATAATTTGTTTTCAATTGTTCTCGTACAGATAATAAATCATAGTATTCTTTCAGTCCTGGACTGAGGTCTCAAAGGATGGCCCATTTTTATTTTCCTGACAAAGTATTTGTTGTATAAGAAATTTCAAGTTGAGAAGCCAAATAAAAATTTCTTCCTTGAGTTCCTTGAGTTGAGTTATAACTAGAGTTAAGCATGTTAAGTAGTCTTTGGAAAAGCACTCTTTGTAAAGTTTAAAGTGTAGTTTTTCGCAGTTAGAAATTACCTTTACATTTATACTTCTTTTCCCAAATATTTTCAGATACAGTTAATTAAAAGATTTCATAAATTTAATTTTTTATTTATAAACTCGTCAAAAGTATAGTATCAAAACTGGCCACAAACTTTTAGGAATTAAAACAGATATACAATAAAAATATTTATAACTAAAAAGGAATATATAACTTCTGGAAAACAATTTTGAACTGTATTTCAGGGTTAGATTCACATATGCTGCTCAGTTATCATTGGAAAAAGCAAATTATATCTCTAGTTCATAAGGTAAAAAATTAAGCTATGAAATTATTTTGTAATTTAAAATTTTATTTAAGTCACCAGCTGCAGCATTTCTCAAAATTAGTATTTTATCTGAATACTTGTATTAAGTGCACAAGTGTGAAAAAAAAAACTGTTACCATGGAAACAGAATCTTCGTAAACTCTAACATATGTAATTTTTCATAAAAATAATGTAATCTATTTTTTCTCCAGACAGGGTTTCTCTGTGTGGCCCTGGCTGTGCTGGAACTCACTTTGTAAACCAGGCTGGCCTCAAACTCAGAGATCCACCTGCCTTTGCTTCCTGAGTGCTGGGTTGAAGAGTGTGCCATAACACCCAGTTTTTTAATCCAATTCTTAATCTAGTGTTTAGTAGTAGTAGTAGTTGTTGTTGTTGTTGTTGTTGTTAAAACCAGGGGATTTTAAAATTACCTTGTGAAAATTTTAGTAACATATATGTACTAAACTCATTTGTGAATTTAATAAACCAAAAATATTAGACCAAGTATTGTATTTTAAAAACTGTTATTTGTGGTTTCTCATGTGCCTTTAATCATAACTCAGTTACACAGGGATTGCATAGAAATGTCCAGACTTGAGCTTTTTTGCTATAATTATTACTTACAGAAAACTTAGATATAGTTTCTCAAAATAACCTGACTGTAACTTAGAAAAGTCATCTCATTTAAAATCACAAAAATATCCTTAAACAGCTATACCATTGCTTAAATTACAAAATTTGAATAGCTAATAAGCAGGGAGTGAACTTAGATCAAACAGTGATAAAATCATAGACTTTCATAATTTTTCAAAAAGACAGGCACACTAGCTCAAAAAATAGGTTCCCAGGGCTCTAACAGATTGATACAACATAACCACACCTCGGGAAATCAATAGATTTCTTTTTGCCTTTATTTCTTCTACTTGATCAAGATATTTTGACAATAGCCTAAGCAAACACTTAACTCTCTAACAGAAGAACACTATATAAATTATTATGTTAATAATTTCCATATTCCATTAATTCTCAACTAAGTGATGGTAACATGTTCCCTCTGACTGTAGTTTTTAGTTTAAAATAACATTTTTGTATCATCTATCTTTAACATATCTGTCATTCTTGCAAGATCCTTTCCTTTGAAAACGCACGAATAATAAGTAGCCCAACATTTTCATTTTTAGCATTACCAAAACCTCATGACACAAAGCTATGCAGGAATTTTTCAAAACTCACAATAAAAATCCACATTACTTTCAATTTCTAAAGAATATAATTCAAACCCATGTACTCATCAGCTATTCCCCAATAAAACTTCAACACTAGCCATAAAAGATTATAAAAGTGCATATTACTTTTTTTAAATTATAAAAAATATTCTAGTGACAAATTTTTAGAAATCTAGGAGACAACATTTTGAAAACTCAATACTATTCCTACTACTAGAAATAAGTGATGATTAATACTCTAATAATACAGCCATCAGTACCATGTTCCTCTTTGGCTCAATGGGTAATTAGTCTTTTAAAAATGTGTATTTGGTTCTGGCTCATTGATTCCCAATGCCACACATTAAGAAAATAGTCTATTGTCTGAGTTCCTGTCCCAGAATCCAAGTGGTGAAAAGAAAGAACCAATTCCTGCAAAGTGTCCTCTGACCATGGCATGTGTACCACGGCAGATGCACACATATACATGCAGAAAGGTAATTTTAAAAATAATCTGGTTACTACATATATTTCCACCTAAAAAAAAGGTATGCACCTCATTAACAAGAGGAGAAATGTACTTAAAATTACTAACAATTGATAGAAATTTAATTTTAAATTAATGTATTTTATTTTTATATCATTCTTGTTATTTTTAACAAACATCTTAAAATAGTTTGGCTTTATAGCCTACGAGAATACATACATTTTTCTTTGCCACATTTGTCAGCAGAATTAGCAATCAACATATACAATATTTAAGAAAGATCAATCCACCAAGAAATATGCCCATGTTAAAAATAGAAATAGCCCAGTGAGATAAAATATTAATAGCAAATGGTCAGTACACACATATACATAAAAATATCAGCACAGGTGTGGACTGAGATTACCATGTCCACAAGTGAAAAAAATTACTCATATTCATGCTCTACCATTATGCAAGCAATGGAATGTTTACAACTGTTTTGTGATATAATCACCTTAAATCAATGTGATCAGTAACATAACAAATGAATGAAATGGCGGAATATCTGAGTGAATGAACACTGAAGTCAGTAAGTAACAGTAAAATGGTTACAATGTAGAATACAAAGAAATGACTTGGATGCAAACAAACTAGTTGAAAAATCAAACCTGGTTCACTGTAAAGATGCAGGGTTTTCTATCTGTAGAACAAAGAACCTCAACCCAAAGCACACACAGCTACTAACACAGTCCAGTTACCCAGACTTAAAAATATATTGTTTTTATGATGGAACCTCCCCAACACACACATACACAAAACAAAAACAGAAACACAACAAAAAAGAGAAAAACTATTTTCTTAATGTTTAGCATTGGGGATCAATGAGGCAGAACCAAATACACATTTTTAAAAGACTAATTTACTCATATTCTATGTAAGAGCAACAAACAACCAGTTTTAAAACTTAGGCTTTTAAAACAGCATCCTTATATAAAGCCGTTGGGGGGGACACCCCTTCCATACATATGAAGCAGTTTAAGCCAATACAACTGGCCAATCAAAATTAGTGAATGCACTGCATCTCTCTGCAGTGGGGAGAAGCGACAAGGTAGGCTGTCACTCTGCAAAAGCTGCTTGGAGCAGGCTTCCCTCTCCAGAGCAGTGCCCTTCCTTTTCCGAAAGCCTGGATCTGAATGCTGTCTCTGGAGACAAGAAGCCTTCAGTATGCTAAATTACTTTCATTACGGATTTTCAAATGCTTATTGACTGCACAGTAAGAAGAGTGAGAGGCTGCTGCAGCGGGAAGCAGCACTCCACATTGTATACATTAGCAGGGCTGCTGAAACAATGGCACAGTCCAGATACATTCTCACTAAGGTCGTTCGGAAGAGATTTTTATAACCCTCTTCCCCAGCCCTGTACTTTCAAATCAACAGAATGAATCAATCAAAACTGGAAATGCTTCAACTACATCAGGAACTCGTCAAATCTCTAGCAGAGGTAAGATGTGCTCCTTATTATAGTAGATAGCTGCTTTTGAAACAGCAGAGTGGGGCAAAATTACTTGGAATTTTTAGCCTAAATTTTTAAGAGTTTGATTATCTACCTCTACTTATTGGTAAATATGTAATTTTTAAATTGATTGCTTTTAAGACATAATGCATTTTAAATGTAATTTTTAGGGTGCACTGTTAGAAAACATTCTGTTCTGTTCTCTATGATGAACTCCAAAAACATCAGCTCTTAAGTCTCTTCAGATATAGCAAATATTCTTAATGTCATTAATATAGCATTTCTCAAGTGCTAAAAGAACATTTATATTTCTTATAAGAACCCAGTTTACTCTTTGGCTGTTTTATGTTAAGATTATAATTGGACATGCTTACTGAAAATTATTTAATATGCAGTTAAGATTTTTTTAACTACCATTTTTCACCCACCTGAGCAATTCATCAAAAGAAATTTATAGTGTCTTATCACTGAATCTGTTTTAATGCGTTAAAGTTCAAACTATGTGCTAATAATTAAGCAAGCTGCAACATTTCCCAGCATGCGGGAAATGTTAAATTTATTACCAAGGGGGAAATGGCAGTATGTTTACTGAATACTAACTGTTCATAATCTCTGACCATTCAAGATCGATTCCAAGAGAAGAGAACTTATTTTTAAATTACAAGTCTTCCTCATGGATATATTTCAATGCTAATTCTGCTGCTCAATAAGGTAACATAGTGCCATTTTTATTTTGGAAAAGAGATTTTATTTGAAGAAGCCTCATTTTATGACTATAGCTATGCCTATAACAGTACAGTTTGCTTATTTGACGAACAAATGCTACATGGCTTAATTTTCTTTAACTAAAGTAACTTGTAATTAATTCAAAATTATTAGGATACCTATTCCTTAATCATTTTTTTGCCTTTTTCACAAGGGCCCACAACTAATTCAGTATACACACCTGACAATCTGAAGAATGCAGCTGACTGAGAGGCTCCCTAGCTCTCTGAACCACAAACTACTAGATATTCTTGTAACACATGATTTTAAGACACTAAGGAGTTAAAGCCTCAGATTAGCTGTGCTGGAACTGAACAAGCTGACAGCATCCCAAGACGATGCTACACAGAATAACCACGAAAAGAAACAAATAGAACTGTAAAAGCCTGAAGACCAACTGGTTTTAAAGGGAAGATCTCTCACACTTTAATACAGCAGAATTATGGACACTACTGATTCTGGAAGAGACAGTAAAGCAAAAACTTCAGACAGGAGAGAGAATGCCATGACGTACCAGCAAGCAGAATGAAGCTTTAGCGAATGTTCTCTGCACTATTTAGATATTCATATCAATTGGTATGACTAATAGATTTTTCCATCTGAGCTTTATGACCAATTATGCATCCTCTTCTAATGAGAACAAACCGAATTAAATAGCAGATGGGTTTTATCAAAAGAGCATGTACTGGATTTATAATATAAAGCAAATTATGTGATCAAGAAATCATTTCAAAATAATGAGAACTGCTGCAGAAACAGCCTGAAAACAAATGGATATCTAAATGCACTGTAGAAGCTAGAAACGTTATGTTTCCTTTTCTATTTTCACGTATTCTGGAAAATAAAGGGACACAAACTTGTATTTCTTGAAAAAGAAAATGCAATTTCTATCATTTGATGAAGTTTCATTTGTCTGAAAATGATGTGTTGTTCTTTAGAAATCCATTAGCCAACTAAATCTCACAATTCATACAATTGAAGTACTCAAATAGCAAATGAATGAATTCCTACCAGACAAGAAATAAAACACAGCTACTCCACTGTTACCAGGAAAAAAATTCATGTCAAAATTGTCAATGACATCATGTATCAATTTGTGAAAAACTACCATGGTGAGCCAAAAGGCCCATAAAGCAACATCACACAGGTAGGTCAGAAGCTGCATGGAGCCCCCAGAAGAAAACAGATGTTTTCTATCATTGCTGTTGTACTTGACAAGTGTGCTTTATTTAATTATAAATGTGATGTGACAAAACAAAGACCTGATGTTCAGCCTGCCATTTCAGAAAATTTAGTTCTCTTAAAATTGCGTATTTATATGAGATTTCAGTCAGCTGAGCCATTTTATATGATAAATATGTACCTGGCGATATCTATTCCAACTAAAATGAAATTAATGTCTTATGTTTCTGAAATATTAATAAAATGCATAAGGCTGTCAAAGGTAACATCAATTTAAATGTCACTGTAAATTTTAGAAAACATTAATTTTTATACTTTAAAATGAAGTATTTTGCTGTTCAAATGCTATACCTGCAGTGTGAAATATACTTGGATATATGAATTCATATGTTAAGCTGAATAACCTCACTGCAGACATTTCAGGTCAGAAAATCAGATATCTAAACTCCTAAACTACGTATTTCCATGAATCAGTCAAAACTGTTTATTTTAGAACTTTTCTTCAAAATTATTCACTGACTGATGTGAAGAAAATATTTATTTCACAGGTAACGTGTAACTTAAAAGCTTCTTCAAAGATGGACTTCAGAATATTTTTTTAATTTCATTTTTCTACCCCACAAATTGTTTAAGCAGAAGAACTGAATACAGTCTTTAAAACCCCTTCAAAAGCATCTACTTCTTAATACATATGAAATTTTAGTTTCCTCTTTCTACAACAAACAAGAGGGTGTGGCCACAAAATAATCAGCCACAAGATTGCTTTTTACTAAGCTTGGGGCTTTTTACTTTAGCATAATATCTTTCCCCCCCCCCCAAATTTCTGTAAGTCTATTGTAAAATGTAGTGGGCATATATACCATGACAAACAAAAGGCCCATCATTTGCCTCTTTCTTTGGAAATAACCCCAAAGTCCACACTATTGACATCTTAGACAATCAGCTCAAGTGTCACTAGAACAGTGGTAAGACAGTGAGAACGAGTTAGTGCTGTGTGGCATTTATCCTTTCAAATGAACACTGGTCCCTTCATTTAGAATCTCACAGGGATAATTACACCTGCACTAATCAGGCTAGAGCACATTAAGACGGCATTCACACTCCATCCACTCACAACACTGTTTTAAATGCAATCTTAAAAGCATTGCAGGAGAATTAGGTTTGCACCCTGAGAAATCGTCTTATTCAGAAGCACTGTCTCTGAAAAATGAACACTTCGGTTATTCCCAGTGAAGTAAACCCTTATTGTACAGATAGTGATCTGCACTACAGAGGAACAATCCCCATATGATTATTTCTTCAAAAATAGAACAATTTCCCTTTACACCAAAAACAATGAAGCCCTGATGTTTTCCAATTCTACATTTTGCATTTTTATTTTTGCAAAATAAAAAAAACTTAAACTAAGAACATGATAAAGAGATATTTTGTTGTTTACAAAGAATATCATGTCTTGTATATCACTTAAACTGCCAAACATCAAATATTCTATTTTATTTTCTAGGGGAAACACCAACTGTTCCAAAAGAATGTGTTTTTCTCCTGTTCTGGAAATCAACATGCAGTCTGAATCAAACGTCACGGTGCGAGATGACATTGATGACATCGACACCAATATGTACCAACCACTGTCATACCCATTAAGCTTTCAAGTGTCTCTCACTGGATTTCTCATGTTAGAAATTGTGCTGGGACTTGGCAGCAACCTTACCGTATTGGTACTTTACTGCATGAAATCCAACTTAATCAACTCTGTCAGTAACATTATTACAATGAATCTCCATGTGCTTGATGTAATAATTTGTGTGGGATGTATTCCTCTAACTATAGTGATCCTTCTGCTCTCACTGGAGAGTAACACTGCTCTCATCTGCTGTTTCCATGAAGCCTGTGTGTCCTTTGCAAGTGTTTCGACAGCTATCAACGTTTTTGCTATTACTCTGGACAGATACGACATCTCTGTAAAACCTGCAAACAGAATTCTGACAATGGGCAGAGCTGTAATGCTAATGACATCCATTTGGATTTTTTCTTTCTTCTCATTCCTGATTCCCTTCATTGAAGTAAATTTTTTCAGTCTTCAAAGTGGAAATACATGGGAAAACAAGACACTGCTGTGTGTCAGTACAAGTGAGTACTATACTGAGCTTGGGATGTACTATCACCTTCTGGTTCAGATCCCCATCTTCTTCTTCACAGTTATAGTCATGCTGATCACATACACCAAGATACTTCAGGCTCTTAATATCCGGATAGGCACTAGATTCTCAACAGGACAGAAGAAGAAAGCTCGGAAGAAAAAGACAATCTCTCTAGCCACACATGAGACCACAGACATGTCACAAAGCAGTGGTGGGAGGAATGTTGTATTTGGTGTGAGAACTTCAGTTTCTGTAATAATTGCCCTCCGGCGAGCTGTGAAACGCCACCGGGAACGACGAGAAAGGCAGAAAAGAGTCTTCAAAATGTCATTATTGATTATTTCTACATTTCTTCTCTGTTGGACACCAATTTCTGTTTTAAATACCACCATTTTATGTTTAGGCCCAAGTGACCTTTTAGTAAAACTAAGATTGTGTTTTCTAGTCATGGCTTATGGAACAACTATATTCCATCCTCTCTTGTATGCATTCACCAGACAAAAATTTCAAAAGGTCTTAAAAAGTAAGATGAAAAAGCGAGTTGTTTCCATAGTTGAAGCTGATCCCATGCCTAATAATGCTGTAATACACAACTCATGGATAGATCCTAAAAGAAACAAAAAGGTAACCTATGAAGACAGTGAAATAAGAGAGAAATGTTTAGTACCTCAGGTTGTCACCGACTAGAGAAAAGTCTCAGCTTCACCAAATACATTCAGAAGAGTTTTAAATTTAAATTGTAAAAATGAATTACTGCCAAATGTAAGAGAAAACATTCTGGGTATTGGTTATGTTGTAAATTTTCAATGTGAATGTCAATTAGATTAGGTCATATATATTCAATTTCTTCATTATTTAATGTATTTGTTGCATGGAAGTTTGTTAAAAAGTAATACCATGTGTATATTTTGTCAATATTATGTCCATCAGAAGATATCCATGTAAGTCATATTTTCTAAAGAATAAATATGTAGCCTTAAAACAGTGTATAACCTTAAAATGTAACTGACAGAGGCATCTACGTTTTTAAAGACAATGTATGAAGTCTATTATTTCTAAGCCACAAACTACAGATATATTTATATGATGACAAGTTGCATAAAGTATTTAACACAAAAAATTATAGTCTCAAAAAAAAAATCAAAGCAAGACTTTCTGTACCACTATGCTATGTTTCTGATATGACTGACTTGTTATAACATTTTAACAACAAAATAATGAACTACATATAAACTTTATTTCTTTTGAATGTAGGAAATATAGGCTATATTAGTATTTCAAAACCATGAGACAATGAATAAATAAACCCTGTATATACATACCAAAATAGGGAAATTTTAAAATTCAAGTTTACTATAAAAAGAAAAGAGATTGAATTCTATTACAAGAGTGATAATGCCTATAATACAAATGAACCAACAATAAAGGGAGGGAAGAAAGCCACAGTAACACCAGCCTTATTCCTCTGTCCTCATTTTGCCTAATCCTACACCAAATGTCCTAGGCTAAAAGAAAACACTGGTCTTAAAAAGCTGCAATAAAGTAATTCTTCACTTAACTCTACTATTTTGTATACAAGACATTAACCATGCAAATTGGAAGGCTGAGCAGAAGATGAAGACCATTTCTGTCACTGTAGAAAAGCCTAACAAAGCCAGATGTTTCTAATTTTGGATACATAGCAACTTATGTGAGGCAGAATTTATACAACATTCCTCTTCAGCCTTCAAAATACAGCAGCTCTGTTTCCAGTCTCCAGGAGATTAAACCAATAATGAACTGTGTAACATTTCTGTCCCACCACCATGTAACTTCAATATTTTTCTCTTAAATCCTCACTTCTTGTTAAAAAATGATTGTTCCTTGTAATTATAGATTGTAATTATAGATAGCTATTTTCATAGCAAACAATAATTTCTTACTTGTTATAATAATCTGGCAATGCATAGTAATACCAAAACTTAGCAACAACTTATTTAAAATAGGTAAGTACCTGCTATATGTAACTGGATAGCTTAACAATAATTATTCTATATTTTAAATACTATATTCACTAATGAAGTAACATACTTTTTAAATTTAAAAGCTCATGTTAAACAACTCAGTATACATCACTTTTTATACAAAGGTAAGATTCATCTAATCAACTTTACTGACTAGCCTAGTCCCTGGGGAAATGAGTGTGATACAGGAGCTTGAAATCACTAAGGTTTCTGGAAAATTAAACTGATTCATTTCTGATTATAATATGAGTGTCAAAACTTGGCAAAGGCCCACTTTCCTTCTGCTTTATGAAATTTAAAAAATGCTGCAGTTTGATAAATTGTAGCATAATCAAATAAAATTTATTTTTGAAACCTAAAATTAAGACTTAATGGTGTTAAGAATTTTTTCACTCAATAAATACATTTGGCCTACAATATATTCTAAAATCTTAATTACAATATTTAATGTATTTTGTACCTGGACTTCCAAACATAAGTTAAAATACTAACACCTAGATTTATAAAATCTTAATTTTAAAACCTAGACTGCTTATAGAGTTGTGTTATGAAAACCCTTTACTGTGTTTTCAGTATTTTAAATCATGAGGTTTATAAGCATTCTAAAGACTTTCGTATAGAAGCTAATTTCTGCCCTGTTAGCCTAATAGGTTTCAAGTATTCTGACCTTCTGAATTAGGAAAAAAAGAGCAAACATTGTAACTTCGCCCTGTGAGCGGCTATCTGTTCATTGGTCTTCAAAGTTATATCTACTGACTTACAACAAACAAAATCTGTACCTGTGTACACCTTGCCTAAAACCTCAAGTAGCTTTTAATGTGCTAAATAGTAGAGAACGTGTAAAAAGCAGTGCAGAAGAAAATACATAAATGTCTGTGACCGCTGACCTCTTGGTAAAGGAGAGTTTAGCTGACCTCAAGTTTTCACTGACTTATACTCTAGTGAAAAAACAAAGCATTGTTTTCCTCGGGTGTCTTCTGCTTTGGTGGGTTTTTTTTTCCCCTCCTTTTTTCACTAGTAATTTTTCACCCAAGAACATTTTTGCTAATTTTTTCTTTTATAATGAAAACTCTTTTTGCAAATGCAATAGAGGCAGGAGGGAACTTGGTATGGACTGTTTCCTACAATTCTATTTTTATATCCATGTGCTTCCAAACTGTGCTTTCAGATATAGATGCTAACATCTTCAGTTAGTTGAGTCAGCTATGCTAAGCAGGAGCTCTTATGAAAATCTGTATCATCTTTTTTGTTTTGTTTGCCAATCTAAAAAATTTATTACTCCACAAAAAAAGATGTTCAATCCTATTGTGAAGTTTAATTCTTCACAATTATGCTTTTTAAAAGGCTGTATTGTATATTTCATAATGTTAGTCATATTCACGTAAGTGATCAGATTTTTCTATCTCAAAAAGAAAAAGAAAAACTACAATAAAATCTCATTTCTCCAGGTTTAAAACTGGGACTTCTCCAGCCAGACAGGTAAGACTGGCAACCAGAGTTTAATTCCTGGAACTCACATAAAGGTAGAAGAGAAACAATACCACAGAGCGGCCCTCTAACCTTCAAAAGTATAGTTTGGTACTTGAGCATGTGTGCATACACATACTCTGAATAAAAAAAAAAAAATTGTTAAATCATACTCAAGAGTAAAAATAAAATTTAAGAAAATAGTTATTAGAATTTTATTACACACAGTAATTTTGAGGCCATATTTCAAGGTCAAAAACATTTTTTAATTTTATTACATTTTGTGGTTATATATTTAGGTTGTGGAATTCAATTGGCCTGTAAATTTCTGCCATACACAAGCATTATGTCAGAAATGTTGAATTACAGAAAAAAAGGTCATGAGCCCCAGGAATGTAAGAATCCAAAATCAAGGTATACCTCAAGCACTGCTTATGAGGAATGCTTGGGATGGAGTGCCACAGGTTACTGCAGTATTTTCAAACACCTGTACACATTTAATGAAATAACTTAAAGAAGGGTCTAATTCTAATTACAAGTTTCATCTATTTCATATACACATGTCCTAAAGGTGGTTTATGGAATATTTTAATGTGACTGCATTTGAACTGAAACCATTACATTAAGTCAAGTGTAGACTATTCCCCCTGTGTCCTGTCCAGAAAGTTTCAGATTATAGAATATTTTAGATTTTCAGATTACTGACGCTTGAGCTATCTTAAAAAGTGTGAAAATACCTGAAAGAGGAGGCAGACAGCATAAATATGATAAAAGACAAGTAATATTTTAGGAGACTAAAGAAAGACAAGTAATATTTTAGGAGACTAAAGAAGAAAACAATTATATTGAATTTACTAAAATTATAACAATGTACTACTGAGGAAAACTATTACAACATATTCCACACACACAAAAAAGAAAATTGCTGTGTAGAAGAAAATTAATCGGGTAGGGAAAAGTTGTTTAGGAAGTTACATTGGGCCATTACACAAGACCTGAAATACCAGCAGAAACATGGAAGAAAGTAATAACAAGAAGGGCAAGCCTCAGAATCATCAACAAGTGTAATATGCACTGGCTGCCGAGGGCCAAAATAATGGCAGCAGCCCAGCAAAGAATCAACAGCTGGGACAGGCAGTTAGTTACAGTGGCAAGCACCAGGCTTTCCTAGTTAACTAAAGACAACTGGTGTTAAGAAAATGAAGAATGAAGCATGGCCACATGGGGAACCACACAGACCAGATGACCTTCCAAAATGGCTAACAAGGGCAAAACTAAAAATCTGGGGAAGGAAAATTCAATAAAGTAAAATGAATATTATTCATGAATGTTTTCATTACCAAAAAACATTTAGACTGATGGGATTTGGGGGTTTTAGTTTTGATTTTGAGACAGAGTCTCACTAACCCTGGCTGGTATGGAATTAACCATGCAAACCTAAACAGCCTCAAACTCAGAGATATGTATATTTCTGTTTTCTAAATGTTGGGATGAAAGGCCAGGCATCTAAACTGAAATCTCAACATTGATTTTTTTTAATTATCTACTTTACATACCATAGTTTGTTTATAATATATATTATAAATACACACGCACATACACACACACATATATATTTACTTACCATATATCACTTTACCAAGGCCTTATTCTATATATACTTTACAAAACGCTGCATTCCTGCACCACATAAAACCAAATGTGATGCCTGAAATCCTAGCACATAGCTGAGGGTGGGAGGATGGTAAGTTCAAGATCATTCTTGGCTAAATACAGAGCTTGAGGCTAGCATAAACTACATAAAACCCTTTCTCAAAATAAAATGAAATAACATAAAATATAATGACAGTATAACAGCATGCATAAACAGAAAATAAAAGTCATTCTTTACCTTTTTCACAGCAATAATTCATAACGAGCATAAATTCAATTCTTTATATACATATCTTCATTATTTGTTAATGGATGCATAAAATTGTTGTTGTTGCTGTTGTTGTTTTCAGATAGGGTCTAACTGCATAGCTCTGACTGTCCTGGGATGGACTATGTAGGCCAAGCTAGCCTTGGACTCAGAAATCAATCTACCTCTACCCTCTATCACAACCTCCTGAGTACTGGAATTTAAAGGATAAGTCACCACATCTGGATCATAAACATAATATTTTAAATTAAGATTTGTTTAAAATATAGCATTGTTTAAAATATAAGAAATACTATTAAAGGATCAAATAATTAAACCTTTTTTATAGACACAAACAGCTTCAAGCTGTACTTCAAGATCACCTTGAAAAATTCAAGAAAGGATTCTATTTCTTAACTTGATATCAGAAGCAAATATTTTTTCTAAATAGACACAAAAAAAGAAAAAAAAAAAACTACAGAACGTCTTTTCTTCCTTTCCTTAAATTAAATGTGAAATATGTAAACAAAGGAACTTTTTGGAGAGTATTTACTTTACAGTTCAGAGATGACCATTTGCAGACAGTCTGCAGACCCCTTTGATGACATAATGAGACAAAAAAAAAAAAAAAGAAACATGAGTTAACTTATAATAAATGTTACATGGAAAAATGGTATCTTGATGCTATCATAAGAGAGAAAAATAAGGAGATATGCCAGTCAAAGACCTAGAAGGGGCTGAAGACACACAGTTCAGTGGTTAAGAACATTGTTTGTTCTTCCAAAGGACTCAAGTTCCATTCTTAGCACCCACATCAGAAAGCCCACAACCTCCTGTTAACTCTAGCTCCAAGAAGCTCCACATACTCCTGCATCCATGTGGCATTCACATACACATGCACAAGTAATAAAAACAAATCTGTTTTTAAAAGACAAAATACTCAGAGATATTCAGCTCACAGAGAAACACAAATAGAACTGTGGGTTAGAGTTAACAAAAGAAAACTAATTCAAAACTGACCTTCCTTCAAAAACCATTCAAATAATGAAAGACTCTCTAGCTCACTAGCTAGATACATTTGAAATATAAGTTAACACTCTACCATAAAAAGTACAGTAACAATTAGAACATTAAAGTAATTGCACATATTTGGAAAGAGTGGTATCTGATTAAAAAGAGTGGACTTGTTACTAATACAAAAGATATCACTGCCAAGGGAATATTCATTTTTACAACTGAACAGAGCTCAGTAAACTCAATGGAAATATCATTCCCCTTTCTCATAAAAAAAGTGAAGATAACCCTAAGTGTCTCTACCATTCTTGTCACACGATTTTTACAGGCCCCAATAAGCTGCATCCTTGGCTTTCAGGCATGACAGCTTTGTACTTCCACCAGTAAGTGGTAAAAGGAGCTGTCATTCATGTCACTGCCACCAATATCAAGTCTACCACTATCAAACCCTGAAGCATCTCTAGATAAAAGCAAGCTGAGTCTGTCTGGGAGCAAGGTCATTTTCCTCACCCTGCTTCCATGAAAGCAATGTGTCATAGTTTCCTGAGAGGCATTAGCAGGGCAGACTACAAAGCATATCTACCAAGTTTTCCAGATGAAAAGAAATAACAGCACAAGACAGAATAATAACATTATAAAGACATTACTTTCCCTTTAGAGTTATAGCCATAATAATTCTCAAGGTAGACAGAAAGTTTTAATTTAATATAAAAATTTCATGTTAATGCTGACAAACTGCGGACTCTGGCCACACTACACATAGACTGTAGGAGTGAGAAACATAAATGGTAATGCAGAGAAAAAGACAAATATATCAGCAAATCATATTACTCATAATTCCATGTCATAGTCTATATATGGGCTATTCCTATTGGTACAAAATATTATATGTTGACTGGATAGAGAAGATTACTGTATTATTCATGCCACAGAGCCAGCTGAAATGGAAACACTAGCCAGGCATGGTGGTGTACATCTTTATTTCCAGTGCTCAAGACAGCAGAGACAGGCAGTTTTCTACGAGTTTATGTCATCCTGGTGTATTCCAGACCAGTCAGTATTATATGGTGAGACCATGCCTCAAAAAAGAAAGAAAGAAAGAAAGAAAGAAAGAAAGAAAGAAAGAAAGAAAAAAATTTGCCTACTCCACACTTTAATGGTTTTCTTTCCATGTTTTTCTTAATTTTGTTATAGAACAAAATGTTAGCAAACTACAGCTACCTTACTGTACAAAGCTGTCTTAACTACATATATTACAATAAGTTGATTATTGTAAACTTATAAAAATGAAAACTTTTATAATGTCTTCCCCAAAAACGTGCCTGACATTCTAATCCATAAAAAAATACTAGAGGAATTGAAAGTGAACAGTTGTTTAGTTTCCTGTATCCTGCTTAAAATAGTACTCAAAATGTAGTCAGCCTCTGTCAGAATCCTCTACAATGCTGATTTAAAATGCCTACTCCTTCTGGGCCAGCAAAATGAAAAGTATTTGTCACCAAGCCTTAAGACCTAAGTTCAATATCCAGGACCTACATAATGGAAGAAGACCAACCTTCATAAGTTGTCTTCTACCCCTCTATAGTGTCTTGACACATGCACGTGCGTGCACGCGCACGCACACACACACACACACACGCACACGCACACGCACACACATACACACACATAAATATAATGCCAACTTAGGGGCCCTTCTGACTTTCTCAACCAAGATCTCTAAGATTTTAACCCTGAAAAGTTCATTTTAAGTAACTACTTTCAGGTTATCCGACTGTTCAAGTATCTCATCAGCTGACTTAAAAGCAGCCACAGTAGCTCTGGCTGGAAGTCTGAGTTGGGCCAATACAAAGGCGGGAGCAGAATGATCACTGACTCAGGATGGGTGAGTAATACAACAAAAAACATCTCAAAGAAGTGGGAGAAGGAGAAATCACTAATTTGATTATCCAAAGACAAAAGGTTCATGGTATTCAGGCTTCTAATAATGGAGAAGTTATAGATGCAGCTCATTCTGAATTCAATTCATATTAAACTGCCTTCTTAAAGAAAAATGAAATTATTAATCATAACTACTTAATCACACATACTATAATCAATCTACAGAGACATTAGGATCCTAAGGACATAAATTGTTTTACAAATAAATTCTTGATAAAACATTTCCATTAAAAAACATACATTCACTAGACCTGATAACATAAGTCTGGCATCCCAGCTAGAAGGCTGAGCTGAAAAAGGCTCACAGGTTCAAGACATTCAAAGCCTGGTTGGGTTACTAAGATCCTGTCACAAAATTAAAAACAGCTGGATGATTTGGCTCAGTTGTTGCCTATCAAAGTGTGTAGCTCTGTGTGTGTGTGTGTGTGTGTGTGTGTGTGTGTGTGTGTGTGCATGTGTGCATGTATTTGTGTATGTGTACACTCTGAGAATATAAAATGGTACAACTATGAAAAATGACTATATATATGTATGTACATTATATATTATGATATATATGTATACATATAATTCAGCCAAGATAGTTAATAATAATAACCCATGACCACTGTCTATAATTAAATTGATATTCTAATGAGTAGGTACTATTTTTGAATATTTTTAACCTTTTTAACACAATATTAAAATTTAACACTGAACATAACAAATAATAATTACCTCTGAATGCAAGAAAGGGGTGGGGAGTGTGCCTGGAGTGATGCCTCCTCAGACTGAGCACTGGCTGCTCTTGCAGCAGATCCAGATTTGGTACCCAATACCTACATTTGGTTCACAAGCATCTACAACTCAAGTTCAAGGAATCCAACACTGTCTTCAGGCCTCTCTGGCTACTAGATATACACTGATATATATATTATATATCAAACACCCATATACATAACATAAAAATTGATTTTTAAAAATTCCTCAAAAGTAATAACAAAAAGCAGTCTCCCATTCATATAATCATGGGTACGTCTGGCTTGAAAATTCTTCTTGCCTAAATTTTAAAATATTACAACAGAAATCCGGGGTAAGTTATAACACAGTAAGGGATCAGTCAATCAAGAAGAATGATCCCTCCAACTGGATTAAAAATATATGTTCCTAAAATTGAAGAAGACCCACCAGGCCATATCCTTCCTCTCCTTCACTTACCTTCTAACCTTCAAATATTTACTACTTAAGAGAAATACACGGAGTGACTGGCCTTAAGAAGTATCACCCAGACATCTTCCCTCTCAAAAGTCAGAAGCAAATGAATGGTAATGGTATTGTTATATGTGGATCAAGATGTGAAAAAGCACCTGACTTGGGGAGGGAACATCCAGAAAGCCAATCTACCTTTGCACAGAGTGGGCTGGAAAGAATTTTTGAAATGACAAGCAAAAGAATTCAATTTTCATTAACCAACTTGAAAATTCTTCTTGCCTAAAATTTACAATTCTCATTAAGACATTTGTACCTGAGATTGAATGAATTTTGTAGCCTATCAAATGCTGTTTCTTTTAGATGTAATAATCTATCAATAACCATTTATACTAACAAAAGTGTTGACTGGTTTCACAGTCTAAGTGTTTGGAAGAGCTTTGTGAGTACCATATGCCACAGGACCCACTCGGTAGAATCACTGACTATCCAGAGCTGCCAAAGCAGTGTAATCAGACCTCATCTTCCTCACTGCTGAATACGGGTCTGCAACCTTGTGAGTGCTCATAAAACCATTCCACAAATCATAAATTCTAGCTAGCAATATGTACAAATCTATTATCTCATAAGCACTAAAAAAAAAAAAAAAAAAAAAAAATGGAAGCACTTTAAAGACCCACAATGACAGCACTCAGCCCTCACACCAAATTCAAACATTGCATAAAACAATTTCTATGTGCTTACAAAAGTGGTAGAGATAAAACAAATATGTTAACCTCTGTATCACAAAACAAAACATAATAAAACTAAAAAAAATAATTTAATTTAATATAAGAAGAGCAATGGTGTCCAAAGGAAATGAAGCACATGTGCTCAAAGAAGCTGGAGAAGGAATTGGCACTTGAATTTTTAATGAGGATGAGACTGGCTTGTGAAATCCGGGCAAGCGGAGGTCCACACAAAGCAATCATGAACACATACACGAAGCAAGCTTTACATTAGGGGACAAGTCTGAGTGTTACCCAGACTGAATATGAAACACAGAGAATCAGGAAGCTGGGGTATTAACTCATTTTGTTACACACACACAAAGAAAATTTGTTTTTATTTTATTAAGCATTTTGCTGTCTTTGTATCTTTAGACTTCAGATACTGATACAGACAATTCTTTTTTATAAATATTTCTAATGACTGCATTTTGCTTTTAATCTAGAGTTTGTCCACCCAGTGAGGATTTTTCTGATCTAGTCACATCTGTTACTCTGGATATTGTTCAGGGATTTCTTTCCTAGTGTTTCTTCCCATCTGCCAACCCCAGGTATTCTAGTATTATCTAAATCATCAGGAAATATTTAGTGACCAAAGAATAGGAAGCAATAAAGAGTGTTTTAATAGCATCCTTGACACTGGGAGTTTAATACATTTTCTTTTTTCTTAATTCTTAAAGTTTATAATAAGGGTGATCAGATGCTCATATACATACAAAATAGATTGAGATAGCAAAGTTTTATTCACTGTAAAGGTATGCTTTTATTATTATTTTACATTTTGACTTAGTTCTTTGAGAGTTTTAAGCTTAATACAATCTGTTTGGATCATATTCACATACCCTGCTCTTCCCAGATCCACTCTCTTGCATCCCTATCTAATTAACTTTGTGTCCTTAAACAAACAAACAAACAAACAAACAAAAAACCTTTAAGAACAATTCAGTCCCTAAATCCAGTAAATATCTTCAATACCTCTCCCTCTCCCCCTCCATCCCCCCTCCCTTCCTCCCTCCCTCTCTCTCATCACATTTACCTCAATATCTAGACCACTCTGATGTGAGAGGTTAGCAATCTCACAAAATTTTCATTTTTCCTCCTAAATCGCAATTCCACTAATTTTTTCACCATCTAATTATACTATTTATACCTACATTTTACTGAAACTTAAATACAATGTAATATTTAACAGAAAATCATAGAAAGCCAGATAGAATGGTACATGCCTATAGTCCCTCAACTAGGGAAGTAGAGGCAAGAGAATAAGAAGTTCAGGGCCAGCCAATAAGACATCTGTCTCAAAAACAAAATAAACAAACAAAAACACAGAAAGCAAAGAAGTCTAAGAAGAAAACGGAGGAGGAAGGAGAAAAGAAATGTCCCAGTAAGAGATCTATATTTTTCAAATGTAGAATCAGAGTATCTTACAAGTTACATAAGACATTTCAAAAAACACATTTACAAAAATATATACATATATATCATTGTTTTTCAACTTAGAAACTATAAAACACAGCGAAATCTAACTACAAATAATAGTAAGTTAAAAGTGACAAAAATACAATAACAAACTCAATCTCAAGATTTGAACGAGAAAGTCCAATTTAAAAAAAAAAAAAACCCAAACAAATAAGAAGTCTTATAAAATAATAGACATTTCCAACCTAGAAGGAATGGGTTATTCACAAAATAACTGAGGCGTGAAGCATTCAAGTTAAATGCATATTTGTTCCTAGAGTCAGTAAGTAGTGGCTCCAGGAAGCAAGGGCTCCTTACACTCTAGGTAACAGTAAGTGGTACTGCTTGGAGTGTGGTGTGGTTGCTATGTAAACAAGCTATACCCAAATATCTTATGCATGGATAAAAATGAAGACGTAAAAATATCTGAAGATACCAAGGTGAATACATTTGAAATACTGTGGTAAGAAGCAAACATAGCCCAATAGGTAAACAAGTAACATGCATAATTAAAAATAACTAGATGAAACATTAAAAAATAAAATTAGAAAATGTCTATCACAGATAAGGTTGTTATGAACATAGTGGAGCATGTGCCCCTGTGGTATGGCAGGGGACCTTTTGGGTATATGTTCAAGAGTGGTGTAGTTGGGTCTTCAGGTAGATAGATCTATTTCTAATCTTCTGAGGAACCTCCAGATTGATTTCCAGACCAAATGTCCCACAATGGAAGAATAGATACAGAAACTGTGGTTCATTTACACAATGGAGTACTACTCAGCTATTAAGAACAAGGACATGAGGTTTGCAGGCAAATGGATGGAACTAGAAAATATGATCCTGAGTGAGGTAACTCAGACCTAAAAGGACATGCATGGTATGTACTCACTAATAAGTAAATATTAACCAAAAAGGTACAGAATTCCCAGGATACAATCCACAGAACTCAAAAAGGTTATCAAGGCAAAGGGTCCATGTAAGGATGCTTCAATCCCACTTGGGAAGGAAAATAAACCAATCACAGGAAGCAGAGGGAGGGAGCTGGGTAGGAGAGGGGAGGGGGAGGGGAATCAGGTATAGGGGGTGGGGGTTGGAGACAGCAGAGAAGCCCTGAAGGCCAACAGAATGAATGAAAATATGCAAACTCTGGGAGAGGGAGGGGGAGGGAAAGGGGGGACCATCGAGAAAGTACCAGAGACTTGGGAGGTGAGAAACTCTCAGGACTCAAAGGAAGGGACCTTAGATGAAATGCCCAACAGTGAGGGGAGGGAACTTGTACCTCCAGTAGAAAGACAGGACATCAAGTAGAGGGATAGGGTTGCCATCCCACAGTCAAAGCCTCTGACCAAGAATTGTTCTGTTTGAAAAAACTGCAGGTACAAAAATAGAGAAGAGACTGAGGGAAAGGTGGTCCAGTGATCGGCTCAACTTGGGATTCAGCTCAAGGGGAGGTTCCAACACCTGACACTATTACTGATGCTACGGTATGCTTACAGAAAGGAGCCTAGTATGGCTGTCCTTCAAGAGGCCCAATAAGCAGCTGACTGACACAGATACTTATACTCAACCATTAGACTGAAGTTGGGGACCTCTGTGGTTGAACTAGAGAAAGGCTGGAAGAAGCTAAGGAGGGCAACCCCATAGGAAGACCAGCAGTCTCAACTACTTGGGACCTCTGAGATCTCTCAGCCACTGAACGACTAACAAGGCAGCACACACAAGCTGGTCCAAGGCCCCTGACACATATACAGCAGAAGACTGCCTAGTCTGGCACACCTAACCCCTCCAGCCTAACCCTCGAGAAACTTGAGGCTCAAGAGAGAGGGTAGGCCGGGGTTGGGGGGTACATCCTCCTCGAGCCGGAGAGGGGGGAGGAGGAATGGGATGAGGAACTGTGTAAGGGTGGACTGGGAGGGAGGCAATGACTGATAGTAAAAAAATTTTAAAAATTAGAAAATGTCTGCCTAGTCAATATAATATAGCAAATACGCCTCTATTAGCAAGAGTATTTACAAAACATGGAAAAGAATAGTTCACTTACTAGTTCAAAACAAGAATACAAAGCATATGCAACCATGAACAATAAGAACACATTCAAATCAGAATTAAAGCCACACACACATATGTATGTCACCTTCACATCATTTAAAAATTAACTTTTAGGATCCATTTTATTTGCATAAAGAGGAGTGAGAGCAAAGAGAAGGTGTGCACATGCACATACATGTTTGGTGGAAAGCAGACCACAACTTTCAGATATCAATCGTAACCTTTCCCCTCTATTTGAGCTGGAGAAATCAAATTCAGGTTGCCAAGCTGGGCAACAAGAGCTATTACCCACTGAGCTGACCTCTGACTTTTTGAGGGATCTAACTCAGGTTGTCACTCATGTGGCAAGTACCTTATTGACTGAGTCATCTTTCCAGCTCTCAAGATGCATTTTTAAAAGAAACAGAAATCCAACCCCTGCTGCTCTAGCTATGTGATCATGAAAGTGCTGCCTTACCTCAAGAGACTCGGTCCATCTTAAATGACATTACCTCAAAGGTGAAAACTACCTCATGATGTAAGACACAGCACTTGGATCTGGGATCTAGGCAGCCCTTACCGCACTACTACAGAATTTGTATAAAAACAGTGAACAATGCCATTTCTATTCAAGTATGTGATATGGTCTTTTGATTGTTTGCTTTTGTTTTGTGAGACAGGGTTTCTCTGTAGAGCCTTCGCTGTCCTGGAACTCCATCCATAGACCAGGCTGGCCTAAAAATCAGATATTCACCTCTACTGCAAGTGCTTAACGGGATAAAGACATGCATCTCCATTTAAAGGGGTAAGATATAAAAAGGCAGTCACTATGACTTCTCTAAGGTACTTCAGGAACTTAGATTTTACTTTCCTTAAGTATATTTTATTATCCTTCAAGTACCCATCTCTAAATTGAAAATATGTAGACTAAGATCTCAACATTTTATCCTCAGAAAACAAATCCATGAGAAAAGCCAGGTGTGTGGGCCCATCCTTGTAATCCCAGCACTCAGTAAGCTGGGGCAGGAGAAATGCCAGAAATCTGAGGTCAGCATCAGTTACATAGTTAAGTTCCATGCCAACTTGGACTGAAGAATAAGACCTGGTTTGGATGGAAAAATTCATGAGGAATGGTCACATTAAAAAAAAAAATTCTGAAACTGCAGATGCACTTTTGAATACAGAAAGGCAAAACAACCAGAGTATGGCATGTGCCCAACATGACCAGTAAAATGTGGCAAACTTTTTTCTTTCATTTTTTTCTACAAAATTAAAATGATGAGAGAAAAAACAGCCTTTGGGGACTCGGCTATATGTCATGCAAGAACTCAGGCAATTCTATAACTTCTGTCTCATTAAACCTCCTCAACAGTCTTTAGATATGGGGAAAAAAATCAATAGCCACCAAGGCAGATTGAAATGGAATTTAAACCATGATCTAAATATTTTCACATTTGATCTTCCTGTCTCAATCTAAATTTAACAGCAGAAATGTTTGTAATCATTTCTAATTTTATATTCTTGAGTCTCTAAAGGGTTGGCAATGTATCACTCTAATGAATGAAGAATTTATGTACACTGTGTTGTTCTAACCATTACGTTAAAATAATGCCCTACAAGTACACATTCAAGAAGATTTTGTAAGTCATTTGCTCTCAGTGGAAATCTTCCTAACATTTCTTTTTAGCTTTTATTTTTCATTACTACAGTTTGACTCACCTTAAAATACCAATTTTATTACTTAGTCTTAAGTAGTAATTTTCTACATCAATTAATTAGGTAGCCATTTTTAATGATTCCCAAACTTTGTCAGTAAACAACATGCCACAAAGTAACTTTAATCTATTCTCTGCCCTATAATTATCACATTTAGTATATATGGAAAAGATTGAGATGTTTCTTGTTTTATTTTTCAAAGAGATCACCCTGGGAATCTCTTCAGCTATCATCAACTGGAGAATCTGGGTCACCATACAGAGTCTGTTATACAAGTCTCTTCCCAAACAAAGCTTTAGAGCAGTGCTTCTCACCTTTCCTAAAGTTGTAACCCTTTAATACAGCTCCTCATGTTATGGTGATTCCCAATAAAAATTATTTTTGTTGCTACTTCATAACTAATTTTGCTACTCTTACAAGTCATGATGTAAATATCTAATATGCAACCCCTGTACAGACTGGTTTTGTGTCAACTTGACACAATCTAGAGTCACCAGAGAAGGAGCCTCAGTTAAGAAAATGCCTCCATGAGATCCAGCTGTAAGGCATCGTCTCAATTAGTGACTTATGAGAGAGGGTACAGTTCATTGTGGGTGGTGCTATCCCTGGGCTGATGATTTTGCATTCTATAAGAAAGCAGGCAGATCAAGCCATGTGAAGCAAGTCAGTAAAGTAGCAACCATCTATGGCGTCTGCATCGGCTCCTGCCTTCAGGTTCCTACCCTGTTTGAGCTCCTGTCTGACTTCTTTCAGTGATGAACAGCAATGTGGAAGTATAAGCTGACACTTTCACATTAGTTCCTCCCAACTTGCTTTTTGGTCATGGTGTTTCCTTTTCAACAACAGAAACCTTAAGTAAGATATTCTCCAATGAGGTCATGGCCCACAGGTTGAGAACTACTGCTTTATAGCCTTGTGCTGCCTTAATGATTTAATATAAGAAACAATAGTCATTCCCCATCTGTGTGTGTGTGTGTGTGTGTGTGTGTGGTTGCACATGTCTGCAGATATGCATGCATGAGCATGGAGAAGCCAGTGCTAAGTATCTTCCTCAAGTATTCTTCCTCAACCTTACTTTTTGTGATAAGATCTCTTAATGAACCAGAAACTTACTAATTGGCTAGATTGGCTGGCCAACAAGAGCAAGAGCTCCTCCTATCTCTGGCGCCCTAGCACTGGAATTACAGGCACATGCTGCCTTGCCCAGCTTTTTACACTGGTGCCTGGGATCTAAATATGCATGTGTGTGTGACAAACACATTACTGATTGGACCTTCATCCCAATCCTCAAGATTTACACATTTTCAAGCTTCTTTTAAAATAGACTTTTGGGAGGCTGGCAAGACGGCTCGGTGGTTAAAAGTACTGGCTGCTCTTCCAGAGGACACAGATGGAAGGTTAATGACCATCTGCAACTACAATTCCAGGGGATCCAATGACCTCCTTCATGCCTCCATGAGCATTGTACACACATGGTAGGTACACAGACATACATGAAGGCAAAACACCCATACACATTTTTAAAGTAAAATACCTAAAAATTAGAATAGTTTCTCAAACAAAACCTAAATTTATAAACAAGGCAAAATCCAACTAATTTCAATTAAGCAAATTAGTACACTAGAGGTAAATAGCTCACCATTCTCTTTATCCAGGTCACAAGATTTCTTCAGAATATGTACTAACTATTAGTTTCAATGGTAAACTCAATGAAAAACTTCCTGCTCACTGCAATGAACTCTTGACTAAATATACTCTTATTTCCATTAGGCTCTGGGCTTAGTCCCCAGCACCACAAAATGTGTGTCCCATTTCTTTCCTGGCTATCAGTTGAGAACAGTTTCCACCGTCTATCACACTAATCCAACTTGATTCACAGACCCTTTCTTTTATTTTTAACACCACCAACATCAGATCCCAAATTGTTCATGCTTTATTTCCCTGTCTTCATTATCCATTATCTGACCCAGTTTTTGCCTTCTTCTTCCATTTTTTAAGAAGTTAGTGACTGATGGTGAAACAATAATCTAGAATAACGTCTTAGTCTCAAAGCCCATATCGTAACTATAACTACAAAGTCCTTTTTTGCCATTCAAAGAAACATATCACAGTTTCTATGAACTGGGGGCGTGGACATCTTTTAAGGTGACCATTATGATGCCTGGAGTACTCTTTATTAAACTTTGCTCATCTGAGGTTGGAAATCAAATCAAAGAGTGTGGCACTATTGCTATGATGTGAATTTATGATAATCCCCAATGCTACAATGTTGATAGGCAAAGGCTTTCAGGGATATGTGAGTTCATAAGGGGTCTGCTTCATACAACTCAGTTCTGGCAGATATTAAAAATTAATACTCCTGTAAAAAGGGCTTGTAGGAGTAATGTTTTCTCTTCTACCATGTGAGAACAGATTTCTCCTTGGCCCTGCCCCTTCTGCCTCAGGCAGATACAGCAAGAAGGAACTCATGAGAACCCAGTGTTCCTGTATTGAACTTAGCCTCCAGAATGATAAGAGAATAAATTTCTGTTCTTTACAATTATTCAAGCAGCAATACTGTTTATGTACCATAGAGTGGGTTAATACACCACAATGGCAAAACACTAAGATCAAGAGCATTCAGTTTAGCTGTACACCAAGTATACCATACATACTGATAGCACTGCTATCGGTAAAGTCATTTGTCTAAATAAGTATTACCCAGCAAATTCTTCATTTTGTTAAAGGAAGAATACTATTAGCCTGTCTTTAATGGAAGCTGAATAAACTTCTTCATGTAAAATAGCACTTTCTAACTCTAGACTCTTCTCCCTTTGCTTTTCTACTTCAAAGTCCCACACATCTTAATTCTGAAACAATTTACCACAACATTCAAGTCATGCTGGAAGATCTCCCACTTGGATAAGACCTGGGAAACATAGCAATTTCATGTAACAGAAATAAGAGCAAATTTACTCAAATGGTCACAAGACAAAAGTAAACTACACAGAGCTAGAAATTTTCAAAGACTATCTTTTCAAAATAAAATAATGCTTAGTAGTTTTGGATCCCAAAAGTTAAAAACAAATAAAATTACCAGGTACCTTTACTGTTCTATATTTAACCAATATAAAACATTCTTATTAAATTCAATCATTAATTGGGAATAGAAAGATTATATATGTGCCATATCCATTTAATTACTTCTAGTTGTATTTCAAAGACAAAGCAGGCATTCTTAATCTACACAAATTATTCTCAAAGTAATTCAAATTTACAATGCTTAGTTTACAGACTGGAAGTGCATATGAGTAACAGATAAATACAAATTAACTTCGCTTGGTCTCTCTAATGGCCCGGCAAACTGATCAGGCACAGTTCCCTGCAGATAAGTGCTAATCTAGATAAAGCACTTTTAAACATGCTATCTGATATCAATACTACAAAGCTAGGGTAATTAAGCAGAATAATACTAGCAAAAACACAGACATTTATTTCAAGGAAAAAGAAGACAGCCCAATAAATCCACACTTGAGCAAGTAACTGACCCCTGACATTAACTGACACACGGAAAACTTGTTTTGGTTTATGACTCTAAATATTAAAAAGTCCAAGAAGCAGGAATCAATATCTAGCTACTAGAACTGAAAATAGAAACACAGAACGTGTTCAAAAAGCGGCAACACACTAACCTAACCCAGTTCCCTAGAAAATGTCTCAATCCTCATAATAACCCAATCATCTCATAAAGACCCTATCTCCTAGGAATGCCAGAACAGCAACCAAACTGCCACAAAACCAAGCAAAAGTCAGTCAATAAAATGTTATACTATCTAGTATAGATCATACACTTTGTTAATAGATTTGAAATCTATTAACCATACATGAAAATAAAGGCCTTATCTATTGCTCTCTCCTGGAACACACATGAGCAGACAGCCAAGAACAGAACTGACAATTTCAGTCATTTTTCTCAAGAAACAAATCTGGATAAACCTAAAGAGTTAACAAAGAAATAAACCATAACATTTAGCTGTAGCAATTTCCAGTATTACCTATCACTGCTTTTATAATACCCTAACTTCTGTAAAATCAGTGACAGACAGAACTCTGGACCATTCCATTCTGAGCATCACATCTTCTTGATCAATGCCCAAAAGTAAATTAGCTACAAGATGTATGTGTGGATAACTAACTTGAGTTTGGGTTTGTTTGGGTTTTTGTTTTTTGGGTTTTTTTTTTTTTTTTTTTTTTTTTTGTCTGTTGTTTTTAGTTCAGTCATTTAAAACATAAGTTTTAATAAATTACTTTGCCAGGTATAATTTTCAGGAATTATTTTCAAAAGTGAAAATGAATTTTTGTTTATTTTACCATAATCAAAATAGAAAAAAAAATCTGGATTGCCATTCCTAAATTCTATTCAGCTGTGATCATAAAAACCTTATTTTCCAAATAATCTTATATTTATACATGACAGAACACCTTCTATTCATCAAAAGTTATTTGAAGTTCCTATCACATAAATTAAAACAAATGAATAAATTCAGGTCCTATTTTACTAAACATATCTCTCAAAAAGTCATACCTATTTTTCACATAACACTAATATGTCAAATTCTGTAAATATAATTATAATCATAAATTGACACTGAAGCCTTCTAACTTAAACCTAAACTAATTCCATCTTACCAAACTCAAGAGCACCACACCTACACACCTGTACAATATTATAGACTCAGGACTGCACTTAACCTACCCCACCTATATCATATTATAGAGACTCGGGGCTAAACCTACACACCTGTACAATATTACAGAGACTCAGGGCTGCTCCTAACCACATGTACAATATTACAGAGACTCAGGGCTGTACCTAACCACATGTACAATATTACAGAGACTCAGGGCTGCTCCTAACCACATGTACAATATTACAGAGACTCAGGGCTCCTCCTAACCACATGTACAATATTACAGAGACTCAGGGCTCCTCCTAAGCACATGCACAATATTACAGAGACTCAGGGCTGCTCCTAACCACATGCACAATATTACAGAGACTCAGGGCTGCTCCTAACCACATGCACAATATTACAGAGACTAAGGGCTGCACCTGAACAATATAATAAAGACTCAAGGTTGCACTTCATTAAGATGCTGATGTCATTTAAAAGGAACAAACAGCAAATAACGCACAGTTATGGGTACTGCATCTATATACGCAAGACATATTTTAACAAGTTTTTAATAACAATATTTGTTTAAAATTGTGAATGATACATGCTACAATGGAAAGAAATTGAGTAACAGCTTCAGCATCCAAGGGGGGGGGGGGGGAATACCATGAAGAAGCAAGAAATGAAAATTTTCCCTATTACTAGTTTGAAGACTCTTTTACTAAATAACTTACTTTCAAGTATGAGTGTGCCAGCAAAGGATGATAATGATACAGTTTCCATAGCGTTGTTAGTTGGGCATATGAATAAAACATAGAAGTACTACTGTAACTGTGTAATGAATGGAAAACAATGGACTAGTTTTGTGTGTCAACTGGACACATCAGAGAGGGAGGAACCTCAGTTGCAGATATGTCTCCATGACATCCAGTTCTAAGGCATTTTCTCAATTAGTGATCAATGGAGACAGGCCCAGCCCATTGTGGGTGGTGCTGTTCCTGGACTGATGGTCCTGGGTTCTATAAGAATGAAGGCTGAGCAAATCATGCGAAACAAGTCAGTAAGCAGCACTCATCCATGGTCTCCGCATCAACTCCTGCCTCCAGGTTTGCCCTGCTTGAGTACCTGCCCTGACTTCCTCCAGTGATGGACAATAATGTGGAAGAGTATACAGAATCAACCATTTCCTCCCAAACTTGCTTTTTGGTCATGATGTTTTTCATCACAGCAATAGGAAACCTAACTAAGACAAATGCATACACTAAACCTTGGAATAATTTTTACCTGTGTTTAGTGACTAAATTTTGCTGCATAAAAATAAGAATTATTTAACAAAGCTAATAGCTGAAACTAGAACTTTTACAAAGCTATGAGAACACACTATGAAAACAACACTTGCCACTCCAGCCAGGGAAACTGATCAGTGCCTTCCTCAGCCATCATCTGAGAAGCTTCCTCCTACAGCAGACTGGGAACAAACACAAAGATCCACAGCCAGACATAATGAAGACTGAGATATCTTGGAACACTCAGCTCTAAATAGAATGTCTCCACTAGATCTCTCCAGACAGGGCTCAGGGAACTCTGCACAACAGGAAAGAGTGTAAGAGCCAAAGGGAATGGAGGAGACCAAGAAACAAAGCCAAGTCAACAGAATCAAAGCACATATAAACTCAGAGATTGAGGCAGAATACCCATGGCCTGCATGGGTCTGCATCAGAAGAAGTCCTAGAATTGAAAGAAGTGGACACATGATCCCATCCATAAGCCAGAAGCGTCTTCAATTGATAACATTTGCAAATGTAAATTTAGTTTTCTCCAAGGAGAAACAAATTACTCTTAAGGGTAGACCTTAGGCCCAGCAGTAGATGGCCAAGAGATAACAAAATCAATGGTACCTTCAGATGGTCTTTGTCTCATAATGTCATGTCAGGATGTTTCCTTCCTTTTTAAAATTTTATCTTAGCTTTTATCTTAATTTTGTCTATATATTTTTTCTCTCTCTTTACCCTATAGGTCCTCTGTGTATATATTATAGCTTCCAGTTCTGAGAGGGTCGCTGAAGCTATGTATTTTTCTCATGCCTTTTCTTGGGCTCTCCCCTCGCCATTCCAATGTATTAGTTTTCTTTTTATCTTATTTTATTTTATCATTATCCATTAGAATCTTGTTTGTTTTTTAATGAGAGATGTGAGGATGGAGTCACGATAGGATATATGGTGGGGAAGGACTGGGAAGAGTAGAAGGGAAAAGCTTACGTATCAGGATACATGATATGAAGGAAAAAAATCTGTTTTCAAAAAAAAGGAAAAAAACAACAAATAATAATTTAGAAAAAGGAAAACATAAACAAAACTAAATTCAAAATAATGTTTCCCAGGAAAATACGGCTTCCACTGAATAATTAAAAAGGCACAATGTGAGAGCGTACTAGCCATGTGGTCTGTAGGCCACTCTGGTCTCACACCTGGGTTTAATAATGAAGGAAATCTTATCATGTCATACAAAGAGGCAAATATATGAGAAATGTTCTATGTACAGATCCAGTCTGCTGTTAAGTCTGCACAGTGCATGAAATCTTCTCCATCCCGATTTTTCTAAACCATCACTTATCCCTCTGAAATCTCTAGTCTTTTACCTTGCTGACATACAGCATTATCTGATATTACATAGAGACAGAGATAGAGATAGTGTTCTTTATTTTGTAAATAAAGTGATGGTGGAAGACTCCAAGGACAGGACTGACACATGAACACACAGAGACTGCGACAAGTCCTGTGTATGTTCAAACCAGACAAAATACTTTGAGTGGACATAAACACTTCCCCTGAACAAGAATAGACTTTCAACTGATGCCTGCCAGGAAAAGAACAACCGGTTTCTCCAAAGGAGAGCCACTGGGCATCAACCATACTCCAGAGCAGACCCAGACCCCATACCCAGGAGTAGCTGGTAAACACCAAACAGACGCCATGTTTATTTTATTTTTGTTTCATTTTAGTATTTTTTTCTCACTGGTTTTTTGCTTTTTGTTTTAATTTTCATTATTTAAGACAGAAAAATATAAATTTAGTAAGTAGAGAAGTGGGAAGAACCTAGAAGGAGGGGAAAGAATATGATCAAAAGTTGTAAGAAAAAGAGCATAAATGATAAATTAACAATTTAAACACATTATACATATAAACAATGAACTATTTTTAAATTTTTTAATGTTTTAAATTGAAATAGAATTATATCATTTTCCCTTTATTTCCTCCATCCAAATCCTCCCATTTATCCTCCCTCCCTCCCTATTATGCTCCCCAATCTCAAATTGATAACCCTTATTTCTTTGATTATTATCATCACATACATGTACATGTATACATATATAACTTGAGTCCAAATAAATATCAAGCAGGTAATACACATAAGAATAAATTTTAAATTAAAAAAAAATGAACCTTAAAAAAACACTCAAAATATTACTCATTGCCTAAAAAATTAACTTTTGATATAATATATTCTAGCAAAATAAATAGCATATTGCCAAGATGAGCCTAACCAATGTTTATATTTAAGCATCACACAAATGAAATGTTAAAGCATGATTTGGAAAGATATTTCTCTGATCAGAAAAAACATAATATAAACACTAGAGCAGTGGTTCTCAACCTTCCTGTGACCCTTTAACACAGTTCCTCATGTTGTGGTGACCCCCAACCACCAAATTCTTCCCTCGCTACTTCATAACTGTAATGTTGCTACTGTTATGAATTATAATGTAAGTATCTGATATATGACCCCAAAGGGATCACAACTCACAGGTTGAGAACCACTGCAGTAGAGCAAGACTTTGCAACTGAAATATCAAAACGAGAAAAACTCAGAACATGTCAAACACATTTTTCTCGCATTACTTTGGCATAATCATGCCATCAAGTGTCAGCAACCATTGATATTTAAGACACACATAATCAAAGATCTGAATCTATAAAAGACTAAATATCACCAAATGTTTTCACTTCTTAAGAATTACTGGGTACCCAATGACAACAAGGACCCCACAAAGTCTCATCAGAACCCAGGTGTGGGCCTTTTCTATGTGTACTCACTAGCTATTCATACTTTCACCTAAAAAATTATGGACTTGAAGGTTGTTAGCCAGCAAAACTATGAACTCTAAATGCTTGAATTTCAAGGACCTATTTTAAATATCCAAGGAACAAACGAACAAAGACATCTAGACATCTCATCAACATGGGATTTATCACCAAATAAACAGCCTTTCGTCAGATAGTTCCTCCAAAGAAATCTCAACAAAACCTACATACAAGTGTTTACAGCCACTCTATTCATAATCACCAAAAGCTAGAAAGAACTCAAATTCTCCTTCAACCAGAGACTCAAAAGACAATCCCCATGACAGCACGAAATGTATTCTAATATGCCCAACAATCTGAATAAATCTCAAAGACATTAAAAGCTGGGGAGAAGAAGGCAGCCTCAGAAGGTTATGGACTTTTTGACTCCACTAATGTGTCTTTATTACTAGACAAAACTATAATGATAGGAAAATTATAGTGGCAGCCAGGTTAGAGGGAAGGGGTAGTCCCAATCATCAAGTGATAACAGGCATATTTTCAAAAGTGGTCAAAGTGTTTTTTGTATCATGACTAGGAACACACACAAATTTTTATGTGTTAAAATTTATACACACCTGTTCATCAAAAAAGCCAATTTTGCTGTCTGATCATTTCTAAAGTAAACAGCATTTTCAATAAGTCTAATTGTATTCACCCTTTCTGAAGAGAGGCACTGCTTACTACAATATTATAAACAGCCATGTTTTTTTTTTTTAATTATTAGTACTTGTTGACAGTGATAACAAATGTGAGCAAATCAACTGAGATAAACTTTTAAACTTCTACCAGTTTTTAATCATGAAAGGACTCACCAAGTTCATTGAGACTCTGAGCAGCTTTTGTTATTTCTCTACTTCCTCCTTGCAGTTGTCCCTGGAGTCTCTTACTGAGATATAAGATGCGAATTATTCTCCGAAGCAAATCACAGGCGACCTATTCAAGTAACACAGTATTAAGAAAGTACAGTAACTCTATGAAGTTTCGTGGTGAAGCTTTCCATTCTTTCCAGATGTGAAAAGATTTGTTCAGCTTTTTTGTTTCCTACTAGATACCCCAAATAACTACATATCTATTAAAAAGAATATCCACAATTTCATAATTAACCTTTACAACAAAGCTCAACTTATCTCAAATAGAGTAAATTTGAGATTGAGATACTATGAGGTCAAAGATTCTTTTAACCCTGTTCTGAACCAATGGCTTTATCTGACTTCACTTTAATTCAAATACAAAGGTTCAAAGAGTTCCAATGCTAAGACCGTATTCCTATGCACTTAGATGAAAATCTGTGGGGCAATGACCAAGCATCTTGTTCTACTTGTTGACATCCCCAGACGATGACTTGGCTGTGTTTGGCTTCCTACTATGCCTCCACTCTAGTTTCTCTTTCCTCAATGTCTAGGGGAATAGTCTTTAAAACTCTCAATTTCACTAATCCTTAAAGGATAAATTATGCTTATCTGCTTGAAGTTTTCAAATGGATCTTATCGATAAATTATAAAAAAGAAAACTAGTTAAATAAAAATAAAAAAAACTATCACTGACTTTTATGTCATGTCCTAGTTCTTTTTCTTTTCCAAATGTAACTGGAGTTTAAAAAAAAAAAAAAAACCTCAAATGTATGTGCATGCTCTGATGCAGAAACTGGTGCAGAGTCATTGCCTTGAGGAGAATAAGGTGAAGAACCAGACTGAAGGTGATTTCCAGCCTTCACAGTGATAACAAGAAAGGGAAGATCTACTACTCATCTATGCAACTCGTCACTGCCATCTTTGAATAGGCCAAGGCTACATGAAAAGCAAGAACTTTTTACTAAGGAAAACTCTAAACATTTCATTGAAAAGTAAAAACTTCAGGAGTTAGGGAAAATAACAGTTAAATGCTTGGCGCACAACTTGAAAACCTGACTCTGGATCACCTTATCACCATCAATTCATAAAAATCTGGGTACCAGCACTGTGGAAGTGAGTAGTGTCATAAGGATTCCTAGGGATTTCTGGTTCTTGCTGAAGGGTTAAGCTCCAAGACCAGTAAGATCTCAAGAAAATATGGTGGAAAGGAGTTGAAAAAGACCCTCAACACCTCCAGCCGTATATGAACACACATACATGTGTCCATATACATATACATGTGTACATATACATGTGTACATATACATGTGTACACATACATGTGAAAAATTAAAAGCTCCAAGAAAACATAATTAAACATCCAGGTGAAACAGTCTTTTATGGTAAATATAAAACATACTACAGCCATCCCAGCCACACTCACACACTTATTTACAGAGCACACACACATAAAACATACACAGTCAGAGGCACTCAAATAGTAAACATGTTTGCTTAACTGCTTTGCATAGTAACTATATGATAAATAAGAATTTTCATCTAGAAATTAAACGTTAGGACATATCTATCATTATTTATTTAATTAATTTATTGGAGACAAGATCTCACTATATAGCTCTAGATGACCTGCTACTTGCTAGGTAGACCAGGCTGGCCTTAAACTCAAAGAAAGCTACCTATCTTCTGCTTTTCAAGTGCTGGGATTATGGCACACACCACAACAGCCAGTTTAAATCTCCATCTTTTAATTAAATGTTATTTTCTAAATATATAACAAAAGGAAAATATAAAATCAAAATATAAAAAGAAGCAATACTGAAAAATCACCTTGATAACTCTGTGTTCTCAACTAAACAACAAAAACAACCACAATTACCAATGCCCGAATTAACAAAATTGTTTTTGCTTTTTTTTTTTAATTTATTAGTTTTAGTAATAGTAGCAGTGCCACCTGACCTGAAGCTCACTATGTAACACAGACTGGATGCACCTCTTCAAGCCCTGCCTCTACCTTTTAAGGGCTAGAATTCCAGGAAGAAATTCCTTCCACCTAGGATTGTACCACAGAGCCTTGCCGGGAGCAAACCTGACGCCATTTTGAAAGAATAGTTTTATGTTTTGTTTTTCCTCAGCTATTGACTCCTGAGAAAGCAGGTGGCCAATGGTCGCTGCACCCTAAGAAAAGTGGTTGCTGCACCCTGAGCCAGACAAAAACGTTGGGGCTGCAAGATATCTGCCGTTGGGAGTTTGAATCTTTCAGTGTATATTATTCATTGTATGATATTTTATTAGCTGATCCCTCTAAAGGAATCTTAATACAAGCATTTGCTCTCATACAACGAGCTTTAAAATTTTGGGGTGTGCTTGTTGCTCCAAAAAAAAAAATTCAAAGACAATATCTTTTCAATATTTGAGACATCAGTTATATTCCTAAACAAATTGTGGTACAGAAAATTCAAATAGTTTACTTACTTTCAAAAGCTTCTAAGAGATACTAACTGGCTAACACCTCACCTTAAGCTCAACACAGGAGGACTGAAGCCTCTGTGTGATGTTCTCAAGGGAGATACGAAACCTAATTCCCCTGGACAGTTAACTAATGAAGGAGAAAAGGCTTTACAAAGAGTAGAGGAAGCTGTTAGTTATCAACAGGTACATTATACAGACTGATCAACTGTTGGCCATTTCACAGCAGTCCTTTGGCAAAAGAGACCACTAATGTGGATTCATATTTCTTTATCTCCAAAGAAAGTTTTAACACCTTGTTCTGAAGCTGTTGCTGTGTTAATACAGAATTATAGGTCAGGATCACAAAAGTATTTTGAGAAAGAACTTAATGAAATATTCCTTATTCCAAACAGCAATTAAATTGGTCATTAAAGAATACTGATACTTGGCCTATTACATGATCAACTTTTTAGGCATGTTTGATAATCATTATCCAAAAGACAAGTTCTTACAGTTTTCCTATATGCATACTTTTATATTTCTTGTAAATTTACACATGTAGTCCATAGAAAATGTATTTACTATATTTACAGACAGGTCATCTAATGAGAGGACTGTATATGTAATTAGATCACATGTTCATTCTCTTGAGTTTCCCCCTGCTTCAGCACAATAATTGAATTACATGCTGTAGCCACTGCTTAAAAAATGCTGAAAAATCAAGCTTTCAATTTGTATACTCATAGCCAGTACATAGCTCATGGATTATAATTGCTTAAAATTGTTCCTTTTTTAGATATTGCTAATTCTCAAATTTTACAAATACAGCTTAATTTTTAAAATATATACTTTTCCTTAACTTTATAAAACATTTAAGAGCTCATACTGGATTGCATGGACCCCAGGGAATTGCCACAGCAGATGTGTATACCAGGCAGATCATAGGCCTTACAGAAACAATTGGCCATACAATCTTATTCTTTACATCACCAAAATAATAATAGCTTGACACAATATATTGATATTTCTAGAGAGGGTACAAGTCAAATTATAAAAAACTTGTTCTCAGTGCCCTCAATTTTTTCAAAATAGTGTTAATCCTTGAGGACTTATACCTAACCAATTATGACAAGTAGATGTTACTCATTTCTGATTTTGAAAAATTAAAACATGTACATGTGACTTGACACCTACCTATTCAGGCTTTTTAGTGGCAACTGCTTTAACAGGAGAAACAACTAAAAATATAATTAGTTATTGCCTACATTATCTTTCTATGCTTGGTGTTCCATATTAGACTAAGATAGTTGGAACTGGCTATTGCAGTCAGACATTTGAGATGTTTTATTGACAATTTAAAAATACCCATATTACTGGGATACCTTATAATCCTCAAGGACAAGGTATTATAATACAGATATTGTGTAACTTTAAAATAATTATCTTCACAACTCTTTGGAGTGTGGGAGGAACAGCTACTGGTACTTCTGCCCTGGTTTTGCAAAGAACTCTAAAAAAATTAGCTTTTAAAAAACATAAGAGGGGGAGTTATACTCCCCCCCCCCCAGAAAGGGCCCCCTAGAAATATTCCCCATCATGCCTTATTTGTTCTCAATTTTCTAAATCTGGACGCTCATGGCAAATCTGCTGCCGATCGCCTCTGGCACCCTGAGACCAATAAAAACTATGCCACAGTTATGTGGAAGGACCCTCTTACCTTTAAATGGAATGGTCCAGACCCAGTTCTCATATGGGGCTGAGGATCAATATGTCTGTTTGATACCAAAGAAGGCATGGCTAGATGGTTGCCAAAAAGATTAGTGAAACAAATAGATACCTCCAAAAAGCCAGACCCATTTGTAGATAAGATGAATAACAACTGAGATCCAGGGAAGAAAGATCTCCCTGAGAATTCCCATCTTTTTTCCTTTCTAGATTAAAATGAGCCACCATGGTGTTTGCTGTTGGAAGTTCTAATCCTGATGCAGGCCTCCTGACTTGCACTACTCAGACCCTGGATGGGCCATTGACAAGAACAGCTAGAGATTGACATCACTAATCTAGAAAAATCCCTCGTTTCACTGTCTGAAGTGGTCCTCAAAAATTGCAGAGGGCTTGATCTGCTTCTCCTTCAACAAGGGGGGCTCTGTGCTGCCCTAAAGGAGGAATGCTGTTTTTATATTAACCACGCCAGGGTAGTTGGAAATAGTATGACCAAGATCAGAGAGAGATTAGAATGAAGAAAGAAACAGGGAGTGCAAGAAGAAGAGTGGCTTAAAAACTGTTTCTCTGCCTCTCCTTGACTTACCACCCTTCTCCCTTCCATCCTGGGTCCCGTAGTCGGTCTCCTTCTCCTTTTGGCTTTCAGCCCTTGGGCCTTTAACAGACTCGCTGGCTTTATAAAACAACAAATTGATTCCTTGGCATCTAATCCTCTACAAATACATTATCATAGACTTCATCTAGCTGATAGAGGCCTGGCTGAGCCTTACAATGACATAGCTCCTTTAGGAGCTGCATAGAACTCAGATCTGTGCTCACTGGTTCAGCACGGCATGAACACAACATGGGTACTTATGAGGGATATAAGGCAAAGTACTGCAGGGGGAGGACACAATTGTCTGCTTCTGAGTCCCCTGAGAAGCAAAGCTGATTTACATAGGGGTTGGTGTCGGTCCTTGGACCACTCATTGTGGGAGTCTCCCTCCAAGTTAGGCTCTGCCCCTCCTCTCCAAAAGACACCAAGAGCCGCCCAAGATGTGGGAAAAACAACCCTCTGTTCTCCATGAGAGGAATCAGGTCAGTGCTTCCTCACGCTGGTTAATGCCCGCTCATTCGTGGAGAACCATAGGTGTCTGCCTTCTCGCCAACCTCATGCAAATTAAATAAAAAGGGGGGAGATGCCGGGAGCCAACTGATGCCATTTTGAAAAAAGTTTTAGGTTTTGTTTTTCCTCAGCTATCAACTCCTGAGAAGCAGGTGGCCAATGGTTGCTGCACCCTGAGCCAGACAAAAACATTGGGGCTGCAAGATATGTGCTGTGGCAGAACGCCCAGCTTCTGTGAAATTCCCCCAAACACAGTAACCCCTTCCTTGCCTGTATAAATTGCCTGAGAAAATACAGTTCAAGGGACCTTAATCAGAAAAAGACCTTGACTTGATCTCATTCTTTGCATCTCCTGTCCCTTCCATTCTCTCCCCCTTTCTCTTAGGGTACCCTGTTAAGGACACTGCAGGCAGGGGCAGAGCCTGGCAGAATTGGCATGTTTTGATGAACAATGTGCAATCTAGAATCTTTCACACCCATTCTGAGATGTGAAATACTTCATAGGGAGAAATATCAAGCATTACTCTAAGTCACCTAAAACTATCCATCAAAAATTACTCAGTCTTGCCCTATAAAGGGAATGCTTTCAAACATAGTTTCAAATTCCATTCGAATGCTTTATTCTTCATAAGCTTATTCACTGCCTACTACATAACAAGCTCCATCCCTATAAGGACTGCCTCAAGACAATTCTTATTCGTATAAATATGCACAATGGTCTCTCAATAAAATCTACTTCAGATATTTATCTTCTTAAAAATAGTTTTCAATACTCTGCCTTTTTTTAAATAAAGGTACCTGTCCACTTACAGACTAGTTAGATTTTCCTATAGCATTAATAAAAATCCTCACTCAACAAGTCCTAGCTAACCTAAAAGCCATTCTTACCATTTCCCAACCCGCATCCCTCCCTAAAATCAATTTCCTATCCTGTATTTTAGACTTTCACTAATAATAAACCATTATAAGCCACACTCACAGACTTATAGCTAAGTGCACTTAGAATCAGCACACAGAAAAGACAGAACATCAGCCATCACACACTCTGCCTCATAACTATTCATCACTATGCTCCACCAGAGAGAAACAACTCGTCTCTTTTATGGTCATGTCATTTCTGTAGTGATAGGTATGGTAAAGCCTTTGTGTCTAGCTTTGAGTGCTATGTTTGGGTCAGTCAGTAGAGGCTGAGCAATTGTTATGAGACTATTTGACCCCTGAAGGTCTCTCTCTGAAAGGTCTGTACTTGGTATTATATTAGAGCTTGCAGCTGCACTAATCTTGGTCCTAAGACACTTCTGGCAAACTTGGAGTTCTAACTTTTGGTTATGGCTAGCCATGGTCAAAGAGACTGAGATTTGTGTGGCTTGTCTGCTCGCATAAGCAGCAAAGGGCAAGATAACTTTGGTAGCTGGACTCTTTCCCAGCCCCAATTAGCCTAGTATGGTGTTTAAATAAAGTAACTGGAGTGAGCTAGCTGGGTTTCAGTCTTCCCTGAGAGGCTGTATCAATCTGCTCCTTCAGAAAACTGAAGGCTTAGCATCTTGGTGAATTTCTCTTTCTACTGTGGCACCTATGACCAATATAAATCAATAAACTTTGTTATCTTTATCCATGGAATTGTTACAGAAATAAATCAATCTCTCCCTCCCCTCAAACCTCTGTGTGTGTGTGTGTGTGTGTGTGTGTGTGTGTGTGTGTGTGTGTGTGTGTGTGTACTCACGCACATGGTCTTCTTCTAGCCCAAAAAGACAGGGTTTCTTAACATCCACTAATGATGGTGGATAGCGAGGGGGCATTGTTAATTTTGTGGGGTTATTTTTTCCATTATGAAAATATGTGTTTAACCATCATGAGAGACTCTGAATTCACTGCAGCTTTAATCCTTATGGATGCCCAAATAGAATAATTTGTTAAAACCTCTAAGAGTGAGCAACTGTACCACTCTGCCTACATCTAAGAAATTTTTCATTCATGATCTATAATTTTGAACTAAATAACTGGTCCCCAAGAATTGGCTCTGAAGATCCTTTGTCAAAGACCTGGAAGTTTTAGTGTCTGGTGTAAATGTTTCAAGATCATTTTATATATTCTATTTGTTTCCTTCCTCCAACCTAGAATCAAAAGATTTCTCAAAGAGACCTTTGTTTAAGAAACAGCAGAATGTTAAGATCATTCTGGAACTAGGCTTGCTCATTGCTGAACTTTTTCTATACACATGGGCAGCAAATGTTAGAACTAAAATATGGCATAAATATTCATTTGATTCACTCTAGAATACAAATAAAACATTCTCTGTGCATGTACATGCATATAAAATGTACATATATAAGGCTTATGATATTTTAAAATTAAGTTAAAATATCTCAACTTCATACTGATACTTTCTAATTCAATTCAGGACCAAAAGTACAGGATGTTTAACCTATCTTCCATCTTGTATCTTAGACTTTCAAAGTTGTGGCTCTTAAGGACACAGGAAGTAATACATTTACAATAACATAAAATAATTCATTTGTTTGGTTATACAACACACAAAAAGTAGTATCCAATGAACAAAGGCATTTATACCATATAAAGAGTTGACTATTGAATGTGCCTAAATTTTGCATACTCTCATCACATCTTTCACAATTAAAGTCTATTTCTTTGACAAACCATATAGTTGTTATTTCCTCTACTTTATAGATCTTTTAAAATTCAATTTTATGCTTAATACAAGTCTTTACAAACTAGATATCAAGAAACTAGACATCAAAAAAAACAAATACTCCCAATTTAAAAATGAGGTACATATATAGACAGATAATTCTCAAAAGAGGAAACTCAATTGGCTGAGAAACATATAAAGAAATGTTAAACATCCTTAACCATTAGGGAAATGCAAATCAAAACTACTTTGAGGTTCCATCTTACACCTGTCAGAATGACTAAGATCAAAAACTCAAGTGACTACTTATGCTGGGGAGGATGTTGAGCAAGGGGGACACTCCTCCATTGCTGGTGGGAATGCAAACTTGTACAACCACACTGAAGATCAATATGGCAGTTCCTCAGAAAACTGGGACTCAATCTACCTCAAGACTCAGTTACACTACTCTTGGGTATATACCCAAAGAATGTTCCATTCAACCACAAAAACGCTTGCCCAAACATGTTCATAACAGCTTTATTCATAATAGCCAGAAACTGGAAACAGCCTAGATGTCCTTCAACTGAAGGATGGATAAAGAAAATGTTGTACATTTACACAGTGAAGTATTACTCAGCTGGTAAAAACAATGACATGATGAATGGAACTAGAACAAAATCATCCTGTACTACATAATGGCAGTGCATGCCTTTAATCCCAGCACTTGGGAGGCAGAGGCAGACAGAATTCTGTGAGTTTGAGGCCAGCCTAGTTTAAAGAGTGAGTTCCTGGACAGCCAGGGATACACAGAAAAACCATGTCTCAAAAAACAAAACAAGCAAACAAACAAAGAAAACATCATCCTGAGTGAGGTAACCCATACTCAGAAAGACAAACATGTACTCATAAGTGGATATTAGTTGTTAAGTAAAGGACAATCTGCAAACTCAGAGACTAAGTTAACAAGGAGGGGGTCAAGGAGTTACATATAGATCTTCCTGGGAAGGAGAATAGAACAGACTTTGTGGGCAGAGATGGACTCAGGCTGGGGGAGCAGGAGAGAGAAAGATGACTAGAATTGGGAGTAGACACAGGAGGTGATACAGAAACATAGTAGTACAGTGGAACCCCCCTGGAATCTATAAAAGTGACCCTAGGAAAGTCTCCTCGTAGTGGGAGGATACAGAGCTTGAACTTCTTCTGTAATCAGTCAAGGCAGTCAATGAAATGATTCCTAATGATATCTTGCTATAGATCAGTGCCTAGCACAACTGTCATCAGAAGAGTGTCATCCAGCAACTGATAGGAGCAGATAGAGAGATCCAGAGCCAAACACCCAGCAGTAGAGGGAGAGGAAGAACTGTAGGATCCAGAAGGTGGAGGACACCATGAGAACGTGCCCACAGAATCACCAAGGCAGGGTTCACAGACACTGCAGTGACAATCATGGACCCTGAATGGGTCTTAACTAGATCTTCTTGCATACACCTTATGGTAATGTAGCTTGGTGTTCTTGTGGGGCTCCCAATAACGGGAAGGGATGTCTCTGACTCTTTTGCCTAAGCTTAGGACCCTTTTTCTCCTACTGAGTTGGCACATCTGGCTGTAATATGAGAGTTTAGTCTTATTTTATGCTTCCCAGGGAAGCATGCTCTTTTGTTTGTTTGGTTGGTTGATTTGTTGTTGTTGTTGTTGTTGTCATTGTTGTTTAAAGGAAAACAGAAGAAGAGTTGATCTGAGGGAGAGGGGATATTTGGAGAGGTCATGGGAGGAGTGGAGGGAGAGGAAACTGCACTTGGGATGTAATGAATAAGAAAGTCTCTACACTGGTATTTGTCTAATCATTTTGGTTGAGTAAAGTAGTATAAAAAGAATCTCTTATGTAATGTGTGAACACATCACCTGTCAATAAAAAGCCTATGGCCAATGTGCTGAGGAAGGATTAGAAGATGAGACATCCAGCAGAGAGAGAGAAAGAGAGAGAGAGAGAGAGAGAGAAAGAGAGAGAGAGAGAGAGAGAGAGAGAGAGAGAGAGAGAGAGAGAGAGAGAGAGAGAATTTCTTGGAAACAGTCAGGTGCAGGAGATTTACCCCAAACGTTGAAAGAGACAGTAGCATGAAACTTAGGAGAGGTAACTAACCAAAGCTTTTAGCCTAGGCATTTATTCATGATATATTAAGTCTCAGAGTCAGGTGGAAAAGCCTATGGTTATAAAGTAGTTTGTCATGAGAGCCATATTCTCTGCTTTCTTCTATGCTGATATGAATCTCTATACTTTAAAAGCAGTTCAACTGACGTATCAATTATCTATTAGTCTTTAAGAAACCAGAACAAAATTCAGTGGTTGAAAATTATTTCACACTCTGTGATTGACAATTAAGGAAGAATTAATGTTGTGTCATGTGGGATCACCACTCCACTGTATTGAGCTAACAACTAGGTTAGTATGACAGAAGATGAAAGCATCGTTGATACATCAGGTACAATGATGCTTCCATACTTGTTAGATCCACATAGCTAGTTGGGCTTCCTCGAGTGTAACGATCCTAAGGCAGTCACACTTCTTAGATGTTAGCTTTTACAGAACAGAAACCAAAGCTGGGGCAACCCTAAAAAAAATAAGCCTCAAACTAGCTTTCATAGTACCAGGATGTAGCATGCCACACTTCCAAAGGACAGAGACAACCAACAGTTCTTACCAGCTATAATACATATGAATCACAGCCACACCAATGAATAGCATGGCACAATAACCCTACAATAACCCTACAGATGAAGTAATGGCACACAAACTTTGGTGGTAATCAACAGCTCTAATTGAATTTAAGACCTGCTAAACAAGAAAGATACCTATGCTTGCTACTGGAAACCTAGCTAACTACTCAGGTGCTAATGAAATCATGGTTATTGGAGGAGAATCTACAACCATTAATTTATTAAATCAGCATAATCTCTGACAACAGTCTATAAGCAATTATCTTTATAACCACACATAAATGTAGACTTCATCCCTCATCAAGGAAACTTCTCTGGGCACCAGATGGAAATGACTATAGAAAACTACAACCAATCAAAATGCAAAGTTGTAAACCCAGTCCCAATGGACACATTTATAAAACACTCCTTCCTATACCTAAGGCTCAGGGAACACTGCAGAAGAGGAGGCAAAGAGATAGTAAGAGCCAGTGGATTGGGGAGTTTGCTGTGAGACTATGTCTTCTAGTAACATCACAAGCTATGCCTATAAGGTCTTACCAACTTCACTGTCCAAACATGAGTTGAGCAAGAATGACATCAATGAACATGATAAACTAGACAAGGAAAAGCCCACAAGGCCTCAACCCTACACAAAGAACTATAGGCAAATGAGGAAAGCTGGTAGCAGGAGAGGTGGTCTTCCCCAGAAAAGAGCACACCAATTGATTGTCCAGTGCCAAATGGTCAGCCCCAAAAACATACATACAAGTGACATACAAGTGACATGATATGGACACAACAGGTGACGCTTCGGAATATGTATGTATATAAAGATTACATATGCATGCAATAACATTGAAAAAAAGGCCATTAACTTGAAGGTAAGTAGTCTGAGGTATATGGAATGCTTGGAGAAAGGAAGCAGAAGGGAGAAATATTGTACTTAAATTATAACCTCAAAAATAAACAACAACAAAAAAGTAAGCCTCAAACTAGCACCAAGTACTTACATCATGGGTTTTCGTGGCTTCCTATCCTAATCGCTCTATGTTATTAGATTGTTTACAGAGCTTGACATTTCTACTCTATTACTCTCTCCTTCCCTTTATGATACATTCACTTGCTCAGAGGAGAGTTATAAAGCCAGTCAGGTAAATTTATACTCTATGAAAAAGAAAGAAGATAAAATGGAGCTAGAGATATAGCGACATTGGTAGGCAGCTTGTCTAGAATGCACAAGGCCAGGGGTTCAATCCCCAGCAATGCAGAAAACCAAGCATGGCAACATGTGACAAGTGGAGGCTGGAGGGGTTCAAGGGCATACTTAGCTACATAGTAAGTTTCAGGTCAACTTGGGCTCTGTGAGACTGCACCTCAAAAAGGAGTAGATAAAATAATTTGATAATATCAACTAAAACCAAAAAGAAAAAAATTTTTTCTTATATACTTTTAAAATTAAAAATGAGATTTAATAGCCAACACATATAAGACTTTAAATTTTTAAAACTGAAATAAGTAACTCAAAATTATTTTTAAAATTTATGAAAAATATATGAATCATATAAACAATCCCTACTATATATTTTAAAACATACAGATAGTTTTAAAAAACATATAGATGTTGAAAGTTTTAAACCTTAAATTTTCATTGACTCATTAAAATTTAAATGTTCAATTTAAAAGATTATAAGCTCTTCAAACTTTTTCTGAAAAAAACTAAAGCAATTCATAAGAAAACAATATTACTAAAATGAATTAAGGTAAAGATAATCCTTAGGGTGATAATTAAATTCAGCTGATGTAGTCATGTATATAAATGAAGCCAGAATCTTCTACTTTAGGAAAGAAAAGGCTTTCTGGGAAGAGACTGAAATGGAAGTAGGGGCAGGAGAGAGAGGTATAAAAAGATACTTTTTTCTAATTGGCAACATAATCATAGGAATTCTATTTTCAAGGCAAAAATCCTTCATAGCTACTTCCTTCTTGCTTTCCTATATCACATACACTTAAAAGTAACTTGGAACTCAAGGAAGAGACAGGTTAAACAAGAACATCAGTTTTCCCAGTGTTTAAAATGTAAACACAGTAAACAGAATAACAATGATTAAAAACCTAAGCTCATGAAGAGCCCCCAGGACACAGAACAATTTAAAAGGCAACACAGTTCTAAGACAGACTTCCTTAGCACAGGCATTACTGAGGTGTGGTCTGATGTGCAGGCTTTTCAAGCATCTCTAACTACTTTCCTTCCTTCCTCATGATGATCTAGAGCTATCTGTATCACTCAATCATCACTCTCTCTTGGGCATCACAGTATTATCTCTGTATGGACTGTGTCCATACTCTGAAATGTGTCTGTCTCTTCTTTTTCTAGCCATTAGACACACTCTTTACTGTTTCTCATGTTAAGGGAAATATTCTCAGTTTTACAAAGAACCTTCTACTTGGGTGCCCAATTTCTAACTTAGAGAGTCTTAAGAAAAAAAATGATTTTCCTTTGCACTAATGCCCAGCCTCAATACAAATTAAGAGGACAAGAACACTGAAGAATAGGTCTTTAAACTAATTTTCCAGCTCAAACATTTCTCTAAATGGTGGGAGAATAGTAGAAAATCCCCTATGTGAAGGCCTTTATATCCAGATTGGAAACTGAGAGACTGCTTCTAGGTTTGTGTAACTACCAGATATACTGAATAACTCCTATCTCCAACCAATATCTTGTTAGTAAACGTCCTGTAACTCTGCCATACCTACTACAAAGATACGAAAGCCAATGGGACCACCCACTATCTCCTCACCAACTCCCGTTTGCTCTCCCCAGACTCTTTCCCTCCCCTCCTTCCCTCTCCTGACTATTCCCACATCAAGTACCTATTTCTCTCTGCTCTCCAGACCATCTAGCCAATCTCACAGGATGCTCAGTCCAAGAGACTGAGGTCAGGAAACAGTCAACCAAACCCAATCAAAGAAATTTGTTCTCATTACAGGACACATTGAATGGACATGTAGACTGTATCAAAATATATTCCCCTTTACAGTGACAGCCATGGTCTAATTTAAGAACAACTTTGGTGGATTCTCATAAATCCATAATAGATTATAAAGGGGCTCTGGCCAGCTCAAGTATTACGAGTATGGCTCTGGCTGGCCTCGCCTTTCTCTCCCATTCCATCCACCTTGATAAAAAAAAAAAAAAAAAAAAGTTGGATTATATTCCCAAAGCTGGCTGCCAAGGCCTATTCCCTTATTTGGCCATTTCCTCCTCCTGAGCCTGATGGCCAAGGTCCAGCTATCAAAATACTGAAGTATAGCAAACAAATGCTCCCTTTGGCTCACCTAATTAACATGCCCAATTAAAATTAAACACCTCATCCTAATGTGGGATTTCCCCTTGTACCTTTATAAACTGACTCTTTCCTATGTGCCATGTCTGTCTCCTCCCTAAGAGGTAGTCCTTTGTCCCTCCAGGACAGATACTCCTGTCCCCTTTCCCTTGTTCCCTTCCCCTTCTCCCTCATCCTCTATCTCCTCTCTTACCTCTTATTCCATCATCCTCTGTTCAGCTGGGGCAAATATACCACTACATTCTAACCAATTTTAACACAAACCTCCCTTTTTGCTCTTCTTAAAAATTACACATGCAAGATCATTTGCTGCCATTTTTCTGCCTAAGTCAAAAAGCAGCCTCTTTAACTTTTCTTCTCCACTTAATAAAGAATCTCTGTGTGAAGACATGTGGTTGGATGTGGTTTGTGCCTAATCCTGGGTCTGAAAGGGAATCTTCAATGTGTGGGGGTCTCCTTCAAATTCAAGACTGAATTCTTTCATGTGAGCTTCATGCCTGTCCCCATCTTAACAGTAAGTCATCAGAGTACTGATTTATTGATACTTGTAATGAAAGGGAGTGAATTCTTCAGAAGCTACTGAAGTAGCTGGTGAGCTAGCAGTTAATACCTTAACCCAGAATGTCTAAACACCTGGGGAATAAAATGGTCCCCACACAGGTCCCAGTTGGAACCCCAAGGACCTTATTCATAGAGCTAGTAAAGAAACTAGACAAATTGCCTCTTGCAACAGAAAATGAGAATTCTACTTAAAGCTGTCAACTCTGACAGGGTCAAAGAGAAGAAAAAGAGTATTATAATTTTCTCAACCACCTATTAAGGCCTTCTGAAAATCATCAATACCAAATCAGAATTGGTGGAAACATGAAACTTAACAGCTATAAATTTTATAATAGAAGCTGCCCCAGATATTTAGAGAACATTACAAAAGCCTGAGCTAAGGTATCCAATGCCATTTTAAATATAGAGAAGGATCTTGAGGCTACAACAGCAGAAAAAAATAAGTGAAAGAAGAAAAAAAAAGTCAAGGAGCAGACAAGAGGAAAAAAAGCAGCTACAAACTGCGTTAGTTCAACCATCATCTCACAGTTGAAAGATAGAAAAATCATAAGTTGATCCCCTGAACCCTACTTTTAAAGCAAAGACATAAAAACCTGTAAGTCAAACACTGTGTTGCCTCAGTCCCAGGAAATTAGCTGACCATTTGAACAGATGGCCCTAACTAAACAAATCTTAAGATTCATGGTGTCAGGATGCTATGGGCCCGAGATTAGCTTGGCCGGGCTTTGAACTAACAGCCCTGAGACAGTTGGTGCCAGGATGCTAAAAGTTTGAGATAAGCCTGACCCCCTTGAACTGGAGCTCATGATATATAGTGTGAAACTACTTCGAAATAGCCAATTATAAAGTGACACACCATGCATCTTAGGAATTTGAGATCAAATGTATCCATGACCTAGTGACCTGTTCTCCCTCCTTCCCCCTTCCCTAACTCCACTCTCAGCCTTCCCTCTTCCCTAACTCCACCCCCACCTGGTTTGTAGATGCCCCCTTAAAAGCTGTAAACTTCTTTTGTTCTGCTGCTGAATTCCGCTGCCCCTGCGCGGGCTTGAAGGAAAGACAGCCCTGGCTAGCCAGTAAACCTCTTGCAATTTGCATCAAGTTGTGTTTCTCGTGAGTGATTTGGGGTGCGTCTGCAGTTCTCCACGGATTGGTGAGGTCCTTTTCATTTGGGTTTTACACAGTAATCCACAGAACTCCAGAAAACACACTCAGTGAGATCCATGCCACACCAATCAGAACCAGTGTATATATTATCTCACAGTGATCCACAGGACTCCAGAAAACACACTCAATGAGATCTATGCCACACCAATCAGAACCAGTGTATATATCATCTCACAGTGATCCACAGGACTCCAGAAAACACACTCAATGATATCTATGCCACACCAATTAGAACCAGTGTATATATCATCTCACAGTGATCCACAGAACTCCAGAAAATACACTCAGTGAGATCCATGCCACACCAATCAGAACCAGTGTATATACAGCTGAAAGGTGAAGCGTTGAAAAGGAACTATTCTGAGTAGCCTAAAAGGGCTAGCTAGAAACAATTCCCTTAGAGTAACATCCTAGGCACAGTCTCCCAAGAGGGACAATCCATGCATGAACTGCAAAGGCCCATAGAGTCTCTAAGCTCCACTGCAAGTACAGTATCACATTAGTAAAGCCTCAATAACATGTGATATAGCAGGCAGGAAGAAAGAATACTTATTAGATACAGAAGCTGCCTCACCTATCCTAACCCAACTTGCCGGCCATTTGTCTGATGCCAACTGCCCAGTAATAGACATGGGGGAGGGGTTAGGGGGAGCCTAAAGTAAGAAAGATGATTATTTTCTTTTCTCTTCAGTGGTAAAGCAGGTTCTACCACCATTACCCATTCCTTCCTGCACCACTGCTGGGTAGGAATCTCGTTCATAAACTGGGTGTCTCTGTCTCCCTGAATGAAGAACAGAGGTATGTTTCTACAGAGCCAGAGCAGAGTGTCATCTAGCAGCTTTCCTTAGTATTCAAGGCACAGGACTTCAGCAGGTCCCTAAAAACATAAAAGATTCTAAGGGATGGCGCCACACTCTTGTGCATGCAGGCTGTACAAATTGGATTCAGTGAACTTTAAAAAAAATTATCTTAAACAGGACAGGAAAGTAAAACCGGTATCTATTAGGCAGGTCTAGGAAAGAGAAAGAGAAGTGGGTGTGGATGTAATCAGGATACACTGTATGCATGTGTGGAATCACCAAAGAATAACTTCAACAGAAGAAGACACTTAACATCAACTGGGCCTCTACCCCTCCATAAGCAAACATGGACACCTTATATACAACAGGCACAACAAATTTTCCCACTTATAAAAACAATATGAAAAATAAAGATAAAAACATGATCCCCTGGGCTCCATATTCTGGCTCATAAATGGCCTGCTTTAGCAAAAGCCAGTACACTTCGTTCTAGGGTTCCCAGCCCTGCCAACAGCCTCCAACTATACCCTGTGCCCAGGGCTTCATATTCCAACCCTTAATTCAGGCAGAAGACTCCTGCTTTATCAGAGGGCGCACCATACTAGGAAACCGAGAGACCAAACAGGCACCCAGAACCCCAGACATGACACAGATACTTGGAAGCCCAGAGGCAATGTTGGCATCTAATACCCCAGAGTTCACACAAGTCACACACACACATACACACACACACAACCAGCAGAGATATCTTACTGGACCTGAAAACTCATTGGTAACAGAACCCCAGTTCACTCAAGTCAGAAGACCAGAGAAGAAACAGAAACCAAGAGAAAATACATCCAAAAAGCATCCAACAAAAATAAACTCAAAACTCAGCATCTAAACCTAGAGTAACACCTAAAACAGATGATTAGAGGCCAGTGTAAGAACACAAACAACAGACAGGGCAATACAGCACTACCAGAGCCCAGCTATTCTACTACAGCAAGGCCTGGATATCCTAACACAGCTAAAGCACAAAAAAACGACCTTAATTCCAATCTCATGAAGATGATAGAAGCCCTTTAAAGAAAAAATGGATAAACCCCTTAAAGAAATGCAAGAAAATACAAACAGGTGAAGGCAATGAATAATGCTTTTCAAAATCTCAAAATGGGAATATAAGCCATGAAGAAAACACAAACTGAAGAATCCTGGATGTAAAAGCTAGGTAAGCAAACAAGAACTACAGATGCAAGCATCACCAACAAAATACAAGAGATGGAAGAGAATCTCAGGTGTAGAGGACACAATAGAAGAAACTGCTACATCAGTCAAAGAAAACGTTAAACCTAAAAAATTCCTGAAACAAAACATCTATCTGGGATACTATGAAAAGACCAAATCTAATAATAGGAATAGAAGAGTACCAGCTCAAAGGCCCAGAAAATATTTTCAACAAAACCATAGAAGAAAATTGACCTAACCTAAACAAAGTGATGCCTATAAACATACAAGAAGCTTACAGAACACCAAATAGATTGGACAAGAAAAGAAAGTGTCCCCCTTTCCCCCATGTATTAATCAAAACACTAAAGGTGCAGAACAAACAATATATATTAAAAACTGCAAAGAAAAAAGGTCAATTCAACTTCCCAATAGAGATTCTAAAAGCCAGAAGGTCCTGAACAGAGAGGTCTTAAAGACTCTAAGAAACTACAGATGCCAGCCCAGACCACTATAACTAAGAAAACTTTCAATTACTATAGATGGAGAAAACAAGATATTCCATAACAAAATCAAAGTTAAACAATATCTATCCACAAATCCATCTCTATAGAAAATACTAGAAGTAAAACTTCAACCTAAGGAGGTTAACTACACCCAAGAAAAGAGAGGAAATAATGTCACATCAGCAAAACCAAAAGGGATGTTCACATGCACACACCCACACACACCACCACTACCACCACCACCACCAGGAATTAACAATCATTGGTCATTAATATCTCACAATATCAATGAACTCAATTCCCCAATAAAAAGATACAAGTTAACAGAATGGATGTAAAAACAGAATCCATAATTCTGCTGTATACAAGAAATACACCTCAACATCAAAAATAAACATTACCTCAAAGAAAAGGGATAGGAAATTTTTGGCTAGGACAGGGAAGTAAGTTCAGATATTTTGTTCATCCTGATAAGCCCTTAGAAATCGTGATCATGGGACTCTGTTTATTGTCCTGCTTGTTCTTTGATTATCTGGATGTATTGTCTTGCTTATTCCTTGACTATTTGCATCTACTGTATTGCTAATTCCTCAACCTAGAACTGACCTTAACACTTGCATGTAATTTTAACACTTGCATGTAATTTAAATGGCATAAAAGCAAAAAAGGAGAAGGAGGGATGGGATAGGGGGTTAACTGGGGGGGGGGGGGGGGAGGGGGTGAGAGAAATGGGGAAAGGGGGTAACATCTGAAATGCAAATAAATAAAATATCAAATAAAAAAACAGAGTATAGATCTAAACAGAGAATTTTCACTAGAAGAATCTCAAATGCCTAAGAAACACTTCAAAGAAATGTTCAAAGTCCTTGGCTATCAGAGAAATAAAAATTAAAACAACTCTTGAGAGTTCATCTTAGACCTGTCAGAATGGCTAAGATAAAAAACACAAGTGGCAGCTTGTGCGGGTGAGGATGTGGAACAAAGGGAACACTCCTCCTTTGCTGGTGGTAGTGTAAACTTGTACAGCCACTTTGAAAATCAATATGGCAGTTCCCTTGAAAATTGGGAATTGACCTACCTCAAGACCCAGCTATATCACTCTTGAGCATATACTCAAAGCACACTCCATACTACCACAAGGACACTTCCTGAACTATGTCTATAGCAGCTTTATTCATAATAGTCAGAAATCAGAAACAACCTAGATGTCTCTAACCTGAAGAATGGATAAAGAAAACGTGGTACAGTTACACATTGGACTAATTACACAGCTGTAAAAATCAATGACATCATGAAATTTGCAGGCAAGTAGATGGAATTAGAAAAGATCATCCTGAGTGAGGTAACCTAAACCCAGAAATAGAAACATGGTATGTACCCACTTAGAAGTAAATTATTAACCTTAAAATAAAGGATAATCATGCTGTAATCCAGAGGCAGAGAGGTTAATAAGGAGGGCTCAAGGGAGCATGCACAAATGTCACTGTGAAAGGGAAATAGAATAGACATCTCAGGTGGCTGGGGGGTCTGGATTGGAGAATGGGTTTGGGAACAAGAGGGATCAGGTGGGGAGAAGAAAGGAGGAGAAAGTATTGGGAGAGAGAACTGGAATCAGGAAGAGGGGGCAACTTCTGGGTTAAGCTAGAAATGTAGGGCAATGGAAACTCCCAAAAACTGAGGGAGAACCCTAGCTAAGACTCCTAGCAATGGGGAGAATATGGAGCCTGAATTGACCATCTCCTATAACTAGGCAAGACTTCCACTAGAAGGCCTGAGACACCAATCCAGCCACAAAACCTTTGACCTACAATTTGTCCTGCCTACTTGATCTGCTGGGGTAAATGAGGCACAAAAACATGTGGAAGTGGCCAACTGGTCCATCTTGAGACCCATGCCATGAGACAGAGCCCACCCGACACTACTTGGAAGGCTAAGATACAGAGGCTGAGATAGCCCAGAGACCTAGAATAGAACTAATCATGACTGGCAAAAAAAAAAAAAATCAAGTCAATGAACTAATTTCTAATGATATTCTGCTATACTCATAGGCTGGTTCTAGACTAATTGTCATCAGAGAGGCTTCATCTAGCAATTGATGCAAACAGATCTAGAGAACCACAGCCAAACACTAGGAACTTGGGGAAATCCTGTGGAACAAGGGGAGGAATGATTGTAGGAGGCAGCGAGATCAAGGACACCATAAGAAAGCCCACAGAATCAACAAACCTGGGCTCACAGAGGCTCACAGAGGCTCACAGAGACCAACCAGGAGCCTATATAAGACTGACCTAGGTGCTCTACACATATCTAATAGTTGTGTAGATTGGTCTTCTTATGGGACTCCTAACAGTGGAAGCAGGGGTTGTCTCTGACTCTCTTAACCTGCCTTTGGGCTCCTTTCCCCCTACTGGGTTATCATGTCCAGCCTTAATAAAAAGGAGTGCCTAGTCATGAAACTTGGTATGTCACGGATGACTGATACCCAAGGGAACCCTGCCATTTTCTAAAGACAAAGGGAGGAAAGTGGATAGAGGGATTCGGTGGGGTTGGGGAGAGAAGTTTGCAGGGAGGAACTGTGAAGAGAGGAAGGAGGGAAAACTACAGTGGGTTCTAAAATTAGTTTAAATAAAAGAAGAAGCAGATGTGAGAACCTACCTGAAGCCTTGCCAGTTGAGCAGTAACGGGCTACTATTTTATGTATGGCTCAACAATTTTTGATTTCATCCTACGGCCAAAAAAGAAAAAAGAGTGAGAATAAAATCATTTTCAAAAACATCAATGAGAGACTGAAGAGATGGCTCAGTGTCCTAAGAATGTTTGCTGTATAATCATGAAGATCTGAATTCAGACCCTCAGCACCTATGTAAACCTAGGCATAGCTATGCTTAAACCTGTAACCTCATGCTATATAAGGGGAGACAGGAGGGCTTGCTGACCAGCATCCTCATTCCAAGTTCAATGAGAGTGTCTTTCTCTAGGGAATAAGGTAGAGAGTGATACAGAATACCTGACATCTACCTTTGACCTCTATGCACACACCCATAAACATATACACTTCAGGTGTCACATGCACACATATATATCCCATTCAAACACAAGTAAGTAATCTAAAAACATACACACACACACACACACACACACACACACATATATAATGGCTAGAAATAGATTTTATATATTTATAAAGTCGAAAATAGTACCTATCAACGGCTCCCTGTAAAGCTCCAATTCTTGTCTGCATCATCTGAAGAACACCTAGGAAAGATAACAACTCATATAGGCTTTATAAACTTATAAGATTCACACTGAACCAAAAAAACCCACAAATATTAACATAAATATAATCTTAAAGTTTTTCTATCATCATCCTTATGCAAGCAATCAGTATAACTTCTGTGTTCAGTTACAGAAGCCAACAACTAGCCTCCAGTCTTTAATCTCTGATACCTGGCCCATGACAGAAGCCTGACAGGAACTAGGTATGACTACTTACTGCTTACAGATTTCTACTTTGCATGAAGAAGCTTTAGAACTAGACAGTGCTGAGGGCTGCACAAGACTGTAAACACCTAGGAACTGCCTCAGTTAGACCTCTTGGCACTTGTTTAATTTTAAACTGTATGGCAAATTAATGGTTATACATATTTACTACAATTATTTTTTAAAATCTTTAAGTGATATTTAAAGTTCATATTGAATTCTTGCTTAGAATCTTTCATAGTGCCCGCTCTTCACTCCTGTATTAAAGCTATAGTCCACAGCTTGTGTTCTAGTTGCTCAGCTGTGTTGATTTATCTCTCAAACCTTCAGCTTCAGTCACCTTCTTTTCACCTACATCCTTTCAAGGACTTCATTCAATCTAATGTTTAAATGCTACTTTTTCCATGAAAAACTGATAGAACTTTATATGTTTGTATAACATATACTTTGTAATATGTTACACATATATATGTCTGTAACAGACATATACAACCTCTAGCCCTAAATACTTTGCCTGTCAAATGTAATATGTCAAATGTAACATCCCAAGCCTACCAAGTCATAATCCTGTACAATTGCCCCATCTCAATAACTCACACCAGTTTAGCAGACAAAAACCTAAAGAATCGCTGTGATACCTCTTCTCAGTGCTTTCACACCCTGGATGTATCTTTTCAGGGTCTGCTTCAGTTTTACACATTAACTGTTTTTCTATTCACCATGCTAACCCAAGGTGCCATCAATCTCAGCTATTCTTTCTACCAGTGCTGTCATCCATAGAGCCAGCAGGGAAAATTACTTACAACACTAACCTAGTCATATAATGCTCTGACTTGAACTCTCTAATGGCTGACTCCTGCATTCAAAATAAAACTACAGCAAATTCATCTGTGATTCTCTCCTTATTCACTACATTCGTTCGCACAAGTCATTCTGGCCCAGCTTCTAACCTTGAGACATATCAAGTTAATTTTCTGCTCCACTGATTGTTCCCTAAGCTTTCAACAATTTTCTCCTCCATATTCACAAGACAGTTCCTTCTTATCCTTCAGATTTTGGCTCAAATAAAAGAAAGGCCTTCTCTAACCATTAAAAATAATAGGGTCTTCCCTTCCTTCACTTAATGGGTTTTTTCTTTATAGGACTTAAAAATGTCTGAATTTTCTATTCATAAATTTTTTTTAATTAGCCTTACCATCTGAAATAAACATTCTTTCATAAGGGTTTTGTCTATTCCTTATATATACCTGTTATTTAAACAAGTACTCAACTGTCCTTTAATTGACTAAATGACCTACTGAACAAATGAGAATGAATTCTCCTTTAAAATAGGTTGAATTGCTGTACCTCCAAAACTACTTACAGAGTTTTCAAATAAAGGGAGAAAGATGACAAGGATTAACAATTAAATTTTCTTAGTACATTTTTTAGCGTCTCAAAATAACATTCCCTGGGGCCTCAAGTCTATATAGGATTAGACACATCTTCTCCCACTGAGGCCCTGACAAGGCAGCCCTCTGCTACATATGTGCCAGGAGCCTCAGACCAGCCCATGTATGCCTCTTTGGTTGGTAGCTTAGTCTCTGGGCACTCCCAGGAGTTCTGGGTTAGTTGACACTGTTGGTCTTCCTATGAGGTTGCCATGCCCTTCAGCTCCTTCAATCCTTTCCCTAACTTCCATAGGGGTCCCTGACCTCAGTCCAATGGTTGGCTGTGGGTATCGCATTGTCTCAATCAGCTGTTGGTAGGGCCTCTCAGAGGACACCCATGCTAGGCCCTGTCTGCAAGCACAACATAGCATCAAATTAGATGGAGCTTGGGAGTCTGTGTGGAAGAGTGGGGGTGGGGAGAGTATTGAGGAACTTGAAGAAGACAGGGATCCACAAGAAGATTAACAGAGTAAATAATCTTTCACCCTTAAGGGCTCTCAGAAATGAACTACCAGTGGGGAAAAAAAAAATGCTTGGCTGGATTAAGATTCCCCGCCCCATATATGGAACAGATGTGCAGCTTGGTATTCATGTGGGTGCCGCAACAACTAGACCAGGGGTCTCATGACTTTGGTTGCCCAACTGTGGATCCTGCATTTACTAACTGGGCTGTTTTGTCTGGCCTCAGTGCTAGTCCTGCAGTGACCTGACGTGTCAGTGTGGGTTGATACCCAAGGGAGCTCCCCACTCAAGAGTAGAAGGGAGGAAGGAAGGAGGAAGAGAGGCTGTGTGAGGAGCAGACCGCAGACCAGCAGGAGGTGGGGCTGCAAGATTGATGTTCTCAAGATGTAAAGTGAATAATAATTAATTAAGAAGAAAAGAGAATACTGAGAAAGGGACGAAGAGATAGCTCAGCCTTAAAGTTAAGACTCCTAATCAGAAAAACAAAAAGTATCATAGAAAAGGCAAGCACATTATAAAAACTAAACACATAAGAAAGCCATAACAAAGTTGAGTGTAATAGCCTACTCCTTTACTCCCAGCACTATGGAGACAGAGGCAAATGGATCTCTGTGAGATGAGATGGAACCCAGTTCTACACAGTGGGTTTCTGATCAGCAAAGCCAAGAGATAGACTGTGAGACTGTCTCAAAAAATTAATGAGATTAAAAAAATTAAATGATTAAAAGACATAATAATGAGAAGTATATTCTCATAATAATGAGAAGTATTTCTATTTATAACTAGTCTAATCAATATACTATATCATTTCACAAGTTAAAAACTATATTATTTGCTTTCAAAGTTACCATTAAAATACTCCTGTTCTAGAAAACTCATAAAACAGTTAAGAGATTAAAATGTAATTTCCAACATTAGACCAATACTAAAGGACTCTAACTTCTTCAAGAATGTAGCTCCGATTTTCAAATTAAACAATCACAAAACTATCATTTCCCAAAATACTAAGTCCTTTCACAGGGTACTATAGACACCAGAGATCTGAATTAAGCTCATTTCTTTTGGCACAATGAAAAATACTGTTAGAGTATCACATCAACACCCTCATCTATTTTCTCTAGATATTATCCAATATCAGTATATAGTTATCCAGGGATGGAGAGATGTCATTGGTAAGGGCACTGACTCTTTCTAAAGGTCCTGAGGTCTTGGGCCAGACTGCTCAGCCCTTGGACATCCCGTGGTCCAGGCAGCAGCCCAGATCAGGAATGTCCAGCTGGCCTTGTCGGTAACATGGGCCATGGACATTGATTACAGACCCAAATTAGTCTGGTCATGGTCTTTATCACAGAAATAGAAACTCTAACTAAGCTAGCAAGTAATAATGAAAAAACCATAATAGTAACTTTCATATTATAAACTGTAATCAGGAAAAATGCAAAGTTCATAAATGATTTAGTCAAACATGAGCAACACAAATAAAGCTCCAATGTATATTTGGTATATTTTACTACCACTGATAAGAATGTCAAAGAAAGAAAAAAAATACATACAATCATACCAATCCAATACCTACTCTAACAAGGACTCATGTTTTACTGTTTTAATTAACTAAGCTTATAGGCGTACTTACAAGCTATTTTGCCCCATTTTCCTCAATCATTTAATCCTTTACACACTTACCATTTGGGTAAAAAGTAGTATATTGTGCCACACATAGGAAAAACTGAGACACAGCAAACCTAACTTTTCCAAGTAGTGGTCTGAACAGTAAAGAAGTATTAAGTTTCCTAGAAACACAGCCACCTTGTCTGTGTTACATTATCTGTTGGATTGCTTAGAACTCAGTGTCTAAGCACAGTCTATATGGCCAACAAAATCTAAAGTACATTACAGTCAGCCCTCAAGCTCAGAAAGCTTGTGGCTCCCTGTCTATCCCCATCTAAGTGTAACAGATAATGAAAATACACCTTCCAAAGACTCAATCCAGTTGCTTGTGCCAGTAAATCTTCATGTCTTGCAACAACCTGAAAAATAAGAGTGAAAAATCAGCATTTGCTTGATTATTTGTCACACAGGGTATATAAAGGGAACAGATATTATTACATACGCACCACATGGCATCTGCACATGCAAGTACAAGATAGCTGAGATGGGTTATGCAGAAACATATAAATACAACAGAAGTTCAATACAAAGCAAAAAGTTACAGTGCTAGCCCTACCCGGTATGTCTGAGGTATGACTGACAAAGTATATCATAGCCTAGGTAATACACAAACAAGAGATTCACTATCATAGTTCTGAAGGCTAAAAGTCCACGAAAGTGGTAACAAATTCAGTATCCATTCATCGTCAGTGGTGCCTTCTGTGTCCCGACATGGAGGAAGGATGAACACTCTTCTCCTGTGGGTCTCTGCCAATTAGCAGGTGTACAAATCAACCTACCAAATCCCCACCATCCAACTACCACGTGGGAATTGATTCACTATATGAACATAGGAATATATGAGGTTGTAGCTTATTGGGAAAGTACATGTCTGGTATGCATGAGGCCCTGAGTTCAATTCCCAGCAGTAAAAAGAAATTCAAGGTTGTTAATATATGATCTAGGGAAAATGCACACTTGGGCATAGATAGACTTCAGCTTTCCTAACTACAGTAATTAGAATTGTGCAAACTTAAAGCCTTGTTGTCTTGTGCTATGCCTTTGAAGAACATTTCTGGAATCAAGTTTGTCTTTGTTGTTGGACTTAATTCAGCATCATCAAGTCCACATCCTAGAAACTAAAACTCTCAGCAGGTATCTAACTCTAGATGACTAACTCCCTGTGTCAAATTCCCCATGTCACAGGGAAATCCTTTTCCCTATGGCAGATTGATAATTCAGTGGAGTAATTAGGGGATGTAGACAGCTAAAACCCAAAGGGGAGGCGGGACTATGAGTTAAAGAGCACATGTAAGAAATTCCTTAGTACATTAAGAAATCGTGCAATGGGGCGTGAAGAGACGGCTCAGTTGTCGCTCTTAGGCTCCCACAGATACTAGGCACATAGTAGTACAATATATACGTGTGGAGCAAGCATGCCTACACATAAAATGAAGATGAATAAATAGAAAGAAAACATGCAAATACTAGTAATACTGTAGAAAACCCTAATGTGTTGTTTTTAAACAAAATCTCCATTTTTTGATTTTACCAGGGAAGATTCAGGAAACAGATGCTGAAGTGGAAAAAACTGCAAGCTCAGAGAAAACACTCTGCTAGGCAGAGAGGCACCAGCACCTTGTCCTTAACCAATATCCCACCAGGAATCCCCTCTGCCACACTGTCTCAAATAACCTCCTTCAAACTCAGTCTCTCCTTCGACTCCGTCCATGTCTCTATCATCCGTCTCCTGATCCCTGTGAACTTTCCTGTTTTATTTCTCTTAAGATTTATTTATTACTTATTTTATGTATGTGAGTACACTGTAGCTGTCTTTGAACACACCAGAGAGGAGGGCATCAGACCACATTAACAGGGTGGTAAGCCACCATGTGGTTGCGGAGATTGAACTCAGGACCTCGGGAAGAGCAGTCAGCACTCTTAACCACTGAGCCATCCCTCCAGCCCTTTTTCTTAATAATCCAAAAAACATTTTTGTACAACTTCACTGTAATGTTGCTTGCTCTGCCTCTTGACATATGTTGAATCTATTTATCCTGTTTACAATATTTAAGAAGAAATCTCTTAAAGGTAT